>NC_136896.1:7795972-8395972 GCF_949152265.1 Phoxinus phoxinus
TCTAAAAACACACACTTATATATATTTCTTGATGTTGAAAAAGAAATGTTGTATCTGTCCTGCAGATGGCGCTCCACTGAGTGAGTTGTCCTGGTCATCCTCTCTGGCTGTGGTGGCTGTGTCTTTCTCTGGACTCTTTACCTTCATCTTCCTCATGCTGGCTTGCCTCTGCTGTAAACGAGGTAACATTGGCTTTAAGGTGAGACCCTCTTTCATTTCAATCTCTTTTTTTAAAACAACGGCTCTTAAATCCAAACATGATTTACAGGGCCCAATCTTTGAAATAAGCCGACCAGTTCCAATACGAATATTCATAATAAAATACACTATGTTAGTCTCAGGCCAATTATATAAGCACACAATGCAAATCTCTACAGTATCTTTCTCATATTTTCCTGTCAATTTTTTTCAGACTTTTTTATTTAAAAAATAATAATCTTATTGTTTCAAGCTAGATTCATTCTTGTTTATTGTTTAGTGAAAATGTAGAAAAGGACGATATATACTTAAATTCAAGATGCATTCTAATAATAATTAGCTTTGCTTAACCACTAAATTGATTTTTTTTCAATATTTTGAATTTTGAATTAAAACAAACACTATTCATTAGGAATATTATTTAACAATGATAAAACAATAACATTCTGTAGTAAATATAGTATATATAGTAAACGCTCTGGCTTTCTCATGCTACTGTCTATGAATATGTATAGCAAAATGTGCATTAATGATGTGACGGAAGACCCGGAGGCAAAGATTTATTATATTTACCATATAAGTAAATAAATGATCATGAAAAATCGATTTGAGTTGAAATTATTATGCGAGGAGAAAGGGAGCATGGAGTGAAACATGAGCCATGAAACTAGCTATAGAATCAGTTATTATCATTTAGCCGTCGTTATACAAAAAAATGTATTGTAGAATTCTACAACTGACCAATCACAATCAAGTGTTAAAGGGTAAATGTTGCCAAAATTTAATCTAGGCTGTTTTTGTTTATCTACCCGAGTTAAACTTTCATGTAAAAGCATAATTAGAATGGAAACGCCACTTTTAAGATTAACCATATTTTTGTTTTCGGTCAAAATGCATTTTGAATGGGAGAGCATGGGGCACTTCTATGATAGCATCAAAATCGCTATTCTTAAAACACTAAGGAGGCTCGACACAACATGAAACTGTGCTTGAAGGATCACCAGGGGCTCTACACATGAACTTGAGCATTGAATTAAGTGTTTGTGTACATAAAGTTTACTAAAAAGAAAGGTTTTGTACGACTCACTTTATCAGTTAGTGTTTCCGGTGGCTGGAATTTTGTCAGTCAAAAGTAGTCGATCTCCGAATGCAATGTAACAGGGAGGAGAGTAAAGATGGAAAGCTCCTAAACCAGTTAGTTCCATATAAATTCACGGATAATTTGTTGTTTTGTTGTTAGCGAAAATCAATATTGACCTTGTATTTGAAAAAGGATCCTCATATAATAATGAAATGATTCAGTGATACAGATCGACTATTTTTGACTGACAAAATGCCGGCGGCCGGGAAGAACCACAGCTACAGTGAGTTGTTCAAAACGTTTCTTTTCAGTAAATTTTATGTACACAAACAATGTAGTCAATGCTCAAGTTCGTGTGTAGAGCCCCTGGTGATCCTTCAAGCACAGTTTTATGTTGTGTCGAGCCTTCTTAGTGTTTTAAATATAGCGATTTTGATGCTATCATAGAAGTGCCCCATCCTCTCCCATTCAAAATGCATTTTGACCGAATCCGAAAATAGGGTCAATCTTAAAAGTGGCGTTTCCATTCTAATTATGCTTTTACACGAAAGTTTAACTCGGGAAGATAAACAAAAAGAGCCTAGGTTCAATTTTGGCAACATTTACCCTTTAATACACTGATATAAACACCACATCTATTCAGATTTAATCACGATTGTGTCATAGAGAGGTTTTTGGCTGGAGATTTCAGCAGCGAATTAACACATAAACATCTCTCTCTGTTGCGACTTCTTGGCCTGTTGCTCTCCTGCAGTTATGAATGAAATTGTGAAGTCTGAAAAGCATCATTCATGAATCACTTCTGAGCCTGTTTCTGATCTGTAGGAATGCTTTGATCAGCTACTTGAAAAGTAGCACAGCGCATGCACACATGCGTTCTGTTCAGCTGCATGTCCTCTTGCCCTTTTAAAGTCTAAGAGTTTCAGAGTAAAGCCATTTCTGCAGAGCAAACCACTTAGTCCTGTCTCAAAAGGGTAAAGGAGCCAAGGCAAAGAGAGCGCAGGGACACAATCACTTCCCTGTAGACGTGTTTTTGTAGTGAGCAGCGGAGGCCTTCTAAAGGCATATGGCCCATAGGTCTCTGTGCATTTTTCAGCAGCAACTTTAAAGTGGGTCAAGGCACAGGAGAAATGAGACTCGTGTAAGTGTGTGACAGAGAAGAGGATAGCTCTTTCATGCTTCTAAGCACATGGTCTCCAGTAAAGGCCAAATATTTGTAATTACAATCCCTCAGTGGAACACCAGCTCTCTCTCTCTGTCTATTACCTAACACAATTCCTGTCTCTGCTTAAATGGCTTTCATTCTTACACACAAGGTGGAAGCCTGACAGGCCTGAAGGTAATTGATTCATTCCCCTTTAGCATTTAGCACAGGCTTCACATGCACGGTTACACAATATGTGAGCGCTGCGGGAAAAAAACGTGTTTGTTAGGTAGAGGTGAGACTGTAATGCAGTGCTTACATAAAGTGCAAGTGTGTTTTTATGCTAATATGTTGGGAGCTGTATATGCAGGGTCAATATTGAAAACTCATCAAGTGTTGGCGAATAAATTAGAGCTATTCATCTGTTGTCTAGTAACTTCATCATGTACTGCAACAGTATATGCTTAAAGGGAATTTTATGAATGATCTTTATTGATGCAACACAATTAAATGCATTAAGACCATCTGTATAAACATGCAGATTCAAGTTATCATTGTTCATTGATAACTGTCACGATCCACACACGGGAAACAGGGGTTAGATCCAAAAGCAGTTTATTGGGTAATCCGTACTCACAACTAATCCAGGCAGGGGTCAAAACCATATAAGCAATCCATAAACGATAACAAAACAAGACCGGGCAAGAAACAGACATCCAGAAGTGGTGGGACATATAACAAGGACTCCGTGACACATACTAAAACAGACAGGGTTATATACACAGGGAAACGACAAAGCTAATGGGGAATAGGCTGAGTGCAATGATTAGTGACAAGGGACAGCTGAGTGCAATGAAGAACAAGGATCGTGGGGAATGTAGTTCAGAATGTGACAAACACCGTGGGGAAGGAGGACATCTAGTGGTGACCCAGGGAACTCAAACCAGACACTGTGACATAACCCTCCTCCTACGGAGCGGCTACCAGACGCTCCAAGAAATGACAGACAAAAAAAAACAGGGGGAGGGATGGGGGGCCAGGTCCATGGAGGGAAACGGGGACAGGGAGTGACAGTCCATCGGGCGGCCAGGGCGGAGACGACAGTCCATCGGGCGGCCAGGGCGGAGACGACAGTCCATCGGGCGGCCAGGGCGGAGACGACAGTCCACCGGGCGGCCAGGGCGGAGACGACAGTCCACCGGGCGGCCAGGGCGGAGACGACAGTCCACCGGGCGGCCAGGGCGGAGACGACAGTCCACCGGGCGGCCAGGGCGGAGACGACAGTCCACCGGGCGGCCAGGGCGGAGACGACAGTCCACCGGGCGGCCAGGGCGGAGACGACAGTCCACCGGGCGGCCAGGGCGGAGACGACAGTCCACCGGGCGGCCAGGGCGGAGACGACAGTCCACCGGGCGGCCAGGGCGGAGACGACAGTCCACCGGGCGGCCAGGGCGGAGACGACAGTCCACCGGGCGGCCAGGGCGGAGACGACCCCTTGGGTGGCCAGGGCACAGGAACAGAGACCACCGGCTCAGGAACTGGAACAGACACCACCGGCTCAGGAACTGGAACAGACATCACCGGCTCAGGAACTGGAACAGACATCACCGGCTCAGGAACTGGAACAGACATCACCGGCTCAGGAACTGGAACAGACATCACCGGCTCAGGAACTGGAACAGACATCACCGGCTCAGGAACTGGAACAGACACCACCGGCTCAGGAACTGGAACAGACACCACCGGCTCAGGAACTGGAACAGACACCACCGGCTCAGGAACTGGAACAGACACCACCGGCTCAGGCTCAGAAACAGACACCGGTTGAAGCACAGTGTCCGGGGTTCCAACTAGACTGGAGGCTGTCATCTTGGTTGTGTGTGCAGCCCAGGCACGCAGGACAGCAACTGTGTAAAAGGTGAAGACTGCCCTCTTGGCCGTGGCAGGCCTGACGAGAACAGCCTCTGGTGCAGGAACCGTCTCTGCATCGGCAGACGTGACGTGGACAGTCTCTGGAACGGCAGACGTGACGTGGACAGTCTCTGGAACGGCAGACGTGACATGGACAGTCTCCGGAACGGCAGACGTGACGTGGACAGTCTCCTGAACGGCAGACGTGACGTGGACAGTCTCTGGAAGGGCAGACATCCTGTGCCTCCTCCACGCATGCAGTACCGCCACCGCATAAAAGAGGAAGACCGCTCTCTTGGCCATGGCAGGACTGATGGTGGGCGGCTCCGAGACAATCTCAGGGATGACAGCGGGCTGCTCGGAGGGGACGGCCTCCGGGACGACAGCGGGCTGCTCGGAGGGGACGGCCTCCGGGACGACAGTGGGCTGCACCGGCACGGCCACTGGGACGACAGCGATCTGCTCAGGGACGGTCTCCGGGTCATTAAGGAGGCAGGAAGTCTTCCTCCTCCTCCGTGTTCGATGGCGAGGAGTAGGCTCCAGGCTGGACAGGAACAACGGTGAAGGGAGCTCTGGGTCAAGCATCACCGGCCCAGGGTGGAAGAGAGACTGAGGCGAAGAGTGGTGCTGGAAGTCGCCTCTAGTACCTCCTCCCCTGCGGCCTCCACGGGGCCCAGAAAACTTGGCCAGGCGGGTTCCCTCAAAAGATTCCTGCCTGACTGAAGGAGGCTCAGGGGATTTGGTCGCCATCATCTCCTCCGTTTGATGGGCCCATAGTGCAAAACATTGAAAAATGTTCATCCGCGGTAGAACCTCTTTCGAACCTCCCCTCTTGATGGCTGGGGAAGAGCCACGAAAACCCTTACCGCTGGATCTATTCATGACGGAGTCCTTCTGTCACGATCCACACACGGGAAACAGGGGTTAGATCCAAAAGCAGTTTATTGGGTAATCCGTACTCACAACTAATCCAGGCAGGGGTCAAAACCATATAAGCAATCCATAAACGATAACAAAACAAGACCGGGCAAGAAACAGACATCCAGAAGTGGTGGGACATATAACAAGGACTCCGTGACACATACTAAAACAGACAGGGTTATATACACAGGGAAACGACAAAGCTAATGGGGAATAGGCTGAGTGCAATGATTAGTGACAAGGGACAGCTGAGTGCAATGAAGAACAAGGATCGTGGGGAATGTAGTTCAGAATGTGACAAACACCGTGGGGAAGGAGGACATCTAGTGGTGACCCAGGGAACTCAAACCAGACACTGTGACAGATAACTTGCTGCTTAATATTTTTGTGGAAACTGTGATACCCTGAATTGTTTCCCCCCAGGATTCTTTCATGTAAAATCAACAGCATTTATTTGAGATAGAAATCATCTGTAACATCATAACTGTCTTTACTGTCACTTTTGATCAATTTAATATGTCCTTGCTGTATAAAAGTGTTAATTAAATGTTTTTTTTATATAAAAATGACTGACCTCAAACATTCGAACGGGAATGTACTCAGCTCAAAAAGACAGTTAAAACAGTAAGCGGATATGAATATGCAATATCTATATACAAATGGATGAACATGCATATATACAGTAAAATGTTTAGAATATTTCCCTTCTTTTAATATCTGTGTTGTAAATGCAGACATACATGTGAGCATGCTCATTGTGCAAGGGCCTGTCATGCACATGTGAGAAAGAATGAGCGTGAGGAAGGAAGGATGAAGAAAAAAGAGTGATGTCATGAGCACAGAATGTGAAAGCCTTTCCCTGTTAGATTTTTTTTTTTTTTTTTTCAGCCTCGCATTTTTGTGGAAGCGTCTCCACTACTATTAATCTCTGGTCGTCCACACACTCTCAGGGGAAGAACACAGGAACTGCCCCTCCCTGCATTCTCTCTCTCTCTCTCTCTCTCTCTCTCTCTCTCTCTCTCTCTCTCTCTCTCTCTCTCTCTCTCTCTCTCTCTCTCTCTCTCTCTCTCTCTCTCTCTCTCTCTCTTTCTCTCAAGTAGAGAATCCATTTGCTCTTTATTTGTAAGTTTTCTGGAGAGTTATCATGATGTATTCTCGAGACCTGGACTCGGTTGCGCAGCAGCATGGGCTGGTTTCTAATGCTCTGTCTAGTGAGGGATCCGTCTGGGGTCATGTGGACACCTCACAGGTGCTCTGTGAAGAGCCCAGCACTGCAGGTTCACGGGGTGGAAGGGAAGAGTTAAAGATTCAGCACAACCTGTTAGATCTAACACGTGCATTAAGGGCAGGTAAGATGGGAAATTGATGAAATCTTTGCACTTTTGGAAGAGAGCTTTCAAAGGTTGTTTTAATTTTAATAATGGTGTGCTTGAGTATATTTAAAGAATAAATGCTGTTTAATTATCAAATTTAAAGTGTAGCTTATAGTAGATAAGGTTGAGTGATCTGAAACCTGAAAATCTGAAAATGTTTTATGTAGAGTAGCCATTATTGGAATCATGCATTGCTCAGTGATGTTGGTGCACATAGAATGCAATATATTGTGCAGACCGGGGCTAGTTGTCACATAGGGATGCACATAAATGCTGGTTTGCCCTTCAAGTGGTTTTGAATGCTGGTTTCAAATATTTTGAATAATTTCTTAATTTTCCTTTAGAAAAAACAATCGATATCATAATTTTTTTAAACATAAAAAATATGTAATTTTGGATTTTAAGTGCTGCAAGTTATCACGTTTTGGAATATGTGGTCATTTTATACTTTTTTGAAATAACACTTACTGTTGACTAACAGAAAAGGTTACCTTTCACATTTCTGCCATTTAGGCAGCTTGTTGTGTTTCATAATTGCTGTACTATTTAAATGTCGGCTGAAAGCCTTTAATTGACTGTTTAATGACAGGTTCTCGTTGTGACAATTTACCCCATGTTGTGTGACAAAATATTCTTTATACGGTAATAGTTTTTTTTTTTTTTTTTTTTGCATGTTTTTACTGAGATGTTTATGGGCCATTTCCAGTCAAAGATGATTGCCAAATGCATTGTTTTTGGATGGATGTGTTGGCTTGTATTGAAAAATAATCCCTATACTTAAAATGGACATGTACTTGCTTATTTTTCTTCTACAGAGTTTATAACAGTGCAGAGAAGATGTTTCTGAGCCTGATGTGATAAAAAAAATCCAGTGCGATTCAGTTGGCTGGAATGTTTATCCTGTGACTTGAGCTTAGCAATGTGGTTTTAGGCGACACATTAGTGCTGGCCTTTAGTTCGAATCAGAGCGTGCCCTATTGGGAACCTCAGCACTGTCAGTATCAAGACAGTGTTCAGTAGCGCTGCCTTGTGCTGGGCAGATCAGGAGCCGGGTCATATGGCAGCCGTGTGGGGCGTGTGAAGATGTGGCGATGGGGCCCATTGGGGAACTTGAATGTTTGTGTGTATATGTCTGTTAGCTTGTACGTTTAAGTGTGTGCGACCCCCCCCCTAGGTCACTGTTTTCCATTTCTTCAACCCCATATCTCTGCACTCGCGTTCACAGAAAATTTGCTTGCATCTGGAGGAGCATTTCCGATTTCTAGATCCTGCCAAGTTTTTTCCTTGTCTTTTCTTAGCACTGTCTCATCTCTCTTTGTAGTTTCACCACATCCATAAAGAGATGAAAAACACATTGGAGCAACGTATAAGTTTGAAGCTCTTCAGATTAAACTGATGGCTCATTATTTGATCTGATTATAGTGACATGCTCTGTAATGGACTGCTTAATAAATTGTCATTTGTTCCAGTAAGCATTAAATGGTCTTTTTATATTAATTTCATTCAAATAATCAGGTTAAAAGCTCTGCAATTAAAGAAGCCACTGATGTTTGTTCTCAATTTAAAGAAACTCCTTGTTTATTCTTGTACATCATGTCTCAACACACACACACACACACACACACACAATTTGACTACATGGATCTCTTCTAAAGACTAAACATGAGGAAGAAAATTATTTCAAACTCATTTTGGAGGGAAAATGTTCTTATCATGAAAATAATGCAAAATAAAAATCTCAATAGTTCTAAAAACTGGGTTAATTTTCTTTATGCAAAATATAATTTAAAAAATAATCTTTTTGAACTAGGGGTGAAAAATAACCTGGAAATGTCTTTTAAGACATTTACCCACTCGGGTTAAGAGTTGCTACCTTCACCTCTGACCTCTGTGTTTTTCATTTCTACCGTAGGAGTTTGAGAATGCAGAGGGAGAGGAATACCCAGCGGACATGTCCACGCCGGCATCGCCTGCATCTCACAACGGCCCCGACGTCTACATCCTGCCTCTCACCGAGGTCTCGCTGCCCGTCGCCAAGCAACCTGGCCGATCAGGTGGGTCTTTGTCACACCGCATAGTTTGATTATTAAAAAGAAGCTTTTGATATGAGCAAGACCAGATGTGATAGCACTTAAGAAAGCCCAAAGCGGATTGGGGTTGTTGAGTGTTTCCTCCCAGTCCTGAATCCGCTTTGACCCCGCTTATGCAACTCCCATACGGGTTTCACATTCTCTGGATTGGACCGAGCTTTAATTTTTTTCCAGAGAATATTGTTAATGTGTTCGGTTTCACTTCCAACCCACAAGTTCTCCAGTGTAAAATCCAGAAGAAACCAACGCCCTGCTGCTGCCTCCACTCTTCCCTTCTGGGATTGACACCGTCCCACAACCCTGCCTTGCTCGGGACCCTCAGAAGCCAGGCCAGCTGTTCCATGCTGTGCAAAATTAAAAATTAAACTATTAACCTTACAATTTATGAGTGTGAATTTGAATTGAATTGTCCTCACCCTACATGAAGCTGAATTGAAATTTGAATGGGAATGATGCAATGCGGAATTTACCAATTTAAGTTCATTTAATAAGAATAATTAAATATACTAATTATTTCTATTCACTCTATGGTTCCATGAAGAACCTTTGACATCCATGGAACATTTCAAATCCACAAAAGGTTCTTTATATTGGAAAAAGGTTCTTTAGATTTAAAAAAAAAAAAATTCAATTAAGAACAAAGGGTTCTTTTAAGAACTTTCCACTAAAAGGTTCTTTGGAGATGAAGAATCATGAATGGTTCCTCATGGCATCGCTGCGATAACCCCTTTTTTGAAACCCTTATTTAAGAGTGTATGTCGCATTTCAAACATATACAATACTTTTCAAAACACTGTTTAGACACTGAATTGGAATTTAAAAGGCAGTTTCAAATCAAATAGTGCACAACTCAATCTGAGCTTTTGTTCTCACATGGCCTTCAACAATTTTCTTTCTTTTGTCTGTATCTCTGGACCGGAATCTATGGATTGACCCGAGACCACATGGCTGGCGGGAGCAAATACATTGAAGAGAGACAGACTGGAGTCAGTATTCGCAGAGTTCTTAGATTTGCGTGCTCTTGACTGGTGCAAATTCTCAATATTAATTGCATTTCTGCCTTGTTTTTCAGTAAAAACATCCTTAAAGATTAAGACTTGTTTACATAGAGTGTTGTGTTAATTAAGTTTATTTTTCTTACCCCACTAGCAAATTGTTTTAAAATCCAAACAATTATTCACTCGAGCGTTTTTTTTCCGTCTTTCTCTCTCTTATTCAGTCTTGACCAGCACAAACATCTGCCTGTTGCATAATGCCGCCTCAGCCAGCCTACATAAATGTGCCTTGGAATCTGAGGAATCTGAGAGACGATGTGTACATTCCGATCCATCTGTCTCCCTCTTTCCCATAACAACAACTCAATTTATTATAGTCTGACAGTGATGCTAACAGCTATGTGGTGCGATTAGTAAAGGTCAGAGGTTAAGAGGTTGTGGTTATCCATATCTAGCTCACAGAACTCTCACACAACCCTCTGATGTGGCATTTAATTTATGCGCTAACTAAGTGAATAATAGATGCAGTATTTTGCCACCTGACCGACAAAATGCTAATTCATCAAAGTAAAAAATCCCACTTATGGTATAGTCCACTGGGCCCATCTGTAAGAATGTAATAAACAGCCTGGTTTCAGGCATGGCTGAGATGATGTCACTCCTTAAGGATGAGGTTGAGGTCAGATACAATCCTCCTGCCAGGAAGTGCAGGTTTCAGTCATTGTGACACGGATAGCATCTGTCTGTAATCAGACGTGTCTTTCTTCACACGAGAAGTCAGTTAGACATGAAAAAGCTAATTGTAGTGTTTATCATCCGATTTGAGAGCTTTCAGCCAAACAGATCATGTATTGCACTCTGGTGTGTAGTATCCACCCCAACACAGCTGTGCTCGTAAACACACCCTCACACACACACACGCACGCACACACGCACACACGCACGCACGCACGCACGCGCACACACACACACACACACACACACACCTCCGGGCAAGGGAATACTTTAAAAATCACATCATTTCATATATAACATGCGCACACACCCTCTTTATCACACTGATTTGCATTGCTGGGAAAACTAGACTAGAGGGACAAATAAAGCAAGTCGTGCGTAAACACATTTGATAATGTATGATAATTCTATTTGGTTTGAGTGGAATGATTTCTCACCATTATTTTCCCAACGACTGCATTCCCAGAAGCCATCTGACCAGCGTGTCACTGTCACTGACCAACACTGTGGTAATGAGCAGGCTGAGTAGTCATTCATGTATATTCACATACACATAGAGAAAAATCCTGATACGTGATGTGATTTTTGCTGACACCTTGTTGTCATACTGTTGGCAGACCTCAGTGTGTTTCTGTTCAGCTCTGTTTTGTTCATAATTTGGTCTTTGTGACTAAATTAAAGCTGTGTCCAAAACCGCTCCTCGTCTCCTATATAGTGAACTATATCAGTTGTCGGACATTTCACAGTGGTGTCCGAATTCTGTGTACGACTTCATTCCCTACATTCGTTCACTCCTTTATGCCCACAATGCACTCTGATTTCAAGAGTACATCCGATGTACACTCGCTGAAGCATTATTTCCCAAAATCCAACACGAGCTTAAAGATTTTAACATTTATTTGACGCTTCCATAAACAGCTAAAAGCTCAAACTGGATGTTCCAGCAGGATACTGGAGATTTAGTTTACAGTTCTGTTTTTACTAGCCTACCGTTTAAATACTATTATTCATATTTTGAATTAGCTTTTCATTTTATACTTTGAGTTTTCATTAAAACATTTTTTTAATTTTAGTCATTATAAAACTATTTTAAAATAGTTATAGCTTTAACTTATTTTTATTTCAGTTTTAGTCATTTTAAAGTAAACTTATTTATTTTAGTTGCCAAGTCATCATTTCTGATTTTCGTAATTTTTTTTAAATTTAATTTCAATGACCAAAAAGTATTGATTGTTTTCTTTCTTTCTATTTCTTGTTGACTTTGTGTTGCTAATGATGGATATACACATTGATTTGATTCATAAATTAATTTCACTTAATTGCAATCCATACAATTTGTAACTACATCTTCAGTCTCTTCATAAATGCTGTATGGCTGTTTGCAACAGTCATTGTAATATAATATTTAGTATCTCGTTCCCACATCAAACATTCTGATTTGTTTACCGGCCATTTGCTTTCCCAGACTTAGGCTAGAAACCTCAGGAATAATAGCATTAGTGTTTCCATCCTCTCAGTGGTACCAAGCAGCACCGCCAGCATGACAAAGAGCCCAATTCTCCCCAGCGAGGGCTCTCTGAGGGGGCAGGCAGAATGAACAGCCTCCACAACGCCACATGGGCGTAAAATATGGCTGCTGCATAAAAAGAGAACAGGGAGTGAGACAGTATGTCATGCACCCTTACAATACACTGTCTGTGTGAGCACGATGAGATGAGAGAAAGAGAGAAAGAGACTGTTATGGCTTTTTGAGATGATAGAGATATACAAGGATCTGTCAGACGGGAGGTTGAACGATACAGAAAATCACTGGTCAAATCTATCCCTACTGCGGCAGTCTTCATCCATTCCCTGACTTCTGCATTTCAGAAAAAATGCTTTTCAAGCAGTTTGATAGATCACGGCGAGAACTCTTAAGGCAGACTCTCGAATTTGATTTTGTGCCGTTTAACCTCTCTCTTGCTCAGAAGATTGCTCACTGCCTTTTGGAGAGGATATTTGGAGGATGATTTTTTTTTGCTGAAGGAAAATCTTGATGAGACTTCACGTAATGCACTTACAAGCCTCAGCTGTGCACTAAGGGTGTGTTACGTTGACTTGGAACAGTTCAAAATGGTTTAACTAATGATGCTAATTTCTCATTATTCATATTGATTTTTTTTTGTTTTTTTTTTTGCATTTTACATAGGTTGAAGTTTTTCTATTTTCTGTATTTTATCAGTTTTGTTTTTATATATTTGCTTATTTGACGATGCAATGGATTTAATATGTATAGAGGGGTCCAAATGCTGAAAATGCTGCTGTTCTGCTTTTTTCTAATTTAATAAACTTTTTCATTTCAAATGATATTGTCAACATATGATCATCCTGATGATCATCTTCTCCAGCAATAGAATAGAAGCAAGAACATCTGATCGTCTGCACAATAGAAGTATACTTTATTCGTGTTACGTCATTTTTCAACTTTTCTTGATTTCATTAGTTTTTGAATGCCAGATTTTGCCACTGGTCCATGTTGCCAATTAATATCTTGCTCTGTCTCTGTCTGATAATCATCCTTTAGTCCAGCTCCTGAGATCCACAGATCTTGGCCGCCATAGTTTGCTTTATATAAAGGAGATTGGACATGGCTGGTTTGGCAAGGTAAGTCTAGTTGGTCTATTGTTTATTTTATATTTGTTTTGAATGTCCAGCTCGTAGACATGGATGCCCTCGTGTACTGCTACTCCTCGTGTATTAGCTCGGTTTAGCTCTGTAGTTTAGACCCAAGGATGTAAAAATATCTTCCATGCTGCGTTACCTTGGCCATGCTTCAGTAATACTCAAGCTCCCGGACTCGTGTCTTGACTGTTCCCTGCGAGAATTTCTGTGTTGCAGTAAATTCCAGAAGCACTTTAATATTTCATAGGAATAATTTGTGCCTCTTTCATTCTCATTCTCTTTTCTTTCTCTCTACTTCTTTGTCTTTGTAACACACATACATAAACACACACACTACCCCAATTACCCCAACTTTCCATTGAATGGGTATGTCCATCTGTATGTCTGTCTCTGGCTGCATGTTTACCGATGTTTCATCTGGTTTTGTGTTGTTTCGTCTTTCTGCATTTCCCTTTGAGCAACTTTTCGCATGATTCCTGGACTTGATTTAAATCTTTTTGGGTTTGTTTGTCTGTCTTCGATTTCCTTCCTTCCTTCCTTCCTATGTGCCCATTTCCTTCTTGTGCACATCTGTTTGTGTCTATCTGTGTCACCCTGTCCATAATTGTGTGTTTTGTCCATTTTCCCTCTGTTCATACCTGTATGTGTGTTTCTGTTGTCTTTCCCTTGTGTGTTTGTGTTTGTGTATATGTGTGTCTGTGGGGTGTCGTTCTCAGGTATTGTTGGGGGAGGTTCACTCTGGTCTCAGCAGTACCCAGGCGGTGGTGAAGGAACTAAAGGCCAGTGCCAGTGTGCAGGACCAGATGCATTTCCTGGAAGAGGCTCGGCCATACCGGTAAACAAATCGTGCATTGCATTTCATTTATATCTTTTATTACATTTCTTTTACAAGAATGAATAAGGATGTGTTATTTGTAGGTTCAAATCCCTCCTAGGCTGATTTTCCTTCTAAAAATATACTGTATTTTTTCTTTTTCTGTAGTAGAACCCAAAAGAACAATTTAGAAAAATGTCTCTGTTTGTTTCCTTTATTTATTTCTCCATAGTAAAAGTAAGTGGGGTCAGTGTTGTTTTGGAGCCCTAAATTGCTTTGGGTAAAATGTCTAGTAAAATTTGTTTTAATTTGTAACTAAAATTTAGGACATTAAATGGATAGTTGACTCAAATTAACATTCATTCATTGTCCCATAAAATAAAATTCAAAGGGTTTGAAAACTACTCTGACACCCCTGACTTTTACTGTAGAACACTGAGAAAAAACAGCGAACAGAGGAATTTTTCTAAATTGTTCATTGTTCTTTTGTGCTCTACTACAGAAAAAAATAATACAGGTTTGGAACTATATGAGGGTGAATATACTGTACATGATGACAGAATTTTCCTTTTTGAGTGATCTCTTTAAAACCAAAGTGGATTCTGACAGTGTATTGCAGTGATGATTGGGGTAAAACTCTTTCTGCAGGTCTCTCCAGCATCCGGCGTTAGTGCAATGCCTCGCTCAGTGCACAGAGATCACACCCTACTTAGTGGTCATGGAGTTCTGCCCACTGGTTAGTCTATTAGCTCTGTTTTTCTGTTTTTATTTTATTTTATTTTATTTGTTTTTTTCTAAAACCTTTAACCTAAAGTGTTAATTTTTGGTTTATCTCAAACACAATTCATACCTCAAATCAAAACGGTGGCTCAATGACGCACTGGAGCCACTGAGCTCCTGGCCCCGCCCCTACTGTCGATGACACACTGGAGCCACGGAGGCTGGCTCCGCCCCTAACATTAGAGCACATTCGCATCAGTTCGCCGCTCAATCGCGACTCGTTACTGTCAGTACTTTTAGTTACTACAGCCTACAGTTTGCTAGCTATGCCTTCATCATGGAAATGCATATTACTTACATACATGCAATGCAATCACTTACAAAACAGATCAGTGTCCTTATTTTAATTTCCGAAAAACGACTAATTTTGTGAAGAGCCAGCTTAATGGAGAGCTGAGGATCACCACCAACACCCGCCTCTGCAGTGATCATTTTACACAGGATAGTTTTATAAACTTTAGTCGCAGACAACTGGGATTCACTGATAATCCGCTGTTACTGGTGAATCCTTCATCATCCCGTCCCGAAAGCAGTATATCCTAATAAGTTACTGTGTTGCATTTTCGTGAAAGGGTTTTTACATTGCCAAAAAATAGTTTGTTATTAAAAAACAAACAAGAAAGCCCAGCCCAGGTGAGACAAAGTTACGCAAAAGTAATGTAACAAATTACTTTCCATAAAAAGTAACTAACAGTATTAGTATTAGTTACTTTTTAGGGTGTTACTGAATATTGTAATGCCTCACTTTTAAAAGTAACTCGCCTTAACACTGTTTGCAAGTAACCCAATGATTTTTGCCTGATGGATGATAAAACAGGTGATAAAAATCCCATAGTCCATATCTAGAGACCATAATATCGTAGTGTTTATATAATTAGGCTAGTAAGCAACCACATAGCAGCCACCTAGAGCACTTCCTCGCAACCACATAGCAATGTGCTGAAATCCCTCATAATACTATAGCAACCATATAGCAAAGCCATGGCAACCATGCACAACACCCTACTGTTGTGCCTGCCTGCTTGTTTTGTATGTAATTGTGCTTTATTTGATATACAAGAGCCACACATGATAGTGTGCTTCTTTATTTTATATCATTCTTCTCCTGTTATTGCTTAGCTAGGTCACATGTGCTACATCATTGTCAACAGATCAACCCTTAGCAACAACATCAAATGTTGCTGACCTAATAATGTCTTGTTATATAACTCCCCCCAGTGGATAGCTGAGGCAAATCAGTCTGACAGCACACTCTTTTGATGATTATGCATACTGATTTGAATTTACACCTTACCTTTGTATTTTAGCATTTGTTTTCTCTTGATATCAGGGTGATGTTAAAGGTTACCTGCGCAGCTGCCGGGCAGCAGATTCCTTGACCCCTGACCCCTTACTGCTTCAGAGAATGGCGTGTGAGATCACTTCAGGCCTGCTGCACCTTCACAAAAACAACTTCACCCATAGGTCAGCCAACATTTTCATACATAGTTTAATCAATGTATAAAATTATATTTTAATGTGCAAATTCTTGTTTAGAGAACCTTTGGATCCTTTGATTTTAGGAACTACTGTAATAGATATCATCACAACCTTTATTATCATTCTCAAATAGACTATTTGGGAGACTGCCATCAGATTTAAAGTATGAGTATGAAGCTAATGAGTGTGAATATCTGCTTTCCCTGCTTCCTGTTTGATGGTTTCTCCCTGCAACAATCTCCTGGTGCTGCCTGAGTGTCTTTACTCCACTCCAGCATCAGTGATTTTGTTGCCGGGGATCACCACACTTCTTCAAGCAACTTCAACATGTCCTTGCCAAGATACTTTTAAAAGGTTCCTGAAGACAAGAGAATTATTTTTGGAAAGTAACATCACAATGCAAGTAAACCCTTGTGGAAAAAAAGTGCACTTTAGTGTACTTTTATAAAGTGTACTTATTACACAAATAATATACTTTAAAAGTATACACTTAAGTGTGAATTAAATGCAATCTTTTGGGCGCACTTAATGCACATTAAGTATAATTAATTTCAAATTTATTACATATTAAGTTGAAATAAAATGCAATAAGTTGCCATTAAGAGTAATTTTTTGGAACAACTTAAGTGGGACTTTAATACAACTTTATATCTACTTTCATAATTGCTTCTAGTGTCCTTAAAATATACTTAAAGTGCACTACACAATATACTGACACGCAATTAATGTGAACTAAAATATACTTTAATGTCAGTTAAAAATACACTTAAGTGTGAATTAAATGTATTGTTTTGGGCGCACTCAATGCACATTAAGCGTAATTAATTTCAAATGTATCACATATTAAGTTGAAATAAAATGCAATAAGTTGCCATTAAGAGTGATTTTTTGGAACAACTTAATTGGGACTTTAATACAACTTTATATCTACTTTCATTACTGCTTCTAATGTCTTTAAAATATACTTTAAGTGCACTACACAATATACTGACACGCAATTAATGTGAACTAAAATATACTTTAATGTCAGTTAAAAATACACTTAAGTGTGAATTAAATGTATTGTTTTGGGCGCACTCAATGCACATTAAGTGTAATTAATTTCAAATGTATCACATATTAAGTTTAAATAAAATGCAATAAGTTGCCATTAAGAGTGATTTTTTGGAACAACTTAAGTGGGACTTTAATACAACTTTATATCTACTTTCATTACAGCTTCTAGTGTCTTTAAAATATACTTTAAGTGCACTACACAATATACTGACACGCAATTAATGTGAACTAAAATATACTTTAATGTCAGTTAAAAATACACTTAAGTGTGAATTAAATGTATTGTTTTGGGCGCACTCAATGCACATTAAGTGTAATTAATTTCAAATGTATCACATATTAAGTTTAAATAAAATGCAATAAGTTGCCATTAAGAGTGATTTTTTGGAACAACTTAAGTGGGACTTTAATACAACTTTATATCTACTTTCATTACAGCTTCTAGTGTCTTTAAAATATACTTTAAGTGCACTACACAATATACTGACATGCAATTAATGTGAACTAAAATATACTTTAATGTAATATACATGTACATCGTTCGTTATATAATTAAATACATTTATCATTTTAAAAAATTATAATAAATTTGTAATTTAGTACATTTCAAATTTTAATAAAAAAAAAATCTCTTAATAACCTAGTTACAATCAAAAGAAACACTATACATAAACACAAACAGTTACAACACTTTAACTCCTTTAGAAAGAGTCTGGAGGACAATGAAGCTTATATGCACAATCATTTTCTTCCTCAAATACAAAGGTACCTAAACATCACAGAAAACATTATGCATTTTTACATTTTCAGAAAACATTCTGTATGATATATAAAATTGTTTTTGTTTCCATGTAATTTACTGGTACTACTACTTTTGGGGTAATTTGGAATTTGGTCCCCATAAAAAAAAAACACATACACACACACACACACACACACACACACACACACACACACACACACACACACACACACGCACGCACGCACACACACCTAATATTAACAAAGATGAATAAATACAGTAAATAAATTGTTCATTGTTAGTTCATTTTGGCTAATGTATAAACTAATGTTAGCAAATGAGACTTAATATTAAAGTAAAAATATTAAAGCTCTTAAACCTTTACTAGCACCAACAGGACCAAATGGTTTCTTCTAAAATCTTACTCAATTACAGTGAATGTAAGTTTGTCTAAAAACAAAAAACAAAACAAAATCTGAAGAACTCCAACGGCATAAAAACAAGAAAACCAAAATCGTTTGTCACCAAATGTTTTGAAGTTGTTGGAAAGTGCTGTTTATGTCTATGTCCCAGAAGCTCTCCAGAGTATATGTGAATGGAAATGTTCCAGAGAAGCAGGAAAGTCAGAAAAAATACCTTGAAGAAAGAAAACAAAAACAGAAGGAAAACAATTGTTTATAAAAACAGATCCAGTCCATTATTATATTTGGCTCAATTGAATGAAAGTGATAGATATACAGTTGCGCTTTAAAGTTATACACCTTGCAGTATCTGCAAAATGTTAATAATTATAGTAATAAGAGGGATAACAAAAAATGTTGTTCTCTTTTTATTTAGTACTGCCCTGATGAAGCAGTTTATTCATTCCCCAATCAAATGTCAATAAATTTTCGTCATAGTTGTCGTCATTTAAAACTGGTTTTTATTTAGTTATCGTCTCGTTTTCGTCTGTGAAAAAATGTCGTGACGAAAATAATGATACAAATTATTCGTCATTAGTAACATTGCAAGATGGCTGTGGATGAACACCAGTTGTTTGAAACAGCTTTGGCCGCTACAATGAACAAGAGTTAGACTTTTATCTAAAAGAGGAACCGAAGACGGTGCTCGAAACGTTCCTTTGCAAGAAGGATGTTTTTACTGTTTTGCCGGCAAGAGTCTAATATACCAGTTAGCTCCGCTGGTAGCTAGGCGTATGGGGCTTAGTTGTGATTGGTCGTACTAGTATTATCCAATTGCGTGCAGTGAGATTTTCAAATACATGCTTGGTGCCGCCCCTCGAGTTGGGTGATTTATATTACTCAATGCCAGTGCCCGGTTGCATAAAGCACCTTAAGTTTTTCCCTTAAGTATGACACTTAAGGGGCGATTTCCCCTTACCTAAGAGAATAACTTAAGGGTGTTGCATATAATCTCTTAAACGATTCTCTTAGGTAAGGGAAACATTTAAGTGTTTCACGACAGCGATCCTGGATTCACGTTATAAAAGTCTGTTGTTGCCATAGATACGCAAAACACTAACACAAGCGGGAAAGAGCCCCCGCAACCCGGTGAACCACTCTGCTGACAGACGACTTATGAACGTGGAAAACATCTCCCACTATCGTCTGAAAACTCCCAGTTGCAAAAAAACGCAGTGCTATAAGCAGTTGTAACACCGCAGGTAAAGAGTGGTTGCGATCTGTGACACGGTCAAGGGCGCCGTACTAGTTTGTTAGTGATGTCAAATATTGCGCGTCGATCAAAACGGTATTCATGCAACAATAGGGTTCTCCCTATCCCTAAAAATTATTCTTGGCACATAATTATCTTCAGCTCGTTCCATAAATTCAGCCATGTCGTCTTATTTTTTGTCCGCGTTACTCTTAAGGTTACGATTTCCAAACCTTAAGTTATACTTAGGGAAATGACCGTTAAGGGGTTTTATGCAACACTTAACGCTTTTTAAGGGATTACTTAAGTGAAAAAACAGCATTTAAGGGAAATTCTAAGTGTTTATGACGTTTCACTTAAAAAAACCGTTAAGTAACACTTAAGGGTATTTTTCTGCAACACCCTTAGGTTTAAGGGAAACATAAGGGCAAACTTAAGGGAAAATTTCACTTAAGGTGCTTTATGCAACCGGGCACAGACCCTTAATCTTTCGGATTTGGGTCTGGATTTCCAGGCTAGCAGTTCCTGGATGTTAAAGTTGAATTTACTGTCCAATTCGAACCACTGAATTTGCGAAGCGGAAAATTGTTTTTGACCAAAAATCACCTGTTAAATATTATAGGTTGTATTTTTAAACCATTTGAATATTTTTTAAGTAAAATATTAAAGGTGAATATGGATTATTGGATTTTTAATAATGAAAATGGGTTTGAAATGTTTTTAATCGAAATATTCACAGCTTAAATTTCAACCCAAAATGCAAGCCCTAAAAATACAATGCATTAAAATGCAAGCATAGTTAATGCAATGCATTTTTTTTTTTGTTCAAGTAGTGCAATTCAACAGGCTTTTTTGTTTCAAAAACATTTGCCATTATTTTACTTCCATACCCAAGACCCATGCAAACGTTTCCTCATCTTGGCTTGTAAGTTTCAGCTTACCGCGCAAATCTTCATGAAGGATGTTCCTGTATTTACTGGTACCACGGTTGACACAGCAATTCTGCGGCCCTCTTCCTTTGGTTTGATACCTGTAAAATATATGATGATTATAGGGGCATCTGTAAATGCACAGGTGGGAATTTATTACTTGCAAATGGAGAAGATTCAAAGTATTTAAAAGCTATAGGGATAGTAAGTGACTTGATAGCAGTGTTTCAGCTTGATCAGGGTGTGCTGTCTGTGCAACAATTCATGACAAATTATGTAACGTTAACATCACCTCATCAATAAGGGCCTGTGATTCCACACCGCTTGCACTGTATCTCCAATCACATATGAACTGATCCTGCAAAATGAACGTGTAACTCCAGATAAGCACAAAAAAATGACATATTCCAAAACAAATAGTAACTGAACAACTCACTCTTCAAATGCAAAAATAAAAAAATAATGCTACATTACAAGCATTATTTCTAGAGTGATATATTACATTTTTATGGTGGTTATAACATTGATTATATGTATTAAATGTATATAAATGTCTTCGAGTGTTACAATATTGGATCCGTATTTAGAATTTAGTAATTTTTAAATGATTTAAAAAGTCGGTTTAATTTAATTATATATATTTTCAGCAGCCAAATTCGTCGAACACACCCACACGCGAACATATTATGATATAAGAAATTATTAGAATGCAATCATAGATAAATTATTGAAAACCTGATTAATTCACCTCCCGAGTCTATTGCGTCTGTCTGCGATTAAAATAATGTAATGTGTTACACAGTCTTAATCGCAATAACAACTGCCATGTTACGGTGAAAATTTTAAAATAAAGAAAGCATCAAGATATACTTACTTGACTCATTATTGCAGTATAACGTCTCATCTGTAATCAAACGTGGCGTGGCGTTCTCTTCCTGATTGCGCAGCTTCAGTTTCCTTTCCTCACGAATCGCGATTACAGAAACATAACAGTGCATTTTTCAAACTCTGGTGAAGTAGTGCGTCATCGTGACGTAGTATATCTGGCGCATGCGCATTAAATAAAGTTAATATATTTCATGCATGGTTATGTTTCAGCTTTTTAATTTCTGTTCAAACCATAGGTTCAAACTCATTGTGTTGTTAGACTCTGTAAGTTCACAAAACTTGATTCATTCACCTAACTAAAAGTCAATCATTTTTATAGTGTAGTGTAGTCTAATTTAAATTAAATGTATTTTAACTGCATTTAAATGCAGTTTAATTTTGTTTAGATTTGTTTAACTTTGCTCACAATTAAATGTGTTTAATTTAATTAGATCAACATAATGATATTAAAAGTATTCTCTACACAGATGTAAAGTACAATACGTTAATATTACATTAAGAACTCCTCTCATAAATGACATTTTATTGTCAAATATTATGTAGAAAACTGACACTTTTAATTGAGTTCATAGAGCAGAAGCTGGTGATAAAAATGTCAACAATAAGTTGTACTGGAGTATACTGTATAAACAAATGTATTGCAGTTTAGAGGAAAAATACATTTCAAGTGCATTAATGCACACAATATATTATAGACTAAACACATTTATAATACATCAACAAAATAATTTTGGACAACACACTTGAGTTGAAATTAAAAACAATTATTTTCCATATTTTCCATTAAAATTATTATTTTATTTAGTATATTAGTCAATACATCAAAATAACTGTTTAAGTAAAACTTAAGTAGACATTATTACAAAGTGCCTTTTTAAAACATGCACTTACGTGTGTTTAGAAATATTGTGATGAAAGTGTACTTACTTTAAGTTAAACTTAATTAGACATTATAACAAAGTGCATTTGTAAAAAGTGCACTTAAGTGTGTTTATAAATATTGTGATGAAAGTGTACTTACTTTAAGTTAAACTTAATTAGACATTATTACAAAGTGTATTTGTAAAAAGTGCACTTAAGTGTGTTAAGAAATATTGTGATGAAAGTGTACTTACTTTAAGTTAAACTTAATTAGACATTATTACAAAGTGCATTTGTAAAAAGTGCACTTAAGTGTGTTAAGAAATATTGTGATGAAAGTGTACTTACTTTAAGTTCAACTTAAGTAGACATTATTACAAAGTGCATTTGTAAAAAGTGCACTTAAGTGTGTTAAGAAATATTGTGATAAAAGTGTACTTACTTTAAGTTCAACTTAATTAGACATTATTACAAAGTGTATTTGTAAAAAGTGCACTTAAGTGTGTTAAGAAATATTGTGATGAAAGTGTACTTACTTTAAGTTCAACTTAATTAGACATTATTACAAAGTGCATTTGTAAAAAGTGCACTTAAGTGTGTTAAGAAATATTGTGATGAAAGTGTACTTACTTTAAGTTCAACTTAATTAGACATTATTACAAAGTGCATTTGTAAAAAGTGCACTTAAGTGTGTTAAGAAATATTGTGATGAAAGTGTACTTACTTTAAGTTAAACTTAATTAGACATTATTACAAAGTACATTTGTAAAAAGTGCACTTAAGTGTGTTAAGAAATATTGTGATGAAAGTGTACTTACTTTAAGTTCAACTTAATTAGACATTATTACAAAGTGCATTTGTAAAAAGTGCACTTAAGTGTGTTAAGAAATATTGTCATTAAAGTGCATTCCCTTTAAGTACACTTAAGTGGTATTTAATTTGAACTATATTATATTATCTGCAAGTGCACTTTTCAAAAAGTATACTTTTATGATATTAAGCACACAAAAAGTACGCTTTCAATACAATTAAGCACACTTCTTTTTCACAAGGGAAATGATGGCTATTTCTGGCACTGTATCTGTCCTACTTTGTAACTTCTACTGTGTTCATTTTATGCGTGGTTCCAATTGAGTAAATAACATCCAGTTATCTTTTGAGCTAGCTAGTGGTATGAAAACATTTAGGCCATGTACTATTTTTAGAAGGTGCTTATCATATGTTTATTTATTTATGTTGCTCTGATTTTCTGCAGTGATCTGGCTTTAAGAAATTGCCTGCTAACATCAGACATAAATGTCAAGATTGGAGACTATGGACTATCGCACAAGAAGTACAAGGTATGTACATTTAAATCTATACATTTTTTTTCTGTACAGTTTTGATATATATCTATAATATCTATAAACGCATAAACATGAGTTTTAGATTACATTAATTTACTTTTCAAAGTTAGTTTTGAGCTTTTTCACTCTTCATATCTGTTCGTCCCCAGGACGACTATTTTGTGACATCAGACCAGACCTGGATTCCTTTACGCTGGATTGCCCCTGAACTGGTGGATGAGGTTCATGGTAACTTGCTGGTTGTGGACCAAACCAAGGAAAGCAACATCTGGTCTGTATCTTTACTCAATGCTACAACAAATAGCTAATTTTTGCATCTGTGTGCAGGAAGTATAACAAATATAATGTTGAATTTAGGCCTTTGTTTTGCAGTTAGGCTGTTTAGGAAGAATGCACCACCTCTTTAATAACCAATATTATTGTAGTGTCTATATGGCTAGATAGAAAACAAGTCATTATTGATTGATGCATTAATTGCTATTAGTTAACAGAATACGTTGTATTTTCTCTCTGTACATAGGTCACTTGGTGTAACCATCTGGGAGCTGTTTGAGTTGGGGAGTCAGCCGTACCGCCATTATTCAGACCGACAGGTTCTCAGCTATGCTGTGAAGGACCAACAATTGAAGCTGCCCAAGCCACTTCTTAAGTACCCTCTTGCTGACCGCTGGTGGGTGTCTAATAAACCTTATGGTGCTCTTCTTACTCATTTAATTAACCGTTACCTAGAGTTAGAGCCCTGAATTTTCACTTCGCTAGAGTTTTTACATTTTCACTCGTTTTTAAAAAAACTCGTTGCTCTTAAAACTATTTTAATTCTCTATTTTCAGATCACATTCATAATCAAATTTCTTTCATAGATGTGATACAGTGTACACTGCAAAACACTGTAACACAATGTACTCTATATTTTAATAATTAATAATATCATTTTCCAGTTACAATCTCTACAAATTCTGATGGTATCTTCGCCTTCGTGTACTTGTATGTAGCAGCCACCCGTTACAAATGTAAACAAATTAAAAACAGGTGAAAAAAAATCTCCCAGCCTTACTAAAAAATACTATTATATTTAATATACAAACTATTAACAAATGTAATCTCATATGCGGTGTTGCTTCTCAAGTAAATGTATCTTGTTTAAAAAAAAGTGATTTATTTTTACTGAGAAATAGATCAAAAGACCTAAAAGCTCATTAAGAAGTTAATTTTGCAGTGTATTTTTCAAAGTGTTTGTGTTTTACCAGGTATGAAGTAATGCAGTTCTGTTGGCTTCAGCCTGACCAGAGGCCCAATTCAGAAGAAGTTCATCTGCTGCTTAGTTATCTATGTGCCAAAGGAGCCAGTGAGGCTGAGGAAGACTTCGAGAGACGCTGGAACTCCTTGAGACCAAACACAAGTCATGCTAATCTCCATGGAGCTGGTGCTCTTGCAATCAACATGCCCCTCTCATCCACCACTTCATCATTCCCCCTACTGGAGCAGTTCCCCACTGGAGACGGCTACCATTCGGAATCTGGAGATGACATCCTGACAGTTACTGAAACCAGCCATGGCCTCAACTTTGAGTACAAGTGGGAGCAGGCACAGGCTGAACAGCACTACCATTCCTCATCCACCACAGGCACTTTGGGTCAAAGCAATCCCCACTGTCAGGAGGTCTACTACCCTCCAGGTGGAATAGTGGGGGGCTGTTCTGTTGAAGGACTCGCCCTAGGTGTTTCTCCTTTATATTATGAGCCCAAACAACTACATACCCCTGTCGTGGTACCAGTCCTGAGTGCCCATAGTCCACCAGTGAGTAATGAATACTATATCCGCATTGAGGAACCAATACAAAGCAATATTGATATGAACTTCACCATGTGTGCTTACAGTCCAGAGTTCGGGGGCAGCAATGGAAGCTTTCTAACAGGTAGTGGAGACTCTGGGGAGTGTATAATCTGTCCCCCTGAAGCTAAACCAGACATGTATTGGTCAGCAGATGTCCATAAAAGCAGTGCCTATGATTCTGATACCAGTCCCGCCATGTCTTTAACTATGGAGCCTCTTTTGGGACATGGTAGCCCCCTTAGGGCATGGGAGTCTGGTCACTATGTCTCATACAAAGACAGGGATGGAGGTTACTACTATGAACCATCACCTCCTAAGGTCATGGAGCACTACCTGATACGAGACCCAACACAGCCTCCACACGAGAGCTGGGGGTCTCGAAGCCTGAGACAGGCACTTGGGGAACTGGAGGACCCTTTAGGCATCTCAACATCACATGGAAGTCCTCCACAAGGCTATACTGATCCTTACTTGGAGAACATCCAAGGCTCCATTATAGGAAAGAATGTTACAGGAGGATACTATGATATGATGGGCTCCTTGAGGAAAACTATGCCAGGTAGCCACTCAGTTTGTATTGACATGGCGTCAGGTGGTGCTATATTTGTAGGACGAGATGACAGCGACTCTGATGAAGAGGAAGACATTTTTGTTGAGAGGCGAGGAAGAAGCTGGTCCACCGGCAATCCAGCAAATACAAACACAATGACTTTGCATCAGAGGCAGGGGTCTTGTCTCCAGGGTTCATATGCAGACTTCCACTACACTATGCCAATGACAGACATTGAGGATACATGGCCAGAAGAGCAGACCCTGCCGTACCATATGGCTAAACCTGTTGACTACTTGGAGACAACGGTCAAAAGCAACACTTGCTTGGTGCACGGAAGACACATAACTTCAAACCCTTCACCCGAGTGCAACTCGTATATCCATATGTGCCATGAACCCAGAGAGGCTGAAGTATATCCTGTACCATGTTGTCAAGCTTTGAGCAGTTCACATTTTGTAGACCCTCTAACAGGAACACTTGTGAGGAACTGCTTCATGATCGACTGTATTCCAGGGAAACCCATGACATTGCCCCCAAAAAACCAACATCTAGGCCAAGCACCTTTATCTGCTGGACATATAGTCTCCAAAATAGAGTCATCAAGGGAAGGAGCCAAAGAGTTTGACATTTCGGAGCAATATGTGGATATTGCGGCAGGGGAAACCAACTTAAAACAAGAAAAAGCTTTGCATCAAGATGCATCTCCAGCAGATCCTAAAACTGAAATTACTGCCATCCCTTCACAGTTGATAACATCCCTATCAGAGTTACCCAAATCAGAGCCAGAGTCAGAGTTGAGTAAGACAGCGGACAGTGGTGTGGACCGTGGATGCTCTAGTATCAGCCTAGTAGAGATTGATGATTGCAGCGATGATGACATCACTGATGTAACCTCAGGGATTTTTTGTGAATTCACAGTAGAAGCAGAAAATGTTGACTACGCCAATCCAACATTCAAGTCACTACAAAAGCAGGTTGGTACCCCTGATTCCATGGACTCCATTGACATACCATCTATAGCATGTTCTTGTGAGACACTCAGTCCTGCCTCCATCCACCCATCAAGCTCTCCCAAGACTGTGGACAGTGGTTATGACACCGAAAACAATGAATCTCCAGAGTTTGTCCTAAAGGAACCCCATGAGCTACAAGATTCCAAGGCTTTTATCCAACCATTGGGAAAAGTAACATCTGGGACTAACTTTGTCAGCGAAGAACAAGAGATTAAAAGGGCAGAGGATGAGAAGCTAGAGTGCAATGTTGATACTGTAATGGCCTTTACAACATCTGAGAGCAATGATGGAGAGCTGAAAGCACTGAGTGATAAAACTCCATACAGAGATTCGGCCTACTTCTCTGACTATGATGCCGGGAAAGATAAAGAAAGCGAAGAGGACATCAATGAACTTGATGATCAGAATGATGGACTGGAGGAAATTACAGATAAAGAGGAGCTACTTCAACCACAGAATGAGACCGAGGGAGAGGAATATTGTATGCCATCTACAAGGGACCATGAAAATACTCCAGAAAAGGCTGATGATTCCACTTCAAACAATCCATCTAAGATAGATGAAGGTGTGTCTGCTTGCGACACAATCTGTAGTGTGTCCCTCTCACCTCCTGATAATGAAGTGTCTGCCATAAAAGATAATTTTGATGGTGATGATGAAAATCTTGGTATAGATTCAGATCTTTCTGCAGTACTTGCGGCACCAAAATCTGAAGTATCTGATTCAAATACTTTTCCTGGTCCTGATGTAAAGCAAGAGGACTCTTTCACGCAAGTTGGCATTGAAGATAGTCCGACTCTTGACCAAGTAACTTCTGAGGGCGATGTTGTAAACACCAAAATTGAGTCCATTTCAGAGGTCCTCACTGATGAGAATGAAGCGGCCATATTCAAAGATGTGGGCTGTACTATTTTGTCTGAAGAGGAATTAGCGTCTCAGAAGGAAACAGCAGAAAGGAACAGTTTCTCTAGACATGAGGGGCTGGAATCCAGGAGGAAGGACTGTGAAGAAGGAGGACGTAAAAGAAGCTCCATACGTTCTGGCTCTCCTCCCCCTCCATTAGAAGGACGGGTATCTCCCACAGATGGAGAGGAGGCAGATGAGGAAGATGGTGACTCTGAAGACAGCGATGAATCTGATGAGGAGCTGCGCACATACAGCATCCAGGAGCAGAGCGAAGAAAGCGAGGATGAGATCTTGACCGTTCCTATTATTGTGAGCGATTGCAGTGATGCACACAAACTCAGAAGCCTACTTAAGATACCAATGGTGCTCAGTGATTCACTGTCTGATGAAATGGAAAGCAAAAAGAAGGTGGTGTCATTCTTCGATGATGTCACCGTCTTTCTGTTTGACCAGGTATGTTTTGTCCAGATATTTCAAGACAGTTTTCGATGACATATTGAATCACATTTGAGTACTTTTTAAGTTTAATCATACAATTTTGTGTCAATGCCTCCAGGAAAGTCCAACCAGAGAGTTGGTAGATCACAGTTTTCCCTTGGGTGGAGAGACAAGCAAATCGAGCGTAAAGAGTAAAGTGCAAAACCAACAGGAAAAAGTCAATGCCTCAGATGACTCTTCTGATGGAAACATATCAGAAGAGAGTAAGCTTCTTCTTCTTTTTTCACTGCACAAAATATTTAAGTATCTATCACACTATCTATTTAACATCCTTCTTTGTCTTTGATCTTAGGTGCAGGGTTTGAATGGGAGGATGATTTCCCATTGTTGCCCCTTCCCACATCTTCTGAGGGGTCTTCACCGGACATCACTGCAAAGCCGAGCCTGCCGACCGGCATCACTAAACCTGTTGCACAAGTCTCTCGTTTTACCATTTCTCCATCCAATGTGTCACGTTTCTCCATTACACATGTCTCGGATTCAGATATGGATTCTGCATGAGGTGAGACAGCACGTTTGAAGCAGTGTTTTTATCATTAACGGACGCAAAAACATTAAAACATTTGTATATAAAATATACAATTTAATGAAACCCTATTCTAGTACACACCAAAAAGAAAATGAAGACTGAGATAATAGGACCCCTTTAAACCGTATACATTATATTAAAATAATAAATTGGAAACTATATTAACAGGCTTAAAGTACATAATGTTTCGATTTTTTAAGTTTGACTACGTGTTACATATTTTGTCTTTGAATAGATTTATTCTACAGTAAAAGCTTTTTTTATTCTCCAAAAGCTTTAGACATTTATTATGCGATAATATGTGATAAGTTAATGAAAAGTTGTGTTTTTCCTCTATTTTAAAGGTAGCAGTGAAGACGGGGAAAGAGAGTGAATCATCATACTAATGCCAACAGTGAGCTGCACTGACAGACCCCTCAGTAAGAAGAAGGTTTGGATCTCTTTTGGAAACCGTTTTTGGATTTCCTCAAAGACAGTGCCACTTAATGTCAGCAAACACTTCAGAGCAGAACCTTTTAAAAAGGGCCCAGAAGAAAAAACATGTGGAAATGACTAAACATATTAACAAACACAAACTAAAATTTAGCATATTATAAATGAAAGAGAATTTGGGTGGATCTGCTTTGCTCATATGGACCTACTGAAAACTGACTGTGACTGTTTACAACATCATATACTGTATTTTTGGAAAGTGTTTGAAAAGACGCTAAAGGTATCACTGCATCAAAAATTTAAAGAGACCATCTGAGCGAAATGTAACAAAACTAAACCGATCTGATTTTTACTGTGAAATACCAATGCAGTGTTGTTTGAAAAGGAAAGGGTATTTAAGTGTTTTCATGACTACAATGAAGTTCACGACACACAGCTGCCTTGTGTATGTCACCTGCCTGAGAGTAGCATTGTGTTATGGTGACATGGCATTCTGAAACCACTTTTATGATTTTATTAATAATCACACTTTATCATCAAATCTCTTTCTTCATAATTTGCTTAGTGTTTTAGATCATGTTTGTTATTTATTTACTTATTACTCAGTGTTCCAAATGAAATCAATTGCACATGAGGCAAATGACTTTGATATTTTTTGCTGTTCATAGCAGAAATCAGGTTCCATGCTAAATCCATGAAATAATATATAAAAATGAAATGATTACCTTTTTAAAGGATTGAAGTTTTAAGAGTAGGCAAGTAGAAAATCTTCATAATACTCAAAAATAAATATCAAACAATATATAATTGACAACATATTATGTAATGGGGGATTTAAATGGTCTGACATGTATTTAATGATGTATTTAGAGTGGCTAAGGGACACTTAAGCTAAATCATCATCATTAACATTAATGTAGCCATTTGAATCATATTATTAAAAAAAAAACAAAGGTGATTACAAATGACCAGAAAGTGTTGCACTTTACCTGTATTCACCCTGTTAAAATGATGCTGTACATGCCTGCTATCTTTGGAGGATTGAAGCCGGGTTGTATTATGATCAGGGTGTTAATAATATACATAAAGAGTGTTATTTATTAGCCAACACATGTTTTATATATCCTTGAACATTGAAATGCTTTTTAGCATTGCAAGCTGCAACGCTTAACAGAATGTCATGCTGAACTAGATGTTGGACTTTATAAATTGACCAATAGGAACAATTTAAACTGCTGAACAAAATGGACATGATCTTGTGACCTTTTTTCACATATGGTTGGGAAACAACACATCGGACGTGATCAAGGAGGACGAGCCTGCAGATGTAACTGAGAACAGTGTACAGTGCGGAGGGATTGGATGCTACCTGCACACTTCTGTGCGTTAAATCTCCATACGCTACTCTCGATATGTTCTGTTTGTTTGCCCGTGAAGGCGTTTATTCTATGTAACCGTCTAGCTTAGATTGAACTAGACAACAGTCTGTACTATTTTTGTATTTGATTCAACAATTTTAAACTACTGAAAGATCAAATGGGAACTCAGGAGGTAAAGGAAAAGTATGTGTTTTCTGCCAAAGAAATGTATCACGTGATATGGCACACGCCGGACTGGTGTCCCTGTTATTCTGATCCAGAGCGGCAGATTCACTGATTTTTGTCCCTGGGAAACTTGCCTGTACGATGGTTTTGAATTGCAGTATCATGTTAAGCGAGAGTGGTTGTAAGTCTGTTCCTCAAATGTGTCAAACTTAGTGAGAAAAATAAAACTATTCTGTTTGACGGTTATCTCTTGCAGTTTTTTATCTTTTAGGGGTTCTCATGTCATCGCTTTATGGATTTAGTTTTAATTAATGAGGTTTTTTTAATTCATATTTTTATTTTGATTAAATTTGCCTATACCCGATGTGAGCGTCGCCCGATGGTCGTTTAATGACAAGCCTTAAAGGTACTTTTCATTTTGAAAAAAGGGATTCATTTTTGAAAAGTAGCGATTCATTTTGATAAAAGTAGCGATTCATTTTTTGAAAAGTAGCGATTCTTTTCGAAAAACTAGCGATTCATTTTTTGAAAAGTAGCGATTCATTTTTTAAAAGTAGCGATTTATTTTTTAAAAGTAGCGATTCATTTTTTAAAAGTAGCGATTCATTTTTTGAAAAGTAGCGATTCATTTTGAAAAAGTAGCGATTCATTTTTTAAAAGTAGCGATTCATTTTTTAAAAGTAGCGATTCATTTTTTGAAAAGTAGCGATTCATTTTTTGAAAAGTAGCGATTCATTTTGAAAAAGTAGCGATTCATTTTTTAAAAGTAGCGATTCATTTTGAAAAAAGTAGTGATTCATTTTTTGAAAAGTAGCGATTCTTTTTTAAAAAGTAGCGATTCATTTTTTAAAAGTAGCGATTCATTTTTTGAAAAGTAGCGATTCATTTTTTAAAAGTAGCGATTCATTTTGAAAAAAGTAGCGATAATTTTTTTGAAAAGAAGCGATTCTTTTCGAAAAAGTAGCGATTCATTTTTAAAAAAAAGTAGCGATTCTTTTTTTAAAAGTAGCGATTCATTTTTTAAAAGTAGCGATTAATTTTTTTGAAAATTAGCGATTCTTTTTTTAAAAGTAGCGATTCATTTTTTAAAAAAGTAGCGATTCATTTTTTTGAAAAGTAGCGATTCATTTTTTGAAAAGTAGCGATTCTTTTCGAAAAAATAGCGATTCTTTTTTTAAAAGTTGCGATTCTTTTTTTGAAAAGTAGCGATTCATTTTTTGAAAAGTAGCGATTCATTTTTTGAAAAGTAGCGATTCTTTTCGAAAAAGTAGCGATTTCATTTTTATTTTACAGGGGGAACAGAATCCGACGGCCAAAAAACAGCCGTCGAAATCCGTTCCCCCTGCATTTTTTACACAAGGAGGATCTTCTAATATCTTTCAAAGTGCTTTATTTCCAATGTTGCCACAGCCTAGTGGTCCAGACATTAAGAGCTGAAGATTTTTAGGAGACACAAGTTCAAATCCCGGCTCGCTGGCTTTTTTTTAATCCAATATTTTCCTTTCACAATAAAAGGTAAAAACTCGAAAATATATTTCTTTAAACTGGTGCCAGGTAAGCTCCATCCCCACACAAAATAAAATAAGATTTTTTAAGCCACTACAACGCCTCTCATAATGGGAGTGGGGGAACGGATTCCGACAGCTGTTTTTTTTTTTCAGGGGGAACAGAATCCGACGGCCAAAAAACAGCCGTCGAAATCCGTTCCCCCTGCATTTTTTACACAAGGAGGATCTTCTAATATCTATCAAAGTGCTTTGAATTCCAAGGTTGCCACAGCCTAGTGGTCCAGACATTAAGAGCTGAATATTTTTAGGTGACACAAGTTCAAGTCCCGGCTCGCTGGCTTTTTTTTATCCAATATTTTCCTTTCACAATAAAAATGTAAAAAAAATCGAAAATATATTTCTTTAAAATGGTGCCAGGTAAGCTCCATCCCCACACAAAATAAAATAAGATTTTTTTAAGCCACTACAACGCCTCTCATAATGGGAGTGGGGGAACGGATTCCGACAGCTGTTTATTTTACAGGGGGAACAGAATCCGACGGCCAAAAAAACAGCCGTCGAAATCCGTTCCCCCTGCATTTTTTACACAAGGAGGATCTTCTAATATTTATCAAAGTGCTTTATTACCAAGGTTGCCGCAGCCTAGTGGTCCAGGCACTGACATTTAGAGCCAACGATTTTTAGGTGACCCAAGTTCAAGTCCCGGCTCGCGGGCACTTTTTTTAATCCAATATTTTCCTTTCACAATAAAAGGTAAAAACTCGAAAATATATTTCTTGAAACTGGTGCCAGGTAAGCTCCATCCCCACACAAAATAAAATAAGATTTTTTTAAGCCACTACAACGCCTCTCATAATGGGAGTGGGGGAACGGATTCCGACAGCTGTTTTTTTTTACAGGGGGAACAGAATCCGACGGCCAAAAAACAGCCGTCGAAATCCGACCGTTCCCCCTGTATTTCTTACCCAAGGAGAATCTTCTAATATCTATCAAAGTTCTTTGAATTCCAAGGTTGCCACAGCCTAGTGGTCCAGACATTAAGAGCTGAAGATTTTTAGGAGACACAAGTTCAAATCCTGGCTAGCTGGCTTTTTTTAATCCAATATTTTCCTCTCACAATAAAAGGTAAAAACTCGAAAATATATTTCTTTAAACTGGTGCCAGGTAAGCTCCATCCCCACACAAAATAAAATAAGATTTTTTAAGCCACTAAAACACCTCATATTTGGAGTGGGGGAACGGATTCCGACAGCTGTTTATTTTACAGGGGGAACAGAATCTGACGGCCAAAAAACAGCCGTCGAAATCCGTTCCCCCTGCATTTTTTACACAAGGAGGATCTTCTAATATCTATCAAAGTGCTTTGAATTCCAAGGTTGCCACAGCCTAGTGGTCCAGACATTAAGAGCTGAATATTTTTAGGTGACACAAGTTCAAGTCCCGGCTCGCTGTCTTTTTTTATCCAATATTTTCCTTTCACAATAAAATGTAAAAACATCGAAAATATATTCTTTAAACTGGTGCCAGGTAAGCTCCATCCCCACACAAAATAAAATAAGATTTTTTTAAGCCACTACAACGCCTCTCATAATGGGAGTGGGGGAACGGATTCCGACAGCTGTTTATTTTACAGGGGGAACAGAATCCGACGGCCAAAAAACAGCCGTCGAAATCCGTTCCCCCTGTATTTCTTACACAAGGAGGATCTTCTAATATCTATCAAAGTGCTTTATTTCCAATGTTGCCACAGCCTAGTGGTCCAGACATTAAGGGCTGAAGATTTTTAGGAGACACAAGTTCAAATCCCGGCTCGCTGGCTTTTTTTTAATCCAATATTTTCCTTTCACAATAAAAGGTAAAAACTCGAAAATATATTTCTTGAAACTGGTGCCAGGTAAGCTCCATCCCCACACAAAATAAAATAAGTTTTTTAAGCCACTACAACGCCTCTCATAATGGGAGTGGGGGAACGGATTCCGACAGCTGTTTTTTTTACAGGGGGAACAGAATCCGACGGCCAAAAAACAGCCGTCGAAATCCGTTCCCCCTGCATTTTTTACACAAGGAGGATCTTCTAATATCTATCAAAGTGCTTTGAATTACAAGGTTGCCACAGCCTAGTGGTCCAGACATTAAGAGCTGAAGATTTTTAGGAGACACAAGTTCAAATCCCGGCTCGCTGGCTTTTTTTTAATCCAATATTTTCCTTTCGCTTAATTTTTTTAAAAGTAGCGATTCTTTTTTAAAAAGTAGCGATTTATTTTTTAAAAAGTAGCGATTCATTTTTTTGAAAAGTAGCGATTCATTTTTTGAAAAGTAGCGATTCTTTTCGAAAAATTAGCGATTCTTTTTTTAAAAGTAGCGATTCTTTTTTTAAAAGTAGCGATTCTTTTTTTAAAAGTAGCGATTCATTTTTTTAAAGTAGCGATTCTTTTTTTAAAAGTAGCGATTCATTTTTTGAAAAGTAGCGATTCTTTTCGAAAAAGTAGCGATTCATTTTTTGAAAAGTAGCGATTCATTTTGAAAAAAGTAGCGATTCTTTTCGAAAAAGTAGCGATTCATTTTTTGAAAAGTAGCGATTCATTTTGAAAAAAGTAGCGATTCTTTTCGGAAAAGTAGCGATTTCATTTTTATTTTACAGGGGGAACAGAATCCGACGGCCAAAAAACAGCCGTCGAAATCCGTTCCCCCTGTATTTCTTACACAAGGAGGATCTTCTAATATCTAACAAAGTGCTTTATTTCCAAGGTTGCCAAAGCCTAGTGGTCCAGGCACTGACATTTAGAGCCAAAGATTTTTAGGTGACCCAAGTTCAAGTCCCGGCTCGCTGGCTTTTTTTTAATCCAATATTTTCCTTTCACAATAAAAGGTAAAAACATCGAAAATATATTTCTTGAAACTGGTGCCAGGTAAGCTTCATCCCCAAACAAAATAAAATAAGATTTTTTTATGCCACTACAACGCCTCTCATAATGGGAGTGGGGGAACGGATTCCGACAGCTGTTTATTTTACAGGGGGAACAGAATCCGACGGCCAAAAAACAGCCGTCGAAATCCGTTCCCCCTGCATTTTTTACACAAGGAGGATCTTCTAATATCTATCAAAGTGCTTTGAATTCCAAGGTTGCCACAGCCTAGTGGTCCAGACATTAGGAGCTGAAGAATTTTAGGAGACACAAGTTCAAATCCTGGCTAGCTGGCTTTTTTTAATCCAATATTTTCCTCTCACAATAAAAGGTAAAAACTCGAAAATATATTTCTTTAAACTGGTGCCAGGTAAGCTCCATCCCCACACAAAATAAAATAAGATTTTTTAAGCCACTAAAACACCTCATATTTGGAGTGGGGGAACGGATTCCGACAGCTGTTTATTTTACAGGGGGAACAGAATCTGACGGCCAAAAAACAGCCGTCGAAATCCGTTCCCCCTGCATTTTTTACACAAGGAGGATCTTCTAATATCTATCAAAGTTCTTTGAATTACAAGATTGCCACAGCCTAGTGGTCCAGGCACTGACATTTAGAGCCAAAGATTTTTAGGTGACCCAAGTTCAAGTCCCGGCTCGCTGGCTTTTTTTTATCCAATATTTTCCTTTCACAATAAAAGGTAAAAACTCGAAAATATATTTCTTGAAACTGGTGCCAGGTAAGCTCCATCCCCACACAAAATAAAATAAGATTTATTTAAGCCAATACAACGCCTCTCATAATGGGAGTGGGGGAACGGATTCCGACAGCTGTTTTTTTTTCAGGGGGAACAGAATCCGACGGCCAAAAAACAGCCGTCGAAATCCGTTCCCCCTGCATTTTTTACACAAGGAGGATCTTCTAATATCTATCAAAGTTCTTTGAATTCCAAGGTTGCCACAGCCTAGTGGTCCAGACATTAAGAGCTGAAGATTTTTAGGAGACACAAGTTCAAATCCCGGCTCGCTGTCTTTTTTTTAATCCAATATTTTCCTTTCACAATAAAAGGTAAAAACTCGAAAATATATTTCTTGAAACTGGTGCCAGGTAAGCTCCATCCCCACACAAAATAAAATAAGATTTTTTTAAGCCACTACAACGCCTCTCATAATGGGAGTGGGGGAACGGATTCCGACAGCTGTTTTTTTTTCAGGGGGAACAGAATCCGACGGCCAAAAAACAGCCGTCGAAATCCGTTCCCCCTGCATTTTTTACACAAGGAGGATCTTCTAATATCTATCAAAGTGCTTTGAATTACAAGGTTGCCACAGCCTAGTGGTCCAGACATTAAGAGCCAACGATTTTTAGGTGACACAAGTTCAAATCCCGGCTCGCTGGCTTTTTTTTAATCCAATATTTTCCTTTCACAATAAAAGGTAAAAACTCGAAAATATATTTCTTGAAACTGGTGCCAGGTAAGCTCCATCCCCACACAAAATAAAATAAGTTTTTTAAGCCACTACAACGCCTCTCATAATGGGAGTGGGGGAACGGATTCCGACAGCTGTTTTTTTTACAGGGGGAACAGAATCCGACGGCCAAAAAACAGCCGTCGAAATCCGTTCCCCCTGCATTTTTTACACAAGGAGGATCTTCTAAAATCTATCAAAGTTCTTTGAATTCCAAGGTTGCCACAGCCTAGTGGTCCAGACATTAAGAGCTGAAGATTTTTAGGAGACACAAGTTCAAATCCCGGCTCGCTGTCTTTTTTTTAATCCAATATTTTCCTTTCACAATAAAAGGTAAAAACTCGAAAATATATTTCTTGAAACTGGTGCCAGGTAAGCTCCATCCCCACACAAAATAAAATAAGATTTTTTTAAGCCACTACAACGCCTCTCATAATGGGAGTGGGGGAACGGATTCCGACAGCTGTTTTTTTTTTCAGGGGGAACAGAATCCGACGGCCAAAAAACAGCCGTCGAAATCCGTTCCCCCTGCATTTTTTACACAAGGAGGATCTTCTAATATCTATCAAAGTGCCTTGAATTACAAGGTTGCCACAGCCTAGTGGTCCAGACTTTAAAAGCCAACGATTTTTAGGTGACACAAGTTCAAATCCCGGCTCGCTGGCTTTTTTTTAATCCAATATTTTCCTTTCACAATAAAAGGTAAAAACTCGAAAATATATTTCTTGAAACTGGTGCCAGGTAAGCTCCATCCCCACACAAAATAAAATAAGTTTTTTAAGCCACTACAACGCCTCTCATAATGGGAGTGGGGGAACGGATTCCGACAGCTGTTTTTTTTACAGGGGGAACAGAATCCGACGGCCAAAAAACAGCCGTCGAAATCCGTTCCCCCTGCATTTTTTTACACAAGGAGGATCTTCTAATATCTATCAAAGTGCTTTGAATTACAAGGTTGCCACAGCCTAGTGGTCCAGACATTAAGAGCTGAAGATTTTTAGGAGACACAAGTTCAAATCCCGGCTCGCTGGCTTTTTTTTAATCCAATATTTTCCTTTCGATTAATTTTTTTAAAAGTAGCGATTCTTTTTTAAAAAGTAGCGATTTATTTTTTAAAAAGTAGCGATTCATTTTTTTGAAAAGTAGCGATTCATTTTTTGAAAAGTAGCGATTCTTTTCGAAAAATTAGAGATTATTTTTTTAAAAGTAGCGATTCTTTTTTTTAAAGTAGCGATTCATTTTTTTAAAGTAGCGATTCTTTTTTTAAAAGTAGCGATTCATTTTTTGAAAAGTAGCGATTCATTTTTTGAAAAGTAGCGATTCTTTTCGAAAAAGTAGCGATTCATTTTTTGAAAAGTAGCGATTCATTTTGAAAAAAGTAGCGATTCTTTTCGAAAAAGTAGCGATTCATTTTTTGAAAAGTAGCGATTCATTTTGAAAAAAGTAGCGATTCTTTTCGGAAAAGTAGCGATTTCATTTTTATTTTACAGGGGGAACAGAATCCGACGGCCAAAAAACAGCCGTCGAAATCCGTTCCCCCTGTATTTCTTACACAAGGAGGATCTTCTAATATCTAACAAAGTGCTTTATTTCCAAGGTTGCCAAAGCCTAGTGGTCCAGGCACTGACATTTAGAGCCAAAGATTTTTAGGTGACCCAAGTTCAAGTCCCGGCTCGCTGGCTTTTTTTTAATCCAATATTTTCCTTTCACAATAAAAGGTAAAAACTCGAAAATATATTTCTTGAAACTGGTGCCAGGTAAGCTTCATCCCCAAACAAAATAAAATAAGATTTTTTTATGCCACTACAACGCCTCTCATAATGGGAGTGGGGGAACGGATTCCGACAGCTGTTTATTTTACAGGGGGAACAGAATCCGACGGCCAAAAAACAGCCGTCGAAATCCGTTCCCCCTGCATTTTTTACACAAGGAGGATCTTCTAATATCTATCAAAGTGCTTTGAATTCCAAGGTTGCCACAGCCTAGTGGTCCAGACATTAAGAGCTGAAGATTTTTAGGAGACACAAGTTCAAATCCTGGCTAGCTGGCTTTTTTTAATCCAATATTTTCCTCTCACAATAAAAGGTAAAAACTCGAAAATATATTTCTTTAAACTGGTGCCAGGTAAGCTCCATCCCCACACAAAATAAAATAAGATTTTTTAAGCCACTAAAACACCTCATATTTGGAGTGGGGGAACGGATTCCGACAGCTGTTTATTTTACAGGGGGAACAGAATCTGACGGCCAAAAAACAGCCGTCGAAATCCGTTCCCCCTGCATTTTTTACACAAGGAGGATCTTCTAATATCTATCAAAGTTCTTTGAATTACAAGATTGCCACAGCCTAGTGGTCCAGGCACTGACATTTAGAGCCAAAGATTTTTAGGTGACCCAAGTTCAAGTCCCGGCTCGCTGGCTTTTTTTTATCCAATATTTTCCTTTCACAATAAAAGGTAAAAACTCGAAAATATATTTCTTGAAACTGGTGCCAGGTAAGCTCCATCCCCACACAAAATAAAATAAGATTTATTTAAGCCAATACAACGCCTCTCATAATGGGAGTGGGGGAACGGATTCCGACAGCTGTTTTTTTTTCAGGGGGAACAGAATCCGACGGCCAAAAAACAGCCGTCGAAATCCGTTCCCCCTGCATTTTTTACACAAGGAGGATCTTCTAATATCTATCAAAGTTCTTTGAATTCCAAGGTTGCCACAGCCTAGTGGTCCAGACATTAAGAGCTGAAGATTTTTAGGAGACACAAGTTCAAATCCCGGCTCGCTGTCTTTTTTTTAATCCAATATTTTCCTTTCACAATAAAAGGTAAAAACTCGAAAATATATTTCTTGAAACTGGTGCCAGGTAAGCTCCATCCCCACACAAAATAAAATAAGATTTTTTTAAGCCACTACAACGCCTCTCATAATGGGAGTGGGGGAACGGATTCCGACAGCTGTTTTTTTTTTCAGGGGGAACAGAATCCGACGGCCAAAAAACAGCCGTCGAAATCCGTTCCCCCTGCATTTTTTACACAAGGAGGATCTTCTAATATCTATCAAAGTGCTTTGAATTACAAGGTTGCCACAGCCTAGTGGTCCAGACATTAAGAGCCAACGATTTTTAGGTGACACAAGTTCAAATCCCGGCTCGCTGGCTTTTTTTTAATCCAATATTTTCCTTTCACAATAAAAGGTAAAAACTCGAAAATATATTTCTTGAAACTGGTGCCAGGTAAGCTCCATCCCCACACAAAATAAAATAAGTTTTTTAAGCCACTACAACGCCTCTCATAATGGGAGTGGGGGAACGGATTCCGACAGCTGTTTTTTTTACAGGGGGAACAGAATCCGACGGCCAAAAAACAGCCGTCGAAATCCGTTCCCCCTGCATTTTTTACACAAGGAGGATCTTCTAATATCTATCAAAGTGCTTTGAATTACAAGGTTGCCACAGCCTAGTGGTCCAGACATTAAGAGCTGAAGATTTTTAGGAGACACAAGTTCAAATCCCGGCTCGCTGGCTTTTTTTTAATCCAATATTTTCCTTTCGATTAATTTTTTTAAAAGTAGCGATTCTTTTTTAAAAAGTAGCGATTTATTTTTTAAAAAGTAGCGATTCATTTTTTTGAAAAGTAGCGATTCATTTTTTGAAAAGTAGCGATTCTTTTCGAAAAATTAGAGATTCTTTTTTTAAAAGTAGCGATTCTTTTTTTTAAAGTAGCGATTCATTTTTTTAAAGTAGCGATTCTTTTTTTAAAAGTAGCGATTCATTTTTTGAAAAGTAGCGATTCATTTTTTGAAAAGTAGCGATTCTTTTCGAAAAAGTAGCGATTCATTTTTTGAAAAGTAGCGATTCATTTTGAAAAAAGTAGCGATTCTTTTCGAAAAAGTAGCGATTCATTTTTTGAAAAGTAGCGATTCATTTTGAAAAAAGTAGCGATTCTTTTCGGAAAAGTAGCGATTTCATTTTTATTTTACAGGGGGAACAGAATCCGACGGCCAAAAAACAGCCGTCGAAATCCGTTCCCCCTGTATTTCTTACACAAGGAGGATCTTCTAATATCTAACAAAGTGCTTTATTTCCAAGGTTGCCAAAGCCTAGTGGTCCAGGCACTGACATTTAGAGCCAAAGATTTTTAGGTGACCCAAGTTCAAGTCCCGGCTCGCTGGCTTTTTTTTAATCCAATATTTTCCTTTCACAATAAAAGGTAAAAACTCGAAAATATATTTCTTGAAACTGGTGCCAGGTAAGCTTCATCCCCAAACTAAATAAAATAAGATTTTTTTATGCCACTACAACGCCTCTCATAATGGGAGTGGGGGAACGGATTCCGACAGCTGTTTATTTTACAGGGGGAACAGAATCCGACGGCCAAAAAACAGCCGTCGAAATCCGTTCCCCCTGCATTTTTTACACAAGGAGGATCTTCTAATATCTATCAAAGTGCTTTGAATTCCAAGGTTGCCACAGCCTAGTGGTCCAGACATTAAGAGCTGAAGATTTTTAGGAGACACAAGTTCAAATCCTGGCTAGCTGGCTTTTTTTAATCCAATATTTTCCTCTCACAATAAAAGGTAAAAACTCGAAAATATATTTCTTTAAACTGGTGCCAGGTAAGCTCCATCCCCACACAAAATAAAATAAGATTTTTTAAGCCACTAAAACACCTCATATTTGGAGTGGGGGAACGGATTCCGACAGCTGTTTATTTTACAGGGGGAACAGAATCTGACGGCCAAAAAACAGCCGTCGAAATCCGTTCCCCCTGCATTTTTTACACAAGGAGGATCTTCTAATATCTATCAAAGTTCTTTGAATTACAAGATTGCCACAGCCTAGTGGTCCAGGCACTGACATTTAGAGCCAAAGATTTTTAGGTGACCCAAGTTCAAGTCCCGGCTCGCTGGCTTTTTTTTATCCAATATTTTCCTTTCACAATAAAAGGTAAAAACTCGAAAATATATTTCTTGAAACTGGTGCCAGGTAAGCTCCATCCCCACACAAAATAAAATAAGATTTATTTAAGCCAATACAACGCCTCTCATAATGGGAGTGGGGGAACGGATTCCGACAGCTGTTTTTTTTTCAGGGGGAACAGAATCCGACGGCCAAAAAACAGCCGTCGAAATCCGTTCCCCCTGCATTTTTTACACAAGGAGGATCTTCTAATATCTATCAAAGTTCTTTGAATTCCAAGGTTGCCACAGCCTAGTGGTCCAGACATTAAGAGCTGAAGATTTTTAGGAGACACAAGTTCAAATCCCGGCTCGCTGTCTTTTTTTTAATCCAATATTTTCCTTTCACAATAAAAGGTAAAAACTCGAAAATATATTTCTTGAAACTGGTGCCAGGTAAGCTCCATCCCCACACAAAATAAAATAAGATTTTTTTAAGCCACTACAACGCCTCTCATAATGGGAGTGGGGGAACGGATTCCGACAGCTGTTTTTTTTTTCAGGGGGAACAGAATCCGACGGCCAAAAAACAGCCGTCGAAATCCGTTCCCCCTGCATTTTTTACACAAGGAGGATCTTCTAATATCTATCAAAGTGCTTTGAATTCCAAGGTTGCCACAGCCTAGTGGTCCAGACATTAAGAGCTGAATATTTTTAGGTGACACAAGTTCAAGTCCCGGCTCGCTGGATTTTTTTTATCCAATATTTTCCTTTCACAATAAAATGTAAAAACATCGAAAATATATTCTTTAAACTGGTGCCAGGTAAGCTCCATCCCCACACAAAATAAAATAAGATTTTTTTAAGCCACTACAACGCCTCTCATAATGGGAGTGGGGGAACGGATTCCGACAGCTGTTTATTTTACAGGGGGAACAGAATCCGACGGCCAAAAAACAGCCGTCGAAATCCGTTCCCCCTGCATTTTTTACACAAGGAGGATCTTCTAATATCTATCAAAGTGCTTTGAATTCCAAGGTTGCCACAGCCTAGTGGTCCAGACATTAAGAGCTGAAGATTTTTAGGAGACACAAGTTCAAATCCTGGCTAGCTGGCTTTTTTTAATCCAATATTTTCCTCTCACAATAAAAGGTAAAAACTCGAAAATATATTTCTTTAAACTGGTGCCAGGTAAGCTCCATCCCCACACAAAATAAAATAAGATTTTTTAAGCCACTAAAACACCTCATATTTGGAGTGGGGGAACGGATTCCGACAGCTGTTTATTTTACAGGGGGAACAGAATCTGACGGCCAAAAAACAGCCGTCGAAATCCGTTCCCCCTGCATTTTTTACACAAGGAGGATCTTCTAATATCTATCAAAGTTCTTTGAATTACAAGATTGCCACAGCCTAGTGGTCCAGGCACTGACATTTAGAGCCAAAGATTTTTAGGTGACCCAAGTTCAAGTCCCGGCTCGCTGGCTTTTTTTTATCCAATATTTTCCTTTCACAATAAAAGGTAAAAACTCGAAAATATATTTCTTGAAACTGGTGCCAGGTAAGCTCCATCCCCACACAAAATAAAATAAGATTTATTTAAGCCAATACAACGCCTCTCATAATGGGAGTGGGGGAACGGATTCCGACAGCTGTTTTTTTTTCAGGGGGAACAGAATCCGACGGCCAAAAAACAGCCGTCGAAATCCGTTCCCCCTGCATTTTTTACACAAGGAGGATCTTCTAATATCTATCAAAGTTCTTTGAATTCCAAGGTTGCCACAGCCTAGTGGTCCAGACATTAAGAGCTGAAGATTTTTAGGAGACACAAGTTCAAATCCCGGCTCGCTGTCTTTTTTTTAATCCAATATTTTCCTTTCACAATAAAAGGTAAAAACTCGAAAATATATTTCTTGAAACTGGTGCCAGGTAAGCTCCATCCCCACACAAAATAAAATAAGATTTTTTTAAGCCACTACAACGCCTCTCATAATGGGAGTGGGGGAACGGATTCCGACAGCTGTTTTTTTTTTCAGGGGGAACAGAATCCGACGGCCAAAAAACAGCCGTCGAAATCCGTTCCCCCTGCATTTTTTACACAAGGAGGATCTTCTAATATCTATCAAAGTGCTTTGAATTCCAAGGTTGCCACAGCCTAGTGGTCCAGACATTAAGAGCTGAATATTTTTAGGTGACACAAGTTCAAGTCCCGGCTCGCTGGATTTTTTTTATCCAATATTTTCCTTTCACAATAAAATGTAAAAACATCGAAAATATATTCTTTAAACTGGTGCCAGGTAAGCTCCATCCCCACACAAAATAAAATAAGATTTTTTTAAGCCACTACAACGCCTCTCATAATGGGAGTGGGGGAACGGATTCCGACAGCTGTTTATTTTACAGGGGGAACAGAATCCGACGGCCAAAAAACAGCCGTCGAAATCCGTTCCCCCTGCATTTTTTACACAAGGAGGATCTTCTAATATCTATCAAAGTGCTTTGAATTCCAAGGTTGCCACAGCCTAGTGGTCCAGACATTAAGAGCTGAATATTTTTAGGTGACACAAGTTCAAGTCCCGGCTCGCTGGCTTTTTTTTATCCAATATTTTCCTTTCACAATAAAATGTAGAAAAATAGAAAATATATTTCTTTAAACTGGTGCCAGGTAAGCTCCATCCCCACACAAAATAAAATAAGATTTTTTTAAGCCACTAAAACACCTCATAATGGGAGTGGGGGAACGGATTCCGACAGCTGTTTATTTTACAGGGGGAACAGAATCCGACGGCCAAAAAACAGCCGTCGAAATCCGTTCCCCCTGTATTTTTTACACAAGGAGGATCTTCTAATATCTATCAAAGTGGTTTGAATTCCAAGGTTGGCGCAGCCTAGTGGTCCAGACATTAAGAGCTGAAGATTTTTAGGTGACACAAGTTCAAGTCCCAGCTGGCTGGCTTTTTTTTAATCCAATATTTTCCTTTCACAATAAAAGGTAAAAACTCGAAAATATATTTCTTGAAACTGGTGCCAGGTAAGCTCCATCCCCACACAAAATAAAATAAGATTTTTTTAAGCCACCTCAACGCCTCTCATAATGGGAGTGGGGGAACGGATTCCGACAGCTGTTTTTTTTTTCAGGGGGAACAGAATCCGACGGCCAAAAAACAGCCGTCGAAATCCGTTCCCCCTGCATTTTTTACACAAGGAGGATCTTCTAATATCTATCAAAGTGCTTTGAGTTCCAAGGTTGCCACAGCCTAGTGGTCCAGACATTAAGAGCTGAAGATTTTTAGGAGACACAAGTTCAAATCCTGGCTAGCTGGCTTTTTTTAATCCAATATTTTCCTCTCACAATAAAAGGTAAAAACTCGAAAATATATTTCTTTAAACTGGTGCCAGGTAAGCTCCATCCCCACACAAAATAAAATAAGATTTTTTAAGCCACTAAAACACCTCATATTTGGAGTGGGGGAACGGATTCCGACAGCTGTTTATTTTACAGGGGGAACAGAATCTGACGGCCAAAAAACAGCCGTCGAAATCCGTTCCCCCTGCATTTTTTACACAAGGAGGATCTTCTAATATCTATCAAAGTTCTTTGAATTCCAAGGTTGCCACAGCCTAGTGGTCCAGACATTAAGAGCTGAAGATTTTTAGGAAACACAAGTTCAAATCCCGGCTCGCTGTCTTTTTTTTAATCCAATATTTTCCTTTCACAATAAAAGGTAAAAACTCGAAAATATATTTCTTGAAACTGTTGCCAGGTAAGCTCCATCCCCACACAAAATAAAATAAGATTTTTTTAAGCCACTACAACGCCTCTCATAATGGGAGTGGGGGAACGGATTCCGACAGCTGTTTTTTTTTTCAGGGGGAACAGAATCCGACGGCCAAAAAACAGCCGTCGAAATCCGTTCCCCCTGCATTTTTTACACAAGGAGGATCTTCTAATATCTATCAAAGTGCTTTGAATTACAAGGTTGCCACAGCCTAGTGGTCCAGACATTAAGAGCCAACGATTTTTAGGTGACACAAGTTCAAATCCCGGCTCGCTGGCTTTTTTTTAATCCAATATTTTCCTTTCACAATAAAAGGTAAAAACTCGAAAATATATTTCTTGAAACTGGTGCCAGGTAAGCTCCATCCCCACACAAAATAAAATAAGTTTTTTAAGCCACTACAACGCCTCTCATAATGGGAGTGGGGGAACGGATTCCGACAGCTGTTTTTTTTACAGGGGGAACAGAATCCGACGGCCAAAAAACAGCCGTCGAAATCCGTTCCCCCTGCATTTTTTACACAAGGAGGATCTTCTAATATCTATCAAAGTGCTTTGAATTACAAGGTTGCCACAGCCTAGTGGTCCAGACATTAAGAGCTGAAGATTTTTAGGAGACACAAGTTCAAATCCCGGCTCGCTGGCTTTTTTTTAATCCAATATTTTCCTTTCGATTAATTTTTTTAAAAGTAGCGATTCTTTTTTAAAAAGTAGCGATTTATTTTTTAAAAAGTAGCGATTCATTTTTTTGAAAAGTAGCGATTCATTTTTTGAAAAGTAGCGATTCTTTTCGAAAAATTAGAGATTCTTTTTTTAAAAGTAGCGATTCTTTTTTTAAAAGTAGCGATTCATTTTTTTAAAGTAGCGATTCTTTTTTTAAAAGTAGCGATTCATTTTTTGAAAAGTAGCGATTCATTTTTTGAAAAGTAGCGATTCTTTTCGAAAAAGTAGCGATTCATTTTTTGAAAAGTAGCGATTCATTTTGAAAAAAGTAGCGATTCTTTTCGAAAAAGTAGCGATTCATTTTTTGAAAAGTAGCAATTCATTTTGAAAAAAGTAGCGATTCTTTTCGGAAAAGTAGCGATTTCATTTTTATTTTACAGGGGGAACAGAATCCGACGGCCAAAAAACAGCCGTCGAAATCCGTTCCCCCGGTATTTCTTACACAAGGAGGATCTTCTAATATCTAACAAAGTGCTTTATTTCCAAGGTTGCCAAAGCCTAGTGGTCCAGGCACTGACATTTAGAGCCAAAGATTTTTAGGTGACCCAAGTTCAAGTCCCGGCTCGCTGGCTTTTTTTTAATCCAATATTTTCCTTTCACAATAAAAGGTAAAAACTCGAAAATATATTTCTTTAAACTGGTGCCAGGTAAGCTTCATCCCCAAACAAAATAAAATAAGATTTTTTTATGCCACTACAACGCCTCTCATAATGGGAGTGGGGGAACGGATTCCGACAGCTGTTTATTTTACAGGGGGAACAGAATCCGACGGCCAAAAAACAGCCGTAAAAAATCCGTTCCCCCTGCATTTTTTACACAAGAAGGATCTTCTAATATCTATCAAAGTGCTTTGAATTCCAAGGTTGCCACAGCCTAGTGGTCCAGACATTAAGAGCTGAAGATTTTTAGGAGACACAAGTTCAAATCCTGGCTAGCTGGCTTTTTTTAATCCAATATTTTCCTCTCACAATAAAAGGTAAAAACTCGAAAATATATTTCTTTAAACTGGTGCCAGGTAAGCTCCATCCCCACACAAAATAAAATAAGATTTTTTAAGCCACTAAAACACCTCATATTTGGAGTGGGGGAACGGATTCCGACAGCTGTTTATTTTACAGGGGGAACAGAATCTGACGGCCAAAAAACAGCCGTCGAAATCCGTTCCCCCTGCATTTTTTACACAAGGAGGATCTTCTAATATCTATCAAAGTTCTTTGAATTACAAGATTGCCACAGCCTAGTGGTCCAGGCACTGACATTTAGAGCCAAAGATTTTTAGGTGACCCAAGTTCAAGTCCCGGCTCGCTGGCTTTTTTTTATCCAATATTTTCCTTTCACAATAAAAGGTAAAAACTCGAAAATATATTTCTTGAAACTGGTGCCAGGTAAGCTCCATCCCCACACAAAATAAAATAAGATTTATTTAAGCCAATACAACGCCTCTCATAATGGGAGTGGGGGAACGGATTCCGACAGCTGTTTTTTTTTCAGGGGGAACAGAATCCGACGGCCAAAAAACAGCCGTCGAAATCCGTTCCCCCTGCATTTTTTACACAAGGAGGATCTTCTAATATCTATCAAAGTTCTTTGAATTCCAAGGTTGCCACAGCCTAGTGGTCCAGACCAGTGTTGGTCAAGTTACTTGGAAATAGTAATTAGTTACTGATTACTGATTACTTCTCCAAGAAAGTAATCCAGTTACTTTACTGATTACTCATTTTCAAAAGTAATTAGTTACTTTACTAGTTACTTTACTTCAAAAACATGATGCACGACCATACGCTATAAAAGCAGACCTTTCAGCCTAATTCTATTCTTTCTGCATATTCCATCATCTAAAATTAAATCAAATTAAACATTCTCTTTTTGAAAACTTCTTTAATTAGTTTCAATATTTTAACTTTATGCACATTGCATCAACCAAATATTTAATTAAATGCAACAGTCTCAGACTTGAAGAAAAATGTTGAACATTTAACCAATTTCTGCAGAGTCCACCATATTTTTACGAAATACACAAAGTCCTTCTTCTGTTAACTTATATTTCTGCATATTCCAGCATATAAAATGCTAATATTTTTTTGTAAAATCCTCTATTCGATTAGATTCAAATAAAATACAGCAATAAACTAATTAAAATGAAAGTCTCTCATGACTGTATTCCAAATTATTAACAGTTACGTCTTTTAACATTAAAGAGCAGATTCGTTTTGTTTTTGTAAATCGTCAGACATGTTTTTACCATTTCATGGAGTTTTCCTTTGTAGAAAGCCTTTCTTTAAAGTGAATTTCGTTTTGTATAAATTGTATCTTAATTTTAATAAATATTGCATCAACCAATTGCATATATTTAATAAATAAAAATTAAATAGCAGACAATATAATAACCGTGCATTGAGGCGGTAGCGCGCCGCGTTCACTTGCATTGCATTGTTAAAAGCCTTTCTTTAAAGTGAATTTCGTTTTGTATAAATTCAATTATTTTTGTATCTTATTTTAATAAATGTTTCATCAACCATTTGCATGTATTTAACAAATACAAGGCAAATATAGCAGACAATAACCGTGACATGGAGGAGCCGCGCGCCGCGTTCACTTTCACTTTCATTGTTAACTAGAGCGCGCACCTCATAAATGAATGAAACTCAGCGTAGGCCGATGTCTCATGATTCATTAGCATTAAATATCTTTGCTGCATCCTTTCTAGAACAGACAAGGGCTTTCTCGCGGCTCGCATCAGCATTTACGGATGATGAGTTTTGTGATGCGGTTGCGGATGAAATAAATAATACCCCATTCGCGCAGCTCTATCGATAACAACATTGAACACTAGGATACACAAATAGTATTTTTTATTTTTATTTAGGCGATTCATTTTCCATAGTGACATAGGAGGTGCCGGATCCAATAAAAAGGGTTCCGTATCCAACGTCGGGCGTGTTCCGGCTCAAATTAAGCCACGACTCACGAGACAGTCTAACGAAACAACATCACAGTAACGCAGTAACGCTGCCTCCTTACGGGAAAGTAACAGTAATCTAATTACTGTTTTTGCAATTGTAATCCCTTACTTTACTCGTTACTTGAAAAAAGTAATGGGATTACAGTAACGCGTTACTTCTAACGCGTTACTGCCCATCACTGGTCCAGACATTAAGAGCTGAAGATTTTTAGGAGACACAAGTTCAAATCCCGGCTCGCTGTCTTTTTTTTAATCCAATATTTTCCTTTCACAATAAAAGGTAAAAACTCGAAAATATATTTCTTGAAACTGGTGCCAGGTAAGCTCCATCCCCACACAAAATAAAATAAGATTTTTTTAAGCCACTACAACGCCTCTCATAATGGGAGTGGGGGAACGGATTCCGACAGCTGTTTTTTTTTTCAGGGGGAACAGAATCCGACGGCCAAAAAACAGCCGTCGAAATCCGTTCCCCCTGCATTTTTTACACAAGGAGGATCTTCTAATATCTATCAAAGTGCTTTGAATTCCAAGGTTGCCACAGCCTAGTGGTCCAGACATTAAGAGCTGAATATTTTTAGGTGACACAAGTTCAAGTCCCGGCTCGCTGGCTTTTTTTTATCCAATATTTTCCTTTCACAATAAAATGTAGAAAAATAGAAAATATATTTCTTTAAACTGGTGCCAGGTAAGCTCCATCCCCACACAAAATAAAATAAGATTTTTTTAAGCCACTAAAACACCTCATAATGGGAGTGGGGGAACGGATTCCGACAGCTGTTTATTTTACAGGGGGAACAGAATCCGACGGCCAAAAAACAGCCGTCGAAATCCGTTCCCCCTGTATTTTTTACACAAGGAGGATCTTCTAATATCTATCAAAGTGGTTTGAATTCCAAGGTTGGCGCAGCCTAGTGGTCCAGACATTAAGAGCTGAAGATTTTTAGGTGACACAAGTTCAAGTCCCGGCTGGCTGGCTTTTTTTTAATCCAATATTTTCCTTTCACAATAAAAGGTAAAAACTCGAAAATATATTTCTTTAAACTGGTGCCAGGTAAGCTCCATCCCCACACAAAATAAAATAAGATTTTTTTAAGCCACTACAACGCCTCTCATAATGGGAGTGGGGGAACGGATTCCGACAGCTGTTTTTTTTTTCAGGGGGAACAGAATCCGACGGCCAAAAAACAGCCGTCGAAATCCGTTCCCCCTGCATTTTTTACACAAGGAGGATCTTCTAATATCTATCAAAGTGCTTTGAATTCCAAGGTTGCCACAGCCTAGTGGTCCAGACATTAAGAGCTGAAGATTTTTAGGAGACACAAGTTCAAATCCTGGCTAGCTGGCTTTTTTTAATCCAATATTTTCCTCTCACAATAAAAGGTAAAAACTCGAAAATATATTTCTTTAAACTGGTGCCAGGTAAGCTCCATCCCCGCACAAAATAAAATAAGATTTTTTAAGCCACTAAAACACCTCATATTTGGAGTGGGGGAACGGATTCCGACAGCTGTTTATTTTACAGGGGGAACAGAATCTGACGGCCAAAAAACAGCCGTCGAAATCCGTTCCCCCTGCATTTTTTACACAAGGAGGATCTTCTAATATCTATCAAAGTTCTTTGAATTACAAGATTGCCACAGCCTAGTGGTCCAGGCACTGACATTTAGAGCCAAAGATTTTTAGGTGACCCAAGTTCAAGTCCTGGCTCGCTGGCTTTTTTTTATCCAATATTTTCCTTTCACAATAAAAGGTAAAAACTCGAAAATATATTTCTTGAAACTGGTGCCAGGTAAGCTCCATCCCCACACAAAATAAAATAAGATTTATTTAAGCCAATACAACGCCTCTCATAATGGGAGTGGGGGAACGGATTCCGACAGCTGTTTTTTTTCAGGGGGAACAGAATCCGACGGCCAAAAAACAGCCGTCGAAATCCGTTCCCCCTGCATTTTTTACACAAGGAGGATCTTCTAATATCTATCAAAGTTCTTTGAATTCCAAGGTTGCCACAGCCTAGTGGTCCAGACATTAAGAGCTGAAGATTTTTAGGAAACACAAGTTCAAATCCCGGCTCGCTGTCTTTTTTTTAATCCAATATTTTCCTTTCACAATAAAAGGTAAAAACTCGAAAATATATTTCTTGAAACTGTTGCCAGGTAAGCTCCATCCCCACACAAAATAAAATAAGATTTTTTTAAGCCACTACAACGCCTCTCATAATGGGAGTGGGGGAACGGATTCCGACAGCTGTTTTTTTTTTCAGGGGGAACAGAATCCGACGGCCAAAAAACAGCCGTCGAAATCCGTTCCCCCTGCATTTTTTACACAAGGAGGATCTTCTAATATCTATCAAAGTGCTTTGAATTACAAGGTTGCCACAGCCTAGTGGTCCAGACATTAAGAGCCAACGATTTTTAGGTGACACAAGTTCAAATCCCGGCTCGCTGGCTTTTTTTTAATCCAATATTTTCCTTTCACAATAAAAGGTAAAAACTCGAAAATATATTTCTTGAAACTGGTGCCAGGTAAGCTCCATCCCCACACAAAATAAAATAAGTTTTTTAAGCCACTACAACGCCTCTCATAATGGGAGTGGGGGAACGGATTCCGACAGCTGTTTTTTTTACAGGGGGAACAGAATCCGACGGCCAAAAAACAGCCGTCGAAATCCGTTCCCCCTGCATTTTTTACACAAGGAGGATCTTCTAATATCTATCAAAGTGCTTTGAATTACAAGGTTGCCACAGCCTAGTGGTCCAGACATTAAGAGCTGAAGATTTTTAGGAGACACAAGTTCAAATCCCGGCTCGCTGGCTTTTTTTTAATCCAATATTTTCCTTTCGATTAATTTTTTTAAAAGTAGCGATTCTTTTTTAAAAAGTAGCGATTTATTTTTTAAAAAGTAGCGATTCATTTTTTTGAAAAGTAGCGATTCATTTTTTGAAAAGTAGCGATTCTTTTCGAAAAATTAGAGATTCTTTTTTTAAAAGTAGCGATTCATTTTTTTAAAGTAGCGATTCTTTTTTTAAAAGTAGCGATTCATTTTTTGAAAAGTAGCGATTCATTTTTTGAAAAGTAGCGATTCTTTTCGAAAAAGTAGCGATTCATTTTTTGAAAAGTAGCGATTCATTTTGAAAAAAGTAGCGATTCTTTTCGAAAAAGTAGCGATTCATTTTTTGAAAAGTAGCAATTCATTTTGAAAAAAGTAGCGATTCTTTTCGGAAAAGTAGCGATTTCATTTTTATTTTACAGGGGGAACAGAATCCGACGGCCAAAAAACAGCCGTCGAAATCCGTTCCCCCTGTATTTCTTACACAAGGAGGATCTTCTAATATCTAACAAAGTGCTTTATTTCCAAGGTTGCCAAAGCCTAGTGGTCCAGGCACTGACATTTAGAGCCAAAGATTTTTAGGTGACCCAAGTTCAAGTCCCGGCTCGCTGGCTTTTTTTTAATCCAATATTTTCCTTTCACAATAAAAGGTAAAAACTCGAAAATATATTTCTTGAAACTGGTGCCAGGTAAGCTTCATCCCCAAACAAAATAAAATAAGATTTTTTTATGCCACTACAACGCCTCTCATAATGGGAGTGGGGGAACGGATTCCGACAGCTGTTTATTTTACAGGGGGAACAGAATCCGACGGCCAAAAAACAGCCGTAAAAAATCCGTTCCCCCTGCATTTTTTACACAAGAAGGATCTTCTAATATCTATCAAAGTGCTTTGAATTCCAAGGTTGCCACAGCCTAGTGGTCCAGACATTAAGAGCTGAAGATTTTTAGGAGACACAAGTTCAAATCCTGGCTAGCTGGCTTTTTTTAATCCAATATTTTCCTCTCACAATAAAAGGTAAAAACTCGAAAATATATTTCTTTAAACTGGTGCCAGGTAAGCTCCATCCCCACACAAAATAAAATAAGATTTTTTAAGCCACTAAAACACCTCATATTTGGAGTGGGGGAACGGATTCCGACAGCTGTTTATTTTACAGGGGGAACAGAATCTGACGGCCAAAAAACAGCCGTCGAAATCCGTTCCCCCTGCATTTTTTACACAAGGAGGATCTTCTAATATCTATCAAAGTTCTTTGAATTACAAGATTGCCACAGCCTAGTGGTCCAGGCACTGACATTTAGAGCCAAAGATTTTTAGGTGACCCAAGTTCAAGTCCCGGCTCGCTGGCTTTTTTTTATCCAATATTTTCCTTTCACAATAAAAGGTAAAAACTCGAAAATATATTTCTTGAAACTGGTGCCAGGTAAGCTCCATCCCCACACAAAATAAAATAAGATTTATTTAAGCCAATACAACGCCTCTCATAATGGGAGTGGGGGAACGGATTCCGACAGCTGTTTTTTTTTCAGGGGGAACAGAATCCGACGGCCAAAAAACAGCCGTCGAAATCCGTTCCCCCTGCATTTTTTACACAAGGAGGATCTTCTAATATCTATCAAAGTTCTTTGAATTCCAAGGTTGCCACAGCCTAGTGGTCCAGACATTAAGAGCTGAAGATTTTTAGGAGACACAAGTTCAAATCCCGGCTCGCTGTCTTTTTTTTAATCCAATATTTTCCTTTCACAATAAAAGGTAAAAACTCGAAAATATATTTCTTGGAACTGGTGCCAGGTAAGCTCCATCCCCACACAAAATAAAATAAGATTTTTTAAGCCACTAAAACACCTCATATTTGGAGTGGGGGAACGGATTCCGACAGCTGTTTATTTTACAGGGGGAACAGAATCTGACGGCCAAAAAACAGCCGTCGAAATCCGTTCCCCCTGCATTTTTTACACAAGGAGGATCTTCTAATATCTATCAAAGTTCTTTGAATTACAAGATTGCCACAGCCTAGTGGTCCAGGCACTGACATTTAGAGCCAAAGATTTTTAGGTGACCCAAGTTCAAGTCCCGGCTCGCTGGCTTTTTTTTATCCAATATTTTCCTTTCACAATAAAAGGTAAAAACTCGAAAATATATTTCTTGAAACTGGTGCCAGGTAAGCTCCATCCCCACACAAAATAAAATAAGATTTATTTAAGCCAATACAACGCCTCTCATAATGGGAGTGGGGGAACGGATTCCGACAGCTGTTTTTTTTTCAGGGGGAACAGAATCCGACGGCCAAAAAACAGCCGTCGAAATCCGTTCCCCCTGAATTTTTTACACAAGGAGGATCTTCTAATATCTATCAAAGTTCTTTGAATTCCAAGGTTGCCACAGCCTAGTGGTCCAGACATTAAGAGCTGAAGATTTTTAGGAGACACAAGTTCAAATCCCGGCTCGCTGTCTTTTTTTTAATCCAATATTTTCCTTTCACAATAAAAGGTAAAAACTCGAAAATATATTTCTTGAAACTGGTGCCAGGTAAGCTCCATCCCCACACAAAATAAAATAAGATTTTTTTAAGCCACTACAACGCCTCTCATAATGGGAGTGGGGGAACGGATTCCGACAGCTGTTTTTTTTTTCAGGGGGAACAGAATCCGACGGCCAAAAAACAGCCGTCGAAATCCGTTCCCCCTGCATTTTTTACACAAGGAGGATCTTCTAATATCTATCAAAGTGCTTTGAATTACAAGGTTGCCACAGCCTAGTGGTCCAGACATTAAGAGCCAACGATTTTTAGGAGACACAAGTTCAAATCCCGGCTCGCTGGCTTTTTTTTAATCCAATATTTTCCTTTCACAATAAAAGGTAAAAACTCGAAAATATATTTCTTGAAACTGGTGCCAGGTAAGCTCCATCCCCACACAAAATAAAATAAGTTTTTTTAAGCCACTACAACGCCTCTCATAATGGGAGTGGGGGAACGGATTCCGACAGCTGTTTTTTTTTACAGGGGGAACAGAATCCGACGGCCAAAAAACAGCCGTCGAAATCCGTTCCCCCTGCATTTTTTACACAAGGAGGATCTTCTAATATCTATCAAAGTGCTTTGAATTACAAGGTTGCCACAGCCTAGTGGTCCAGACATTAAGAGCTGAAGATTTTTAGGAGACACAAGTTCAAATCCCGGCTCGCTGGCTTTTTTTTAATCCAATATTTTCCTTTCGATTAATTTTTTTAAAAGTAGCGATTCTTTTTTAAAAAGTAGCGATTTATTTTTTAAAAAGTAGCGATTCATTTTTTTGAAAAGTAGCGATTCATTTTTTGAAAAGTAGCGATTCTTTTCGAAAAATTAGAGATTCTTTTTTTAAAAGTAGCGATTCTTTTTTTAAAAGTAGCGATTCATTTTTTTTAAAGTAGCGATTCTTTTTTTAAAAGTAGCGATTCATTTTTTGAAAAGTAGCGATTCATTTTTTGAAAAGTAGCGATTCTTTTCGAAAAAGTAGCGATTCATTTTTTGAAAAGTAGCGATTCATTTTGAAAAAAGTAGCGATTCTTTTCGAAAAAGTAGCGATTCATTTTTTGAAAAGTAGCGATTCATTTTGAAAAAAATAGCGATTCTTTTCGGAAAAGTAGCGATTTCATTTTTATTTTACAGGGGGAACAGAATCCGACGGCCAAAAAACAGCCGTCGAAATCCGTTCCCCCTGTATTTCTTACACAAGGAGGATCTTCTAATATCTAACAAAGTGCTTTATTTCCAAGGTTGCCAAAGCCTAGTGGTCCAGGCACTGACATTTAGAGCCAAAGATTTTTAAGTGACCCAAGTTCAAGTCCCGGCTCGCTGGCTTTTTTTTAATCCAATATTTTCCTTTCACAATAAAAGGTAAAAACTCGAAAATATATTTCTTGAAACTGGTGCCAGGTAAGCTTCATCCCCAAACAAAATAAAATAAGATTTTTTTATGCCACTACAACGCCTCTCATAATGGGAGTGGGGGAACGGATTCCGACAGCTGTTTATTTTACAGGGGGAACAGAATCCGACGGCCAAAAAACAGCCGTCGAAATCCGTTCCCCCTGCATTTTTTACACAAGGAGGATCTTCTAATATCTATCAAAGTGCTTTGAATTCCAAGGTTGCCACAGCCTAGTGGTCCAGACATTAAGAGCTGAAGATTTTTAGGAGACACAAGTTCAAATCCTGGCTAGCTGGCTTTTTTTAATCCAATATTTTCCTCTCACAATAAAAGGTAAAAACTCGAAAATATATTTCTTTAAACTGGTGCCAGGTAAGCTCCATCCCCACACAAAATAAAATAAGATTTTTTAAGCCACTAAAACACCTCATATTTGGAGTGGGGGAACGGATTCCGACAGCTGTTTATTTTACAGGGGGAACAGAATCTGACGGCCAAAAAACAGCCGTCGAAATCCGTTCCCCCTGCATTTTTTACACAAGGAGGATCTTCTAATATCTATCAAAGTTCTTTGAATTACAAGATTGCCACAGCCTAGTGGTCCAGGCACTGACATTTAGAGCCAAAGATTTTTAGGAGACACAAGTTCAAATCCCGGCTCGCTGTCTTTTTTTTAATCCAATATTTTCCTTTCACAATAAAAGGTAAAAACTCGAAAATATATTTCTTGAAACTGGTGCCAGGTAAGCTCCATCCCCACACAAAATAAAATAAGATTTTTTTAAGCCACTACAACGCCTCTCATAATGGGAGTGGGGGAACGGATTCCGACAGCTGTTTTTTTTTTCAGGGGGAACAGAATCCGACGGCCAAAAAATAGCCGTCGAAATCCGTTCCCCCTGCATTTTTTACACAAGGAGGATCTTCTAATATCTATCAAAGTGCTTTGAATTCCAAGGTTGCCACAGCCTAGTGGTCCAGACATTAAGAGCTGAAGATTTTTAGGTGACACAAGTTCAAGTCCCGGCTCGCTGGATTTTTTTTATCCAATATTTTCCTTTCACAATAAAATGTAGAAAAATAGAAAATATATTTCTTTAAACTGGTGCCAGGTAAGCTCCATCCCCACACAAAATAAAATAAGATTTTTTTAAGCCACTAAAACACCTCATAATGGGAGTGGGGGAACGGATTCCGACAGCTGTTTATTTTACAGGGGGAACAGAGTCCGACGGCCAAAAAACAGCCGTCGAAATCCGTTCCCCCTGTATTTTTTACACAAGGAGGATCTTCTAATATCTATCAAAGTGGTTTGAATTCCAAGGTTGGCGCAGCCTAGTGGTCCAGACATTAAGAGCTGAAGATTTTTAGGTGACACAAGTTCAAGTCCCGGCTGGCTGGCTTTTTTTTAATCCAATATTTTCCTTTCACAATAAAAGGTAAAAACTCGAAAATATATTTCTTTAAACTGGTGCCAGGTAAGCTCCATCCCCACACAAAATAAAATAAGATTTTTTAAGCCACTAAAACACCTCATATTTGGAGTGGGGGAACGGATTCCGACAGCTGTTTATTTTACAGGGGGAACAGAATCTGACGGCCAAAAAACAGCCGTCGAAATCCGTTCCCCCTGCATTTTTTACACAAGGAGGATCTTCTAATATCTATCAAAGTTATTTGAATTACAAGATTGCCACAGCCTAGTGGTCCAGGCACTGACATTTAGAGCCAAAGATTTTTAGGTGACCCAAGTTCAAGTCCCGGCTCGCTGGCTTTTTTTTATCCAATATTTTCCTTTCACAATAAAAGGTAAAAACTCGAAAATATATTTCTTGAAACTGGTGCCAGGTAAGCTCCATCCCCACACAAAATAAAATAAGATTTATTTAAGCCAATACAACGCCTCTCATAATGGGAGTGGGGGAACGGATTCCGACAGCTGTGTTTTTTTCAGGGGGAACAGAATCCGACGGCCAAAAAACAGCCGTCGAAATCCGTTCCCCCTGCATTTTTTACACAAGGAGGATCTTCTAATATCTATCAAAGTTCTTTGAATTCCAAGGTTGCCACAGCCTAGTGGTCCAGACATTAAGAGCTGAAGATTTTTAGGAGACACAAGTTCAAATCCCGGCTCGCTGTCTTTTTTTTAATCCAATATTTTCCTTTCACAATAAAAGGTAAAAACTCGAAAATATATTTCTTGAAACTGGTGCCAGGTAAGCTCCATCCCCACACAAAATAAAATAAGATTTTTTTAAGCCACTACAACGCCTCTCATAATGGGAGTGGGGGAACGGATTCCGACAGCTGTTTTTTTTTTCAGGGGGAACAGAATCCGACGGCCAAAAAACAGCCGTCGAAATCCGTTCCCCCTGCATTTTTTACACAAGGAGGATCTTCTAATATCTATCAAAGTGCTTTGAATAACAAGGTTGCCACAGCCTAGTGGTCCAGACATTAAGAGCCAACGATTTTTAGGTGACACAAGTTCAAATCCCGGCTCGCTGGCTTTTTTTTAATCCAATATTTTCCTTTCGATTAATTTTTTTAAAAGTAGCGATTCTTTTTTAAAAAGTAGCGATTTATTTTTTAAAAAGTAGCGATTCATTTTTTTGAAAAGTAGCGATTCATTTTTTGAAAAGTAGCGATTCTTTTCGAAAAATTAGAGATTCTTTTTTTTAAAGTAGCGATTCTTTTTTTAAAAGTAGCGATTCATTTTTTTAAAGTAGCGATTCTTTTTTTAAAAGTAGCGATTCACTTTTTTGAAAAGTAGCGATTCATTTTTTGAAAAGTAGCGATTCTTTTCGAAAAAGTAGCGATTCATTTTTTGAAAAGTAGCGATTCATTTTGAAAAAAGTAGCGATTCTTTTCGAAAAAGTAGCGATTCATTTTTTGAAAAGTAGCGATTCATTTTGAAAAAAGTAGCGATTCTTTTCGGAAAAGTAGCGATTTCATTTTTATTTTACAGGGGGAACAGAATCCGACGGCCAAAAAACAGCCGTCGAAATCCGTTCCCCCTGTATTTCTTACACAAGGAGGATCTTCTAATATCTAACAAAGTGCTTTATTTCCAAGGTTGCCAAAGCCTAGTGGTCCAGGCACTGACATTTAGAGCCAAAGATTTTTAGGTGACCCAAGTTCAAGTCCCGGCTCGCTGGCTTTTTTTTAATCCAATATTTTCCTTTCACAATAAAAGGTAAAAACTCGAAAATATATTTCTTGAAACTGGTGCCAGGTAAGCTTCATCCCCAAACAAAATAAAATAAGATTTTTTTATGCCACTACAACGCCTCTCATAATGGGAGTGGGGGAACGGATTCCGACAGCTGTTTATTTTACAGGGGGAACAGAATCCGACGGCCAAAAAACAGCCGTCGAAATCCGTTCCCCCTGCATTTTTTACACAAGGAGGATCTTCTAATATCTATCAAAGTGCTTTGAATTCCAAGGTTGCCACAGCCTAGTGGTCCAGACATTAAGAGCTGAAGATTTTTAGGAGACACAAGTTCAAATCCTGGCTAGCTGGCTTTTTTTAATCCAATATTTTCCTCTCACAATAAAAGGTAAAAACTCGAAAATATATTTCTTTAAACTGGTGCCAGGTAAGCTCCATCCCCACACAAAATAAAATAAGATTTTTTAAGCCACTAAAACACCTCATATTTGGAGTGGGGGAACGGATTCCGACAGCTGTTTATTTTACAGGGGGAACAGAATCTGACGGCCAAAAAACAGCCGTCGAAATCCGTTCCCCCTGCATTTTTTACACAAGGAGGATCTTCTAATATCTATCAAAGTGCTTTGAATTACAAGGTTGCCACAGCCTAGTGGTCCAGACATTAAGAGCTGAAGATTTTTAGGAGACACAAGTTCAAATCCTGGCTAGCTGGCTTTTTTTTAATCCAATATTTTCCTTTCGATTAATTTTTTTAAAAGTAGCGATTCTTTTTTAAAAAGTAGCGATTTATTTTTTAAAAAGTAGCGATTCATTTTTTTGAAAAGTAGCGATTCATTTTTTGAAAAGTAGCGATTCTTTTCGAAAAATTTGAGATTCTTTTTTTAAAAGTAGCGATTCTTTTTTTAAAAGTAGCGATTCATTTTTTTAAAGTAGCGATTCTTTTTTTAAAAGTAGCGATTCATTTTTTGAAAAGTAGCGATTCATTTTTTGAAAAGTAGCGATTCTTTTCGAAAAAGTAGCGATTCATTTTTTGAAAAGTAGCGATTCATTTTGAAAAAAGTAGCGATTCTTTTCGAAAAAGTAGCGATTCATTTTTTGAAAAGTAGCGATTCATTTTGAAAAAAGTAGCGATTCTTTTCGGAAAAGTAGCGATTTCATTTTTATTTTACAGGGGGAACAGAATCCGACGGCCAAAAAACAGCCGTCGAAATCCGTTCCCCCTGTATTTCTTACACAAGGAGGATCTTCTAATATCTAACAAAGTGCTTTATTTCCAAGGTTGCCAAAGCCTAGTGGTCCAGGCACTGACATTTAGAGCCAAAGATTTTTAGGTGACCCAAGTTCAAGTCCCGGCTCGCTGGCTTTTTTTTAATCCAATATTTTCCTTTCACAATAAAAGGTAAAAACTCGAAAATATATTTCTTGAAACTGGTGCCAGGTAAGCTTCATCCCCAAACAAAATAAAATAAGATTTTTTTATGCCACTACAACGCCTCTCATAATGGGAGTGGGGGAACGGATTCCGACAGCTGTTTATTTTACAGGGGGAACAGAATCCGACGGCCAAAAAACAGCCGTCGAAATCCGTTCCCCCTGCATTTTTTACACAAGGAGGATCTTCTAATATCTATCAAAGTGCTTTGAATTCCAAGGTTGCCACAGCCTAGTGGTCCAGACATTAAGAGCTGAAGATTTTTAGGAGACACAAGTTCAAATCCTGGCTAGCTGGCTTTTTTTAATCCAATATTTTCCTCTCACAATAAAAGGTAAAAACTCGAAAATATATTTCTTTAAACTGGTGCCAGGTAAGCTCCATCCCCACACAAAATAAAATAAGATTTTTTAAGCCACTAAAACACCTCATATTTGGAGTGGGGGAACGGATTCCGACAGCTGTTTATTTTACAGGGGGAACAGAATCTGACGGCCAAAAAACAGCCGTCGAAATCCGTTCCCCCTGCATTTTTTACACAAGGAGGATCTTCTAATATCTATCAAAGTGCTTTGAATTACAAGGTTGCCACAGCCTACTGGTCCAGACATTAAGAGCTGAAGATTTTTAGGAGACACAAGTTCAAATCCTGGCTAGCTGGCTTTTTTTTAATCCAATATTTTCCTTTCGATTAATTTTTTTAAAAGTAGCGATTCTTTTTTAAAAAGTAGCGATTTATTTTTTAAAAAGTAGCGATTCATTTTTTTGAAAAGTAGCGATTCATTTTTTGAAAAGTAGCGATTCTTTTCGAAAAATTTGAGATTCTTTTTTTAAAAGTAGCGATTCTTTTTTTAAAAGTAGCGATTCATTTTTTTAAAGTAGCGATTCTTTTTTTAAAAGTAGCGATTCATTTTTTGAAAAGTAGCGATTCATTTTTTGAAAAGTAGCGATTCTTTTCGAAAAAGTAGCGATTCATTTTTTGAAAAGTAGCGATTCATTTTGAAAAAAGTAGCGATTCTTTTCGAAAAAGTAGCGATTCATTTTTTGAAAAGTAGCGATTCATTTTGAAAAAAGTAGCGATTCTTTTCGGAAAAGTAGCGATTTCATTTTTATTTTACAGGGGGAACAGAATCCGACGGCCAAAAAACAGCCGTCGAAATCCGTTCCCCCTGTATTTCTTACACAAGGAGGATCTTCTAATATCTAACAAAGTGCTTTATTTCCAAGGTTGCCAAAGCCTAGTGGTCCAGGCACTGACATTTAGAGCCAAAGATTTTTAGGTGACCCAAGTTCAAGTCCCGGCTCGCTGGCTTTTTTTTAATCCAATATTTTCCTTTCACAATAAAAGGTAAAAACTCGAAAATATATTTCTTGAAACTGGTGCCAGGTAAGCTTCATCCCCAAAAAAAATAAAATAAGATTTTTTTATGCCACTACAACGCCTCTCATAATGGGAGTGGGGGAACGGATTCCGACAGCTGTTTATTTTACAGGGGGAACAGAATCCGACGGCCAAAAAACAGCCGTCGAAATCCGTTCCCCCTGCATTTTTTACACAAGGAGGATCTTCTAATATCTATCAAAGTGCTTTGAATTCCAAGGTTGCCACAGCCTAGTGGTCCAGACATTAAGAGCTGAAGATTTTTAGGAGACACAAGTTCAAATCCTGGCTAGCTGGCTTTTTTTAATCCAATATTTTCCTCTCACAATAAAAGGTAAAAACTCGAAAATATATTTCTTTAAACTGGTGCCAGGTAAGCTCCATCCCCACACAAAATAAAATAAGATTTTTTAAGCCACTAAAACACCTCATATTTGGAGTGGGGGAACGGATTCCGACAGCTGTTTATTTTACAGGGGGAACAGAATCTGACGGCCAAAAAACAGCCGTCGAAATCCGTTCCCCCTGCATTTTTTACACAAAGAGGATCTTCTAATATCTATCAAAGTTCTTTGAATTAAAAGATTGCCACAGCCTAGTGGTCCAGGCACTGACATTTAGAGCCAAAGATTTTTAGGTGACCCAAGTTCAAGTCCCGGCTCGCTGGCTTTTTTTTATCCAATATTTTCCTTTCACAATAAAAGGTAAAAACTCGAAAATATATTTCTTGAAACTGGTGCCAGGTAAGCTCCATCCCCACACAAAATAAAATAAGATTTATTTAAGCCAATACAACGCCTCTCATAATGGGAGTGGGGGAACGGATTCCGACAGCTGTTTATTTTACAGGGGGAACAGAATCCGACGGCCAAAAAACAGCCGTCGAAATCCGTTCCCCCTGCATTTTTTACACAAGGAGGATCTTCTAATATCTATCAAAGTTCTTTGAATTCCAAGGTTGCCACAGCCTAGTGGTCCAGACATTAAGAGCTGAAGATTTTTAGGAGACACAAGTTCAAATCCCGGCTCGCTGTCTTTTTTTTAATCCAATATTTTCCTTTCACAATAAAAGGTAAAAACTCGAAAATATATTTCTTGGAACTGGTGCCAGGTAAGCTCCATCCCCACACAAAATAAAATAAGATTTTTTAAGCCACTAAAACACCTCATATTTGGAGTGGGGGAACGGATTCCGACAGCTGTTTATTTTACAGGGGGAACAGAATCTGACGGCCAAAAAACAGCCGTCGAAATCCGTTCCCACTGCATTTTTTACACAAGGAGGATCTTCTAATATCTATCAAAGTTCTTTGAATTACAAGATTGCCACAGCCTAGTGGTCCAGGCACTGACATTTAGAGCCAAAGATTTTTAGGTGACCCAAGTTCAAGTCCCGGCTCGCTGGCTTTTTTTTATCCAATATTTTCCTTTCACAATAAAAGGTAAAAACTCGAAAATATATTTCTTGAAACTGGTGCCAGGTAAGCTCCATCCCCACACAAAATAAAATAAGATTTATTTAAGCCAATACAACGCCTCTCATAATGGGAGTGGGGGAACGGATTCCGACAGCTGTTTTTTTTTCAGGGGGAACAGAATCCGACGGCCAAAAAACAGCCGTCGAAATCCGTTCCCCCTGCATTTTTTACACAAGGAGGATCTTCTAATATCTATCAAAGTTCTTTGAATTCCAAGGTTGCCACAGCCTAGTGGTCCAGACATTAAGAGCTGAAGATTTTTAGGAGACACAAGTTCAAATCCCGGCTCGCTGTCTTTTTTTTAATCCAATATTTTCCTTTCACAATAAAAGGTAAAAACTCGAAAATATATTTCTTGAAACTGGTGCCAGGTAAGCTCCATCCCCACACAAAATAAAATAAGATTTTTTAAGCCACTAAAACACCTCATATTTGGAGTGGGGGAACGGATTCCGACAGCTGTTTATTTTACAGGGGGAACAGAATCTGACGGCCAAAAAACAGCCGTCGAAATCCGTTCCCACTGCATTTTTTACACAAGGAGGATCTTCTAATATCTATCAAAGTTCTTTGAATTACAAGATTGCCACAGCCTAGTGGTCCAGGCACTGACATTTAGAGCCAAAGATTTTTAGGTGACCCAAGTTCAAGTCCCGGCTCGCTGGCTTTTTTGTATCCAATATTTTCCTTTCACAATAAAAGGTAAAAACTCGAAAATATATTTCTTGAAACTGGTGCCAGGTAAGCTCCATCCCCACACAAAATAAAATAAGATTTATTTAAGCCAATACAACGCCTCTCATAATGGGAGTGGGGGAACGGATTCCGACAGCTGTTTTTTTTTCAGGGGGAACAGAATCCGACGGCCAAAAAACAGCCGTCGAAATCCGTTCCCCCTGCATTTTTTACACAAGGAGGATCTTCTAATATCTATCAAAGTTCTTTGAATTCCAAGGTTGCCACAGCCTAGTGGTCCAGACATTAAGAGCTGAAGATTTTTAGGAGACACAAGTTCAAATCCCGGCTCGCTGTCTTTTTTTTAATCCAATATTTTCCTTTCACAATAAAAGGTAAAAACTCGAAAATATATTTCTTGAAACTGGTGCCAGGTAAGCTCCATCCCCACACAAAATAAAATAAGATTTTTTTAAGCCACTACAACGCCTCTCATAATGGGAGTGGGGGAACGGACTCCGACAGCTGTTTTTTTTTTCAGGGGGAACAGAATCCGACGGCCAAAAAACAGCCGTCGAAATCCGTTCCCCCTGCATTTTTTACACAAGGAGGATCTTCTAATATCTATCAAAGTGCTTTGAATTCCAAGGTTGCCACAGCCTAGTGGTCCAGACATTAAGAGCTGAAGATTTTTAGGAGACACAAGTTCAAATCCTGGCTAGCTGGCTTTTTTTAATCCAATATTTTCCTCTCACAATAAAAGGTAAAAACTCGAAAATATATTTCTTTAAACTGGTGCCAGGTAAGCTCCATCCCCACACAAAATAAAATAAGATTTTTTAAGCCACTAAAACACCTCATATTTGGAGTGGGGGAACGGATTCCGACAGCTGTTTATTTTACAGGGGGAACAGAATCTGACGGCCAAAAAACAGCCGTCGAAATCCGTTCCCCCTGCATTTTTTACACAAGGAGGATCTTCTAATATCTATCAAAGTTCTTTGAATTCTTCCAAGGTTGCCACAGCCTAGTGGTCCAGACATTAAGAGCTGAAGATTTTTAGGAGACACAAGTTCAAATCCCGGCTCGCTGTCTTTTTTTTAATCCAATATTTTCCTTTCACAATAAAAGGTAAAAACTCGAAAATATATTTCTTGAAACTGGTGCCAGGTAAGCTCCATCCCCACACAAAATAAAATAAGATTTTTTTAAGCCACTACAACGCCTCTCATAATGGGAGTGGGGGAACGGATTCCGACAGCTGTTTTTTTTTCAGGGGGAACAGAATCCGACGGCCAAAAAACAGCCGTCGAAATCCGTTCCCCCTGCATTTTTTACACAAGGAGGATCTTCTAATATCTATCAAAGTGCTTTGAATTACAAGGTTGCCACAGCCTAGTGGTCCAGACATTAAGAGCCAACGATTTTTAGGTGACACAAGTTCAAATCCCGGCTCGCTGGCTTTTTTTTAATCCAATATTTTCCTTTCACAATAAAAGGTAAAAACTCGAAAATATATTTCTTGAAACTGGTGCCAGGTAAGCTCCATCCCCACACAAAATAAAATAAGTTTTTTAAGCCACTACAACGCCTCTCATAATGGGAGTGGGGGAACGGATTCCGACAGCTGTTTTTTTTACAGGGGGAACAGAATCCGACGGCCAAAAAACAGCCGTCGAAATCCGTTCCCCCTGCATTTTTTACACAAGGAGGATCTTCTAATATCTATCAAAGTGCTTTGAATTACAAGGTTGCCACAGCCTAGTGGTCCAGACATTAAGAGCTGAAGATTTTTAGGAGACACAAGTTCAAATCCCGGCTCGCTGGCTTTTTTTTAATCCAATATTTTCCTTTCGATTAATTTTTTTAAAATTAGTAATTCTTTTTTAAAAAGTAGCGATTTATTTTTTAAAAAGTAGCGATTCATTTTTTTGAAAAGTAGCGATTCATTTTTTGAAAAGTAGCGATTCTTTTCGAAAAATTAGAGATTCTTTTTTTAAAAGTAGCGATTCTTTTTTTAAAAGTAGCGATTCATTTTTTTAAAGTAGCGATTCTTTTTTTAAAAGTAGCGATTAATTTTTTGAAAAGTAGCGATTCATTTTTTGAAAAGTAGCGATTCTTTTCGAAAAAGTAGCGATTCATTTTTTGAAAAGTAGCGATTCATTTTGAAAAAAGTAGCGATTCTTTTCGAAAAAGTAGCGATTCATTTTTTGAAAAGTAGCGATTCATTTTGAAAAAAGTAGCGATTCTTTTCGGAAAAGTAGCGATTTCATTTTTATTTTACAGGGGGAACAGAATCCGACGGCCAAAAAACAGCCGTCGAAATCCGTTCCCCCTGTATTTCTTACACAAGGAGGATCTTCTAATATCTAACAAAGTGCTTTATTTCCAAGGTTGCCAAAGCCTAGTGGTCCAGGCACTGACATTTAGAGCCAAAGATTTTTAGGTGACCCTAGTTCAAGTCCCGGCTCGCTGGCTTTTTTTTAATCCAATATTTTCCTTTCACAATAAAAGGTAAAAACTCGAAAATATATTTCTTGAAACTGGTGCCAGGTAAGCTTCATCCCCAAACAAAATAAAATAAGATTTTTTTATGCCACTACAACGCCTCTCATAATGGGAGTGGGGGAACGGATTCCGACAGCTGTTTATTTTACAGGGGGAACAGAATCCGACGGCCAAAAAACAGCCGTCGAAATCCGTTCCCCCTGCATTTTTTACACAAGGAGGATCTTCTAATATCTATCAAAGTGCTTTGAATTCCAAGGTTGCCACAGCCTAGTGGTCCAGACATTAAGAGCTGAAGATTTTTAGGAGACACAAGTTCAAATCCTGGCTAGCTGGCTTTTTTTAATCCAATATTTTCCTCTCACAATAAAAGGTAAAAACTCGAAAATATATTTCTTTAAACTGGTGCCAGGTAAGCTCCATCCCCACACAAAATAAAATAAGATTTTTTAAGCCACTAAAACACCTCATATTTGGAGTGGGGGAACGGATTCCGACAGCTGTTTATTTTACAGGGTAACAGAATCTGACGGCCAAAAAACAGCCGTCGAAATCCGTTCCCCCTGCATTTTTTACACAAAGAGGATCTTCTAATATCTATCAAAGTTCTTTGAATTACAAGATTGCCACAGCCTAGTGGTCCAGGCACTGACATTTAGAGCCAAAGATTTTTAGGTGACCCAAGTTCAAGTCCCGGCTCGCTGGCTTTTTTTTATCCAATATTTTCCTTTCACAATAAAAGGTAAAAACTCGAAAATATATTTCTTGAAACTGGTGCCAGGTAAGCTCCATCCCCACACAAAATAAAATAAGATTTATTTAAGCCAATACAACGCCTCTCATAATGGGAGTGGGGGAACGGATTCCGACAGCTGTTTTTTTTTCAGGGGGAACAGAATCCGACGGCCAAAAAACAGCCGTCGAAATCCGTTCCCCCTGCATTTTTTACACAAGGAGGATCTTCTAATATCTATCAAAGTTCTTTGAATTCCAAGGTTGCCACAGCCTAGTGGTCCAGACATTAAGAGCTGAAGATTTTTAGGAGACACAAGTTCAAATCCCGGCTCGCTGTCTTTTTTTTAATCCAATATTTTCCTTTCACAATAAAAGGTAAAAACTCGAAAATATATTTCTTGAAACTGGTGCCAGGTAAGCTCCATCCCCACACAAAATAAAATAAGATTTTTTTAAGCCACTACAACGCCTCTCATAATGGGAGTGGGGGAACGGATTCCGACAGCTGTTTTTTTTTTCAGGGGGAACAGAATCCGACGGCCAAAAAACAGCCGTCGAAATCCGTTCCCCCTGCATTTTTTACACAAGGAGGATCTTCTAATATCTATCAAAGTGCTTTGAATTACAAGGTTGCCACAGCCTAGTGGTCCAGACTTTAAGAGCCAACGATTTTTAGGTGACACAAGTTCAAATCCCGGCTCGCTGGCTTTTTTTTAATCCAATATTTTCCTTTCACAATAAAAGGTAAAAACTCGAAAATATATTTCTTGAAACTGGTGCCAGGTAAGCTCCATCCCCACACAAAATAAAATAAGTTTTTTAAGCCACTACAACGCCTCTCATAATGGGAGTGGGGGAACGGATTCCGACAGCTGTTTTTTTTACAGGGGGAACAGAATCCGACGGCCAAAAAACAGCCGTCGAAATCCGTTCCCCCTGCATTTTTTACACAAGGAGGATCTTCTAATATCTATCAAAGTGCTTTGAATTACAAGGTTGCCACAGCCTAGTGGTCCAGGCACTGACATTTAAAGGTAAAGATTTTTAGGTGACCCAAGTTCAAGTCCCGGCTCGCTGGCTTTTTTTTAATCCAATATTTTCCTTTCGATTAATTTTTTTAAAAGTAGCGATTCTTTTTTAAAAAGTAGCGATTTATTTTTTAAAAAGTAGCGATTCATTTTTTTGAAAAGTAGCGATTCATTTTTTTAAAAGTAGCGATTCATTTTTTTAAAGTAGCGATTCTTTTTTTTAAAGTAGCGATTAATTTTTTGAAAAGTAGCGATTCATTTTTTGAAAAGTAGCGATTCTTTTCGAAAAAGTAGCGATTCATTTTTTGAAAAGTAGCGATTCATTTTGAAAAAAGTAGCGATTCTTTTCGAAAAAGTAGCGATTCATTTTTTGAAAAGTAGCGATTCATTTTGAAAAAAGTAGCGATTCTTTTCGGAAAAGTAGCGATTTCATTTTTATTTTACAGGGGGAACAGAATCCGACGGCCAAAAAACAGCCGTCGAAATCCGTTCCCCCTGTATTTCTTACACAAGGAGGATCTTCTAATATCTAACAAAGTGCTTTATTTCCAAGGTTGCCAAAGCCTAGTGGTCCAGGCACTGACATTTAGAGCCAAAGATTTTTAGGTGACCCAAGTTCAAGTCCCGGCTCGCTGGCTTTTTTTTAATCCAATATTTTCCTTTCACAATAAAAGGTAAAAACTCGAAAATATATTTCTTGAAACTGGTGCCAGGTAAGCTTCATCCCCAAACAAAATAAAATAAGATTTTTTTATGCCACTACAACGCCTCTCATAATGGGAGTGGGGGAACGGATTCCGACAGCTGTTTATTTTACAGGGGGAACAGAATCCGACGGCCAAAAAACAGCCGTCGAAATCCGTTCCCCCTGCATTTTTTACACAAGGAGGATCTTCTAATATCTATCAAAGTGCTTTGAATTCCAAGGTTGCCAAAGCCTAGTGGTCCAGACATTAAGAGCTGAAGATTTTTAGGAGACACAAGTTCAAATCCTGGCTAGCTGGCTTTTTTTAATCCAATATTTTCCTCTCACAATAAAAGGTAAAAACTCGAAAATATATTTCTTGAAACTGGTGCCAGGTAAGCTCCATCCCCACACAAAATAAAATAAGATTTATTTAAGCCAATACAACGCCTCTCATAATGGGAGTGGGGGAACGGATTCCGACAGCTGTTTATTTTACAGGGGGAACAGAATCCGACGGCCAAAAAACAGCCGTCGAAATCCGTTCCCCCTGCATTTTTTACACAAGGAGGATCTTCTAATATCTATCAAAGTGCTTTGAATTCCAAGGTTGCCACAGCCTAGTGGTCCAGACATTAAGAGCTGAATATTTTTAGGTGACACAAGTTCAAGTCCCGGCTCGCTGGCTTTTTTTTATCCAATATTTTCCTTTCACAATAAAATGTAGAAAAATAGAAAATATATTTCTTTAAACTGGTGCCAGGTAAGCTCCATCCCCACACAAAATAAAATAAGATTTTTTTAAGCCACTAAAACACCTCATAATGGGAGTGGGGGAACGGATTCCGACAGCTGTTTATTTTACAGGGGGAACAGAATCCGACGGCCAAAAAACAGCCGTCGAAATCCGTTCCCCCTGCATTTTTTACACAAGGAGGATCTTCTAATATCTATCAAAGTGCTTTGAATTCCAAGGTTGCCACAGCCTAGTGGTCCAGACATTAAGAGCTGAAGATTTTTAGGAGACACAAGTTCAAATCCTGGCTAGCTGGCTTTTTTTAATCCAATATTTTCCTCTCACAATAAAAGGTAAAAACTCGAAAATATATTTCTTTAAACTGGTGCCAGGTAAGCTCCATCCCCACACAAAATAAAATAAGATTTTTTAAGCCACTAAAACACCTCATATTTGGAGTGGGGGAACGGATTCCGACAGCTGTTTATTTTACAGGGGGAACAGAATCTGACGGCCAAAAAACAGCCGTCGAAATCCGTTCCCCCTGCATTTTTTACACAAGGAGGATCTTCTAATATCTATCAAAGTTCTTTGAATTACAAGATTGCCACAGCCTAGTGGTCCAGGCACTGACATTTAGAGCCAAAGATTTTTAGGTGACCCAAGTTCAAGTCCCGGCTCGCTGGCTTTTTTTTATCCAATATTTTCCTTTCACAATAAAAGGTAAAAACTCGAAAATATATTTCTTGAAACTGGTGCCAGGTAAGCTCCATCCCCACACAAAATAAAATAAGATTTATTTAAGCCAATACAACGCCTCTCATAATGGGAGTGGGGGAACGGATTCCGACAGCTGTTTTTTTTTCAGGGGGAACAGAATCCGACGGCCAAAAAACAGCCGTCGAAATCCGTTCCCCCTGCATTTTTTACACAAGGAGGATCTTCTAATATCTATCAAAGTGCTTTGAATTACAAGGTTGCCACAGCCTAGTGGTCCAGACATTAAGAGTCAACGATTTTTAGGTGACACAAGTTCAAATCCCGGCTCGCTGGCTTTTTTTTAATCCAATATTTTCCTTTCACAATAAAAGGTAAAAACTCGAAAATATATTTCTTGAAACTGGTGCCAGGTAAGCTCCATCCCCACACAAAATAAAATACGTTTTTTAAGCCACTACAACGCCTCTCATAATGGGAGTGGGGGAACGGATTCCGACAGCTGTTTTTTTTACAGGGGGAACAGAATCCGACGGCCAAAAAACAGCCGTCGAAATCCGTTCCCCCTGCATTTTTTACACAAGGAGGATCTTCTAATATCTATCAAAGTGCTTTGAATTACAAGGTTGCCACAGCCTAGTGGTCCAGACATTAAGAGCTGAAGATTTTTAGGAGACACAAGTTCAAATCCCGGCTCGCTGGCTTTTTTTTAATCCAATATTTTCCTTTCGATTAATTTTTTTAAAAGTAGCGATTCTTTTTTAAAAAGTAGCGATTTATTTTTTAAAAAGTAGCGATTCATTTTTTTGAAAAGTAGCGATTCATTTTTTGAAAAGTAGCGATTCTTTTCGAAAAATTAGAGATTCTTTTTTTTAAAGTAGCGATTCTTTTTTTAAAAGAAGCGATTCATTTTTTTAAAGTAGCGATTCTTTTTTTAAAAGTAGCGATTCATTTTTTGAAAAGTAGCGATTCATTTTTTGAAAAGTAGCGATTCTTTTCGAAAAAGTAGCGATTCATTTTTTGAAAAGTAGCGATTCATTTTGAAAAAAGTAGCGATTCTTTTCGAAAAAGTAGCGATTCATTTTTTGAAAAGTAGCGATTCATTTTGAAAAAAGTAGCGATTCTTTTCGGAAAAGTAGCGATTTCATTTTTATTTTACAGGGGGAACAGAATCCGACGGCCAAAAAACAGCCGTCGAAATCCGTTCCCCCTGTATTTCTTACACAAGGAGGATCTTCTAATATCTAACAAAGTGCTTTATTTCCAAGGTTGCCACAGCCTAGTGGTCCAGACATTAAGAGCTGAAGATTTTTAGGAGACACAAGTTCAAATCCTGGCTAGCTGGCTTTTTTTAATCCAATATTTTCCTCTCACAATAAAAGGTAAAAACTCGAAAATATATTTCTTGAAACTGGTGCCAGGTAAGCTCCATCCCCACACAAAATAAAATAAGATTTATTTAAGCCAATACAACGCCTCTCATAATGGGAGTGGGGGAACGGATTCCGACAGCTGTTTATTTTACAGGGGGAACAGAATCCGACGGCCAAAAAACAGCCGTCGAAATCCGTTCCCCCTGCATTTTTTACACAAGGAGGATCTTCTAATATCTATCAAAGTGCTTTGAATTCCAAGGTTGCCACAGCCTAGTGGTCCAGACATTAAGAGCTGAATATTTTTAGGTGACACAAGTTCAAGTCCCGGCTCGCTGGCTTTTTTTTATCCAATATTTTCCTTTCACAATAAAATGTAGAAAAATAGAAAATATATTTCTTTAAACTGGTGCCAGGTAAGCTCCATCCCCACACAAAATAAAATAAGATTTTTTTAAGCCACTAAAACACCTCATAATGGGAGTGGGGGAACGGATTCCGACAGCTGTTTATTTTACAGGGGGAACAGAATCCGACGGCCAAAAAACAGCCGTCGAAATCCGTTCCCCCTGTATTTTTTACACAAGGAGGATCTTCTAATATCTATCAAAGTGGTTTGAATTCCAAGGTTGGCGCAGCCTAGTGGTCCAGACATTAAGAGCTGAAGATTTTTAGGTGACACAAGTTCAAGTCCCGGCTGGCTGGCTTTTTTTTAATCCAATATTTTCCTTTCACAATAAAAGGTAAAAACTCGAAAATATATTTCTTTAAACTGGTGCCAGGTAAGCTCCATCCCCACACAAAATAAAATAAGATTTTTTTAAGCCACTACAACGCCTCTCATAATGGGAGTGGGGGAACGGATTCCGACAGCTGTTTTTTTTTTCAGGGGGAACAGAATCCGACGGCCAAAAAACAGCCGTCGAAATCCGTTCCCCCTGCATTTTTTACACAAGGAGGATCTTCTAATATCTATCAAAGTGCTTTGAATTCCAAGGTTGCCACAGCCTAGTGGTCCAGACATTAAGAGCTGAATATTTTTAGGTGACACAAGTTCAAGTCCCGGCTCGCTGTCTTTTTTTATCCAATATTTTCCTTTCACAATAAAATGTAAAAACATCGAAAATATATTCTTTAAACTGGTGCCAGGTAAGCTCCATCCCCACACAAAATAAAATACGATTTTTTTAAGCCACTACAACGCCTCTCATAATGGGAGTGGGGGAACGGATTCCGACAGCTGTTTATTTTACAGGGGGAACAGAATCCGACGGCCAAAAAACAGCCGTCAAAAATCCGTTCCCCCTGCATTTTTTACACAAGGAGGATCTTCTAATATTTATCAAAGTGCTTTGAATTCCAAGGTTGCCACAGCCTAGTGGTCCAGGCACTAACATTTAGAGGTAAAGATTTTAAGGTGACCCAAGTTCAAGTCCCGGCTCGCTGGCTTTTTTTTATCCAATATTTTCCTTTCACAATAAAAGGTAAAAACTCGAAAATATATTTCTTTAAACTGGTGCCAGGTAAGCTCCATCCCCACACAAAATAAAATAAGATTTTTTAAGCCACTACAACGCCTCTCATAATGGGAGTGGGGGAACGGATTCCGACAGCTGTTTTTTTTACAGGGGGAACAGAATCCGACGGCCAAAAAACAGCCGTCGAAATCCGTTCCCCCTGCATTTTTTACACAAGGAGGATCTTCTAATATCTATCAAATTGCTTTGAATTCCAAGGTTGCCACAGCCTAGTGGTCCAGACATTAAGAGCTGAAGATTTTTAGGTGACATAAGTTCAAGTCCCGGCTCGCTGGCTTTTTTTTATCCAATATCTTCCGTTCACAATAAAAGGCAAAAAAATCGAAAATATATTTCTTTAAACTGGTGCAAGGTAAGCTCCATCCCCACACAAAATAAAATAAGATTTTTTTTAAGCCACTACAACGCCTCTCATAATGGGAGTGGGGGAACGGATTCCGACAGCTGTTTATTTTACAGGGGGAACAGAATCCGACGGCCAAAAAACAGCCGTCGAAATCCGTTCCCCCTGTATTTCTTACACAAGGAGGATCTTCTAATATCTATCAAAGTGCTTTATTTCCAATGTTGCCACAGCCTAGTGATCCAGACATTAAGGGCTGAAGATTTTTAGGAGACACAAGTTCAAATCCCGGCTCGCTGGCTTTTTTTTAATCCAATATTTTCCTTTCACAATAAAAGGTAAAAACTCGAAAATATATTTCTTGAAACTGGTGCCAGGTAAGCTCCATCCCCACACAAAATAAAATAAGTTTTTTAAGCCACTACAACGCCTCTCATAATGGGAGTGGGGGAACGGATTCCGACAGCTGTTTTTTTTACAGGGGGAACAGAATCCGACGGCCAAAAAACAGCCGTCGAAATCCGTTCCCCCTGCATTTTTTACACAAGGAGGATCTTCTAATATCTATCAAAGTGCTTTGAATTACAAGGTTGCCACAGCCTAGTGGTCCAGACATTAAGAGCTGAAGATTTTTAGGAGACACAAGTTCAAATCCCGGCTCGCTGGCTTTTTTTTAATCCAATATTTTCCTTTCGCTTAATTTTTTTAAAAGTAGCGATTCTTTTTTAAAAAGTAGCGATTTATTTTTTAAAAAGTAGCGATTCATTTTTTTGAAAAGTAGCGATTCATTTTTTGAAAAGTAGCGATTCTTTTCGAAAAATTAGCGATTCTTTTTTTAAAAGTAGCGATTCTTTTTTTAAAAGTAGCGATTCATTTTTTTAAAGTAGCGATTCTTTTTTTAAAAGTAGCGATTCATTTTTTGAAAAGTAGCGATTCTTTTCGAAAAAGTAGCGATTCATTTTTTGAAAAGTAGCGATTCATTTTGAAAAAAGTAGCGATTCTTTTCGAAAAAGTAGCGATTCATTTTTTGAAAAGTAGCGATTCATTTTGAAAAAAGTAGCGATTCTTTTCGGAAAAGTAGCGATTTCATTTTTATTTTACAGGGGGAACAGAATCCGACGGCCAAAAAACAGCCGTCGAAATCCGTTCCCCCTGTATTTCTTACACAAGGAGGATCTTCTAATATCTAACAAAGTGCTTTATTTCCAAGGTTGCCAAAGCCTAGTGGTCCAGGCACTGACATTTAGAGCCAAAGATTTTTAGGTGACCCAAGTTCAAGTCCCGGCTCGCTGGCTTTTTTTTAATCCAATATTTTCCTTTCACAATAAAAGGTAAAAACTCGAAAATATATTTCTTTAAACTGGTGCCAGGTAAGCTCCATCCCCACACAAAATAAAATAAGATTTTTTAAGCCACTAAAACACCTCATATTTGGAGTGGGGGAACGGATTCCGACAGCTGTTTATTTTACAGGGGGAACAGAATCTGACGGCCAAAAAACAGCCGTCGAAATCCGTTCCCCCTGCATTTTTTACACAAGGAGGATCTTCTAATATCTATCAAAGTTCTTTGAATTACAAGATTGCCACAGCCTAGTGGTCCAGGCACTGACATTTAGAGCCAAAGATTTTTAGGTGACCCAAGTTCAAGTCCCGGCTCGCTGGCTTTTTTTTATCCAATATTTTCCTTTCACAATAAAAGGTAAAAACTCGAAAATATATTTCTTGAAACTGGTGCCAGGTAAGCTCCATCCCCACACAAAATAAAATAAGATTTTTTTAAGCCACTACAACGCCTCTCATAATGGGAGTGGGGGAACGGATTCCGACAGCTGTTTTTTTTTTCAGGGGGAACAGAATCCGACGGCCAAAAAACAGCCGTCGAAATCCGTTCCCCCTGCATTTTTTACACAAGGAGGATCTTCTAATATCTATCAAAGTGCTTTGAATTACAAGGTTGCCACAGCCTAGTGGTCCAGACATTAAGAGCCAACGATTTTTAGGTGACACAAGTTCAAATCCCGGCTCGCTGGCTTTTTTTTAATCCAATATTTTCCTTTCACAATAAAAGGTAAAAATTCGAAAATATATTTCTTGAAACTGGTGCCAGGTAAGCTCCATCCCCACACAAAATAAAATAAGTTTTTTAAGCCACTACAACGCCTCTCATAATGGGAGTGGGGGAACGGATTCCGACAGCTGTTTTTTTTACAGGGGGAACAGAATCCGACGGCCAAAAAACAGCCGTAGAAATCCGTTCCCCCTGCATTTTTTACACAAGGAGGATCTTCTAATATCTATCAAAGTGCTTTGAATTACAAGGTTGCCACAGCCTAGTGGTCCAGACATTAAGAGCTGAAGATTTTTAGGAGACACAAGTTCAAATCCTGGCTAGCTGGCTTTTTTTTAATCCAATATTTTCCTTTCGATTAATTTTTTTAAAAGTAGCGATTCTTTTTTAAAAAGTAGCGATTTATTTTTTAAAAAGTAGCGATTCATTTTTTTGAAAAGTAGCGATTCATTTTTTGAAAAGTAGCGATTCTTTTCGAAAAATTAGAGATTCTTTTTTTAAAAGTAGCGATTCTTTTTTTAAAAGTAGCGATTCATTTTTTTAAAGTAGCGATTCTTTTTTTAAAAGTAGCGATTCATTTTTTGAAAAGTAGCGATTCATTTTTTGAAAAGTAGCGATTCTTTTCGAAAAAGTAGCGATTCATTTTTTGAAAAGTAGCGATTCATTTTGAAAAAAGTAGCGATTCTTTTCGAAAAAGTAGCGATTCATTTTTTGAAAAGTAGCGATTCATTTTGAAAAAAGTAGCGATTCTTTTCGGAAAAGTAGCGATTTCATTTTTATTTTACAGGGGGAACAGAATCCGACGGCCAAAAAACAGCCGTCGAAATCCGTTCCCCCTGTATTTCTTACACAAGGAGGATCTTCTAATATCTAACAAAGTGCTTTATTTCCAAGGTTGCCAAAGCCTAGTGGTCCAGGCACTGACATTTAGAGCCAAAGATTTTTAGGTGACCCAAGTTCAAGTCCCGGCTCGCTGGCTTTTTTTTAATCCAATATTTTCCTTTCACAATAAAAGGTAAAAACTCGAAAATATATTTCTTGAAACTGGTGCCAGGTAAGCTTCATCCCCAAACAAAATAAAATAAGATTTTTTTATGCCACTACAACGCCTCTCATAATGGGAGTGGGGGAACGGATTCCGACAGCTGTTTATTTTACAGGGGGAACAGAATCCGACGGCCAAAAACTAGCCGTCGAAATCCGTTCCCCCTGCATTTTTTACACAAGGAGGATCTTCTAATATCTATCAAAGTGCTTTGAATTCCAAGGTTGCCACAGCCTAGTGGTCCAGACATTAAGAGCTGAAGATTTTTAGGAGACACAAGTTCAAATCCTGGCTAGCTGGCTTTTTTTAATCCAATATTTTCCTCTCACAATAAAAGGTAAAAACTCGAAAATATATTTCTTTAAACTGGTGCCAGGTAAGCTCCATCCCCACACAAAATAAAATAAGATTTTTTAAGCCACTAAAACACCTCATATTTGGAGTGGGGGAACGGATTCCGACAGCTGTTTATTTTACAGGGGGAACAGAATCCGACGGCCAAAAAACAGCCGTCGAAATCCGTTCCCCCTGCATTTTTTACACAAGGAGGATCTTCTAATATCTATCAAAGTGCTTTGAATTCCAAGGTTGCCACAGCCTAGTGGTCCAGACATTAAGAGCTGAAGATTTTTAGGAGACACAAGTTCAAATCCTGGCTAGCTGGCTTTTTTTAATCCAATATTTTCCTCTCACAATAAAAGGTAAAAACTCGAAAATATATTTCTTTAAACTGGTGCCAGGTAAGCTCCATCCCCACACAAAATAAAATAAGATTTTTTAAGCCACTAAAACACCTCATATTTGGAGTGGGGGAACGGATTCCGACAGCTGTTTATTTTACAGGGGGAACAGAATCTGACGGCCAAAAAACAGCCGTCGAAATCCGTTCCCCCTGCATTTTTTACACAAGGAGGATCTTCTAATATCTATCAAAGTTCTTTGAATTACAAGATTGCCACAGCCTAGTGGTCCAGGCACTGACATTTAGAGCCAAAGATTTTTAGGTGACCCAAGTTCAAGTCCCGGCTCGCTGGCTTTTTTTTATCCAATATATTCCTTTCACAATAAAAGGTAAAAACTCGAAAATATATTTCTTGAAACTGGTGCCAGGTAAGCTCCATCCCCACACAAAATAAAATAAGATTTATTTAAGCCAATACAACGCCTCTCATAATGGGAGTGGGGGAACGGATTCCGACAGCTGTTTTTTTTTTCAGGGGGAACAGAATCCGACGGCCAAAAAACAGCCGTCGAAATCCGTTCCCCCTGCATTTTTTACACAAGGAGGATCTTCTAATATCTATCAAAGTTCTTTGAATTCCAAGGTTGCCACAGCCTAGTGGTCCAGACATTAAGAGCTGAAGATTTTTAGGAGACACAAGTTCAAATCCCGGCTCGCTGTCTTTTTTTTAATCCAATATTTTCCTTTCACAATAAAAGGTAAAAACTCGAAAATATATTTCTTGAAACTGGTGCCAGGTAAGCTCCATCCCCACACAAAATAAAATAAGATTTTTTTAAGCCACTACAACGCCTCTCATAATGGGAGTGGGGGAACGGATTCCGACAGCTGTTTTTTTTTTCAGGGGGAACAGAATCTGTTATGTTCACTGGATTAAGTGTTTTAGGTTTCTTACTTAGGACTCTAATTTGGAAAATTTCCTGACTAAGCAAGAGAGCAGCCATTTTAGTTCAGTTTGCTCAGCTCTCTCAAGCATTAAGCTCCATGTGACTGCCGCTCCAGTTTTCTTTAATGTTCATGCCTTCGAAAGCATTGTCAGTAAGTAATTATTGTAAAATGTGTAAATTGAGAATATTTTCTTTATTTCCTATGCTATATTGGTAATACTTAAGTGTTGTTTTATACACCAATTGCTCAACTGGTAACCCTGCTCTGTCAGCCTTTATATTGTGTATATATTTTGTATTCCTTTTACTAAAAGCTATTTATTTGTGTATTGTTTTTGATAGTTTCACTCTCCTTTGAAGCATATTGGAGTAAACATCAGGAGTTTTTTTGAAAACTACACCCTGGCTCCAGTCGTTATTTGAAGGGAGTTTGGCTTGCTGCTAAATTGTGTTCACACATATGGAAACACACAAGGAGAGCAGTATAGTGAAATGACATGAACTCAGCTGGCCGAACATCTTCGCAGAAGCATACAGCAGTAAGTAGTGAGCATCATGGCTGAAAAGTATCCAAAAGACACCACATTAGGAAAGATACAAAGTAAAAGTATCAGAACATCTGACGCATCCTCTAAAAGTTCTATAAGAACTTCAAGATCCTCAAGATCTTCAGTTGGTGTTGCTGCAGCACGTGCTAGAGCTAAGGCAGAGGCGGCACGAGCACGAGTTACTTTTTCAGAGAGAGAAATTGCAATTAAGGTGGACACAGCCAGATTACAAGCTAACTTGGAAGCCCTACATCTAGAAAAAGAGGCTGCAGCTGCTAGTGCAGAAGCAGATATATTAGAAGCAGCAGCAGAGTTTGAGGATGAGGAGCCATATGAAAGGAAAAGTCACTCTTCATCAGCACAAAGTACAGAAAAACGTGTTTGTGATTATGTCAGGGACCAAGCTACATATCTCAGTGAGCAGGCCGACTTAGCCGCTGATCAGTCTCATGATTGCAAATCTGAACCAGACCAAGTAACGGATCAGAACCAGTTTACCTCTCAAACAGAACCAAATATAGTGCATGTGAATGATAACCAGTATGTCATACTTGATGCATGTTCTACATCTTCATCTCCAAGAGTGCCAAAACTGCAAAAAGTAAAACTCCCAAGAAACATGAAAGAGGAGTCAATAGAATCACCAGTTAGCAATAAATGGCAGCAACAGGCTAAGTGCAGTGGTTTATCCAGTTCTTTGCCACAACAGTCAGAAACTTCAGGTATGATGGACCTAGTGAAATATCTTGCACGTCGTGAGCTGGTTAGCAGTGGTTTAACACGCTTTGATGATCGCCCTGAAAGTTACAGAGCCTGGAGGTCCTCTTTTATCAACACAATCAAAGAATTGGGTCTTACAGCCAGTGAGGAGCTAGACTTGTTGGCGAAGTGGCTTGGTAAAGAATCCTCAGAATATGTGAGACGTCTCAGGGCAGTTCACATAGGAAACCCAGACACAGCCTTGAAAATGGTCTGGAACAGACTTGATGAATGCTACAGCTCACCTGAAGTAATCGAAAGTGCGTTGTTTAAGAAGTTAGACAGTTTTCCCAGGATTTCAGGTAAAGACAACCTCAAACTAAGAGAGCTCGGAGATCTTTTAATGGAGCTGCTCTCAGCCAAAGAAGACGGCTATCTACCAGGTTTAGCCTACTTGGACACTGCTCGTGGCATCAGGCCCATCGTTGAAAAACTGCCATATACCTTACAAGAGAAATGGATTTCTCAAGGCTCAAAGTTCAAAGAAGAATTTGGTGTCATCTACCCTCCTTTCTCGTTCTTTACTCAGTTCATTTGCAATCATGCTAAAACACGTAACGATCCCAGCTTTGCCTTTTCTAGTAGTTGCCGCCCACAGTATGAAGGACTAACTGTAAACCGCTCTAACTTCAAGACGCCAGTGTTGGTACACAAAACTGAAATCTCTCATAGTGCATCTCAAGACAAAACGCCTTCTAAAGATGATCCAGCCAAATACTGTCTCATACACAACAAACCCCATCCTTTAAGGAAATGTCGAGGCTTCAGATTGAAAACAATCGATGAACGAAAAGCATACCTAAAAGAGCAAGGGATCTGCTTCAGGTGCTGCTCATCATCATCACACTTTGCTCGCAATTGCAAAGTCATTCTAAAGTGTGATGAGTGCAACAGTGACAGTCACAACTCAGCTCTGCATCCTGGTCCACCCTCATGGACACCCAAAATCCAAAGTCCTCCATTGCAGCATGGCGGGGAGGATCCAGGGGAAAATCTAACAACACAAGAGGTGAGCTCCCTTTGCACTGAAGTTTGTCACGGCCTTTCCACAAAATCTTGCTCCAAAATATGTCTCGTCAAGGTGTTTCCCGTGGGGCATCCTGAGAATGCTGTAAAGATGTATGCTATGCTCGACGATCAGAGCAACAGATCTCTGGCCAGGTCAAGATTTTTCGACATATTCAACATCAATAGCAAAGCATCTCCTTACAGCCTAAAGACATGTGCTGGGTCGATTGAGTGCTCAGGAAGAAAAGCAAATGGCTATCGCATTGAAGCGGCAAATGGTGGAATTAGTCTTGCGCTTCCAACACTAATTGAATGTGATGAAATACCCAACAACCGTGATGAAATTCCAACACCTGAAGCTGCTCTCCATCAACTTCACCTCAAGCATATTGCAACTGAAATCCCAGCTCTGGACCCTGAAGCCCACATCCTCCTGTTGCTTGGACGAGACATACTCAGAGTTCATAAAGTGAGGAAACAAATTAATGGCCCACACAACACACCCTTTGGCCAAAAACTTGACTTAGGATGGGTTCTGGTCGGTGAAGTATGCCTAGGAGATGTGCATAAGCCCAGTGTTTCCAGTTACAAGACAAACATCTTAGAAAATGGAAGACCCTCACGGTTTATTCCTTGTACAAGTCACGTACACATTAAAGAAAAGATCAACAGCAACTTAACAGCTCTGCATACAGCTCACGACTTTGAAACCCACTGGAACCTGAACAAAGACAATCTTGGCCAGACTCTATTTAAAATATCAGAGAATGACAATAAGTCTGCACTCTCCATCGAGGATGAAGTATTTCTTGAGATTATGGAGAAAGACGTTTTCCAGGATAATTCCAACAGTTGGGTGGCACCTCTTCCTTTTAGGTCTCCACGGCCAGTTCTTTCAAACAACAGAAATCAAGCTTTAAGCCGCCTCTCTTCTTTACGACGTACCCTAGAACGGAAGCCAGTTATGAAAGAACAGTTTGCAACCTTCATGCAAAAACTATTCGACAGTGACCATGCAGAACTTGCAGCTCCACTACCAAAGGGAAATGAATGCTGGTACTTGCCACTATTCGGAGTCTACCATCCCAAAAAACCAGACCAGATCAGGGTAGTATTTGACTCCAGCGCACAGCATGAAGGTATCTCTCTCAATAATGTGCTCCTCACCGGACCAGACCTTAATAACAGCCTCATTGGTGTCCTGATGCGCTTCAGGAAAGAGTGTGTAGCAGTGATGGCAGACATACAACAAATGTTTCACTGTTTTGTTGTGAGAGAAGATCATAGAGATTACCTACGCTTCCTATGGTACCGCGATAACGACCTTAACAAGGACATTGTTGAATACAAGATGAAGGTCCATGTGTTTGGCAACAGCCCTTCCCCAGCAGTAGCGATTTACTGCTTAAGACGAGCAGCAGATAAGGGTGCGCCGCAACACGGCCCAGACACCAGACACTTTGTGGAACGTGGATTCTATGTGGATGATGCACTAATTTCCTTGCCAACTGAAGAGGAAGCAATAGACCTACTAAAGAGAACGCAAGCATCCCTCTCTGAATCAAACCTGCGGCTACACAAGATTGTATCCAACAGTCTACAAGTACTCAAAGCATTCCCAACTGAAGATCACGCGAAAGACATCAAAGACCTCGATCTCAGTGGAACAACTATGCCTACACAACGCAGCCTTGGTCTGAATTGGGAAACTGCTACCGACACATTTACTTTTAAAGTATCAGTCAACGACAAACCATTCACACGCCGTGGTGTTCTATCCATAATCAATAGTCTCTTTGATCCTCTCGGCCTTGTGGCTCCTGTCACTATACAGGGGAGGTTTCTACTTCGAGAGCTATCAATTGAAGGAACAGACTGGGATGAACCACTGCCACAAGAGAAACGTGGCGAGTGGGAATCATGGAGACATTCATTGAAAGACTTACAACACCTTCATATTCCTCGTTCTTACACACCCAACTCTCATTCAAAGGCAAATCACAAAGAAATCTGTGTTTTCTCTGATGCGTCAACAAAAGCTTTAGGAGCCGTAGCATATCTCAGGGCAGTAGATGGAGATGGACAGATCAGCATTGGCTTCATCTTAGGAAAAGCAAAACTGACGCCAAAAAACCAGCCTACCATACCCCGATTAGAGCTTTGTGCTGCAGTCTTAGCAGTGGAGGTAGCAGAACTCATTGTTCAAGAGATTGACTTCAAGCCGGATGCTATTACCTTCTACTGTGATAGCAAAATTGTACTTGGCTACATCTATAACGAAACTAAACGTTTCTACGTCTATGTCCACAACAGAGTACAGAGAATCAGACAATTTTCAGAACCAAAGCAGTGGCGATACATACCCACAGAGCACAATCCTGCTGACATTGCTTCCAGGTCCATCCATGCATCTCAACTCGTGAAATCTAACTGGTTTACTGGTCCGGCATTCCTGCATAAGCCACATGAAGATGACTCCATTATGACAGACAACTTTGCACTTGTGGACCCAGATTCAGATACAGAAATCAGGCCAATTGTGACAGCTTGCATCACAGGAATGAAGGAAAAACAACTTACCCCTGAGAGGTTTCAGAGGTTCTCCTCCTGGAAAACCTTACAAAGAGCCATTGCATCGCTCATCCATGTAGCTTGCTCTTCTAGATCCACCAATGAATCCAAAACATGCAGCGGTTGGCACCTTTGTTCACAAGCACACACTGTAAGTGAGCTGTTAAAAGCCAAGAATGTGATTATCCGCTCTGTGCAAAGGGAATCATTCAGCAAGGACATCGAAACACTCTCTAAGGGAGGACACCTGAGCAGCAAAGTTCCACTCTCAAAACTGAATCCTTTTTTAGATGAAGACGGCCTACTCCGAGTCGGAGGCAGATTAAAACTAGCAGATTTAAGCTACCCAGAGAAAAACCCAGTCATCTTACCTGGCAAGCATCACGTTTCTGCGTTACTCATAAGGCACTATCATGAACGTGTGGAGCACCAAGGCCGCATATTCACAGAGGGTGCCATTCGTGCTGCTGGACTATGGCTTATTGGAGGCAAGAGATGCATAAGCAGTATTCTCCATGGATGTGTAACCTGTCGTAAACTTCGTGGTAAACTAGAAATTCAGAAAATGTCAGACTTGCCACCAGAACGACTAAGTGTGTCACCACCCTTTACCTACACTGGCTTAGATGTCTTTGGCCCTTGGACAGTGGTAGCTCGCCGCACAAGAGGAGGTCAAGCTCTCAGTAAACGCTGGGCGCTGCTTTTCACCTGCATGAGCACCCGTGCAGTTCATATTGAAGTCATTATGTCTATGGACTCTTCGAGTTGTATCAATGCACTTCGCAGGTTTTTTGCGATCCGTGGCCCTGCAAAACAACTGCACTCAGACTGTGGAACCAACTTCATTGGTGCCTGCAACGAGCTTGAATTCCACAAAGTTATTAAAGAAACAAAGGTGCAAAGATACATCAACAACGAGGGATGCACATGGGTTTTCAACCCACCACACTCCTCCCATATGGGAGGCGCATGGGAACGAATGATTGGTCTGGCTCGTAGAATTCTTGACTCAATGCTGATGCGGGAAGGACACTCAAACCTCTCCGATGAAGTGCTTTGTACACTTATGGCGGAAGTGACAGCAATCATTAACAGTAGACCTCTCGTACCTGTTTCTATGGAGGCAGACTCACCCTTGATACTTAGCCCTGCAATGCTCTTAACACAAAAAGCAGGTTCTCCACCTCCAGCAGGACAGTTCTCTGAAAAGGACATCTACAAACGCCAATGGCGTCAAGTTCAGAGCCTAGCCAACCAATTCTGGAGTCGCTGGAAACGGGAATATCTGCAAACACTGCAAGTTCGTCACAAATGGCAGGAGCCATTCCCAAACATCCAGGGGGGTGACATAGTACTACTAAAGGACAATCAAGTAGCCCGAAATGAATGGCCTATGGCACTCGTCACAAGTGTTTTCCCTGGTCAAGATGGGAAGGTTCGAAAGGTCGAACTTAAAGTGACTAAAGAAGGGTCCAGCAAAACTTTCTTGAGGCCTATATCTGAAGTCATTTTCCTGCTTAGAAAATAAGACAACTCCTTTAAACGGTTGGCATACCTGACATCTTTATAGACGTCAGGCGGGGAGTGTTATGTTCACTGGATTAAGTGTTTTAGGTTTCTTACTTAGGACTCTAATTTTGAAAATTTCCTGACTAAGCAAGAGAGCAGCCATTTTAGTTCAGTTTGCTCAGCTCTCTCAAGCATTAAGCTCCATGTGACTGCCGCTCCAGTTTTCTTTAATGTTCATGCCTTCGAAAGCATTGTCAGTAAGTAATTATTGTAAAATGTGTAAATTGAGAATATTTTCTTTATTTCCTATGCTATATTGGTAATACTTAAGTGTTGTTTTATACACCAATTGCTCAACTGGTAACCCTGCTCTGTCAGCCTTTATATTGTGTATATATTTTGTATTCCTTTTACTAAAAGCTATTTATTTGTGTATTGTTTTTGATAGTTTCACTCTCCTTTGAAGCATATTGGAGTAAACATCAGGAGTTTTTTGAAAACTACACCCTGGCTCCAGTCGTTATTTGAAGGGAGTTTGGCTTGCTGCTAAATTGTGTTCAGACATATGGAAACACACAAGGAGAGCAGTATAGAATCCGACGGCCAAAAAACAGCCGTCGAAATCCGTTCCCCCTGCATTTTTTACACAAGGAGGATCTTCTAATATCTATCAAAGTGCTTTGAATTCCAAGGTTGCCACAGCCTAGTGGTCCAGACATTAAGAGCTGAATATTTTTAGGTGACACAAGTTCAAGTCCCGGCTCGCTGGATTTTTTTTATCCAATATTTTCCTTTCACAATAAAATGTAAAAACATCGAAAATATATTCTTTAAACTGGTGCCAGGTAAGCTCCATCCCCACACAAAATAAAATAAGATTTTTTTAAGCCACTACAACGCCTCTCATAATGGGAGTGGGGGAACGGATTCCGACAGCTGTTTATTTTACAGGGGGAACAGAATCCGACGGCCAAAAAACAGCCGTCGAAATCCGTTCCCCCTGCATTTTTTACACAAGGAGGATCTTCTAATATCTATCAAAGTGCTTTGAATTCCAAGGTTGCCACAGCCTAGTGGTCCAGACATTAAGAGCTGAATATTTTTAGGTGACACAAGTTCAAGTCCCGGCTCGCTGGCTTTTTTTTATCCAATATTTTCCTTTCACAATAAAATGTAGAAAAATAGAAAATATATTTCTTTAAACTGGTGCCAGGTAAGCTCCATCCCCACACAAAATAAAATAAGATTTTTTTAAGCCACTAAAACACCTCATAATGGGAGTGGGGGAACGGATTCCGACAGCTGTTTATTTTACAGGGGGAACAGAATCCGACGGCCAAAAAACAGCCGTCGAAATCCGTTCCCCCTGCATTTTTTACACAAGGAGGATCTTCTAATATTTATCAAAGTGCTTTGAATTCCAAGGTTGCCACAGCCTAGTGGTCCAGGCACTAACATTTAGAGGTAAAGTTTTTAAGGTGACCCAAGTTCAAGTCCCGGCTCGCTGGCTTTTTTTTATCCAATATTTTCCTTTCACAATAAAAGGTAAAAACTCGAAAATATATTTCTTTAAACTGGTGCCAGGTAAGCTCCATCCCCACACAAAATAAAATAAGATTTTTTAAGCCACTACAACGCCTCTCATAATGGGAGTGGGGGAACGGATTCCGACAGCTGTTTTTTGGCCGTCGGATACTGTTCCCCCTGTAAAAAAAACAGCCGTCGAAATCCGTTCCCCCTGCATTTTTTACACAAGGAGGATCTTCTAATATCTATCAAATTGCTTTGAATTCCAAGGTTGCCACAGCCTAGTGGTCCAGACATTAAGAGCTGAAGATTTTTAGGTGACATAAGTTCAAGTCCCGGCTCGCTGGCTTTTTTTTATCCAATATCTTCCGTTCACAATAAAAGGCAAAAAAATCGAAAATATATTTCTTTAAACTGGTGCAAGGTAAGCTCCATCCCCACACAAAATAAAATAAGATTTTTTTTAAGCCACTACAACGCCTCTCATAATGGGAGTGGGGGAACGGATTCCGACAGCTGTTTATTTTACAGGGGGAACAGAATCCGACGGCCAAAAAACAGCCGTCGAAATCCGTTCCCCCTGTATTTCTTACACAAGGAGGATCTTCTAATATCTATCAAAGTGCTTTATTTCCAATGTTGCCACAGCCTAGTGGTCCAGACATTAAGGGCTGAAGATTTTTAGGAGACACAAGTTCAAATCCCGGCTCGCTGGCTTTTTTTTAATCCAATATTTTCCTTTCACAATAAAAGGTAAAAACTCGAAAATATATTTCTTGAAACTGGTGCCAGGTAAGCTCCATCCCCACACAAAATAAAATAAGTTTTTTAAGCCACTACAACGCCTCTCATAATGGGAGTGGGGGAACGGATTCCGACAGCTGTTTTTTTTACAGGGGGAACAGAATCCGACGGCCAAAAAACAGCCGTCGAAATCCGTTCCCCCTGCATTTTTTACACAAGGAGGATCTTCTAATATCTATCAAAGTGCTTTGAATTACAAGGTTGCCACAGCCTAGTGGTCCAGACATTAAGAGCTGAAGATTTTTAGGAGACACAAGTTCAAATCCCGGCTCGCTGGCTTTTTTTTAATCCAATATTTTCCTTTCGCTTAATTTTTTTAAAAGTAGCGATTCTTTTTTAAAAAGTAGCGATTTATTTTTTTAAAAGTAGCGATTCTTTTCGAAAAATTAGCGATTCTTTTTTTAAAAGTAGCGATTCTTTTTTTGAAAAGTAGCGATTCTTTTCGAAAAATTAGCGATTCTTTTTTTAAAAGTAGCGATTCTTTTTTTAAAAGTAGCGATTCATTTTTTTTAAAGTAGCGATTCTTTTCGAAAAAGTAGCGATTCATTTTTTGAAAAGTAGCGATTCATTTTGAAAAAAGTAGCGATTCTTTTCGAAAAAGTAGCGATTCATTTTTTGAAAAGTAGCGATTCATTTTGAAAAAAGTAGCGATTCTTTTCGGAAAAGTAGCGATTTCATTTTTATTTTACAGGGGGAACAGAATCCGACGGCCAAAAAACAGCCGTCGAAATCCGTTCCCCCTGTATTTCTTACACAAGGAGGATCTTCTAATATCTAACAAAGTGCTTTATTTCCAAGGTTGCCAAAGCCTAGTGGTCCAGGCACTGACATTTAGAGCCAAAGATTTTTAGGTGACCCAAGTTCAAGTCCCGGCTCGCTGGCTTTTTTTTAATCCAATATTTTCCTTTCACAATAAAAGGTAAAAACATCGAAAATATATTTCTTGAAACTGGTGCCAGGTAAGCTTCATCCCCAAACAAAATAAAATAAGATTTTTTTATGCCACTACAACGCCTCTCATAATGGGAGTGGGGGAACGGATTCCGACAGCTGTTTATTTTACAGGGGGAACATAATCCGACGGCCAAAAAACAGCCGTCGAAATCCGTTCCCCCTGCATTTTTTACACAAGGAGGATCTTCTAATATCTATCAAAGTGCTTTGAATTCCAAGGTTGCCACAGCCTAGTGGTCCAGACATTAAGAGCTGAAGCTTTTTAGGAGACACAAGTTCAAATCCTGGCTAGCTGGCTTTTTTTTATCCAATATTTTCCTCTCACAATAAAAGGTAAAAACTCGAAAATATATTTCTTTAAACTGGTGCCAGGTAAGCTCCATCCCCACACAAAATAAAATAAGATTTTTTAAGCCACTAAAACACCTCATATTTGGAGTGGGGGAACGGATTCCGACAGCTGTTTATTTTACAGGGGGAACAGAATCTGACGGCCAAAAAACAGCCGTCGAAATCCGTTCCCCCTGCATTTTTTACACAAGGAGGATCTTCTAATATCTATCAAAGTGCTTTGAATTACAAGATTGCCACAGCCTAGTGGTCCAGGCACTGACATTTAGAGCCAAAGATTTTTAGGTGACCCAAGTTCAAGTCCCGGCTCGCTGGCTTTTTTTTATCCAATATTTTCCTTTCACAATAAAAGGTAAAAACTCGAAAATTTATTTCTTGAAACTGGTGCCAGGTAAGCTCCATCCCCACACAAAATAAAATAAGATTTATTTAAGCCAATACAACGCCTCTCATAATGGGAGTGGGGGAACGGATTCCGACAGCTGTTTTTTTTTCAAGGGGAACAGAATCCGACGGCCAAAAAACAGCCGTCGAAATCCGTTCCCCCTGCATTTTTTACACAAGGAGGATCTTCTAATATCTATCAAAGTTCTTTGAATTCCAAGGTTGCCACAGCCTAGTGGTCCAGACATTAAGAGCTGAAGATTTTTAGGAGACACAAGTTCAAATCCCGGCTCGCTGTCTTTTTTTTAATCCAATATTTTCCTTTCACAATAAAAGGTAAAAACTCGAAAATATATTTCTTGAAACTGGTGCCAGGTAAGCTCCATCCCCACACAAAATAAAATAAGATTTTTTTAAGCCACTACAGCGCCTCTCATAATGGGAGTGGGGGAACGGATTCCGACAGCTGTTTTTTTTTTCAGGGGGAACAGAATCCGACGGCCAAAAAACAGCCGTCGAAATCCGTTCCCCCTGCATTTTTTACACAAGGAGGATCTTCTAATATCTATCAAAGTGCTTTGAATTCCAAGGTTGCCACAGCCTAGTGGTCCAGACATTAAGAGCTGAATATTTTTAGGTGACACAAGTTCAAGTCCCGGCTCGCTGGATTTTTTTTATCCAATATTTTCCTTTCACAATAAAATGTAAAAACATCGAAAATATATTCTTTAAACTGGTGCCAGGTAAGCTCCATCCCCACACAAAATAAAATAAGATTTTTTTAAGCCACTACAACGCCTCTCATAATGGGAGTGGGGGAACGGATTCCGACAGCTGTTTATTTTACAGGGGGAACAGAATCCGACGGCCAAAAAACAGCCGTCGAAATCCGTTCCCCCTGCATTTTTTACACAAGGAGGATCTTCTAATATCTATCAAAGTGCTTTAAATTCCAAGGTTGCCACAGCCTAGTGGTCCAGACATTAAGAGCTGAATATTTTTAGGTGACACAAGTTCAAGTCCCGGCTCGCTGGCTTTTTTTTTATCCAATATTTTCCTTTCACAATAAAATGTAGAAAAATAGAAAATATATTTCTTTAAACTGGTGCCAGGTAAGCTCCATCCCCACACAAAATAAAATAAGATTTTTTTAAGCCACTAAAACACCTCATAATGGGAGTGGGGGAACGGATTCCGACAGCTGTTTATTTTACAGGGGGAACAGAATCCGACGGCCAAAAAACAGCCGTCGAAATCCGTTCCCCCTGCATTTTTTACACAAGGAGGATCTTCTAATATTTATCAAAGTGCTTTGAATTCCAAGGTTGCCACAGCCTAGTGGTCCAGGCACTAACATTTAGAGGTAAAGTTTTTAAGGTGACCCAAGTTCAAGTCCCGGCTCGCTGGCTTTTTTTTATCCAATATTTTCCTTTCACAATAAAAGGTAAAAACTCGAAAATATATTTCTTTAAACTGGTGCCAGGTAAGCTCCATCCCCACACAAAATAAAATAAGATTTTTTAAGCCACTACAACGCCTCTCATAATGGGAGTGGGGGAACGGATTCCGACAGCTGTTTTTTTTACAGGGGGAACAGAATCCGACGGCCAAAAAACAGCCGTCGAAATCCGTTCCCCCTGCATTTTTTACACAAGGAGGATCTTCTAATATCTATCAAATTGCTTTGAATTCCAAGGTTGCCACAGCCTAGTGGTCCAGACATTAAGAGCTGAAGATTTTTAGGTGACATAAGTTCAAGTCCCGGCTCGCTGGCTTTTTTTTATCCAATATCTTCCGTTCACAATAAAAGGCAAAAAAATCGAAAATATATTTCTTTAAACTGGTGCAAGGTAAGCTCCATCCCCACACAAAATAAAATAAGATTTTTTTTAAGCCACTACAACGCCTCTCATAATGGGAGTGGGGGAACGGATTCCGACAGCTGTTTATTTTACAGGGGGAACAGAATCCGACGGCCAAAAAACAGCCGTCGAAATCCGTTCCCCCTGTATTTCTTACACAAGGAGGATCTTCTAATATCTATCAAAGTGCTTTATTTCCAATGTTGCCACAGCCTAGTGGTCCAGACATTAAGGGCTGAAGATTTTTAGGAGACACAAGTTCAAATCCCGGCTCGCTGGCTTTTTTTTAATCCAATATTTTCCTTTCACAATAAAAGGTAAAAACTCGAAAATATATTTCTTGAAACTGGTGCCAGGTAAGCTCCATCCCCACACAAAATAAAATAAGTTTTTTTAAGCCACTACAACGCCTCTCATAATGGGAGTGGGGGAACGGATTCCGACAGCTGTTTTTTTTACAGGGGGAACAGAATCCGACGGCCAAAAAACAGCCGTCGAAATCCGTTCCCCCTGCATTTTTTACACAAGGAGGATCTTCTAATATCTATCAAAGTGCTTTGAATTACAAGGTTGCCACAGCCTAGTGGTCCAGACATTAAGAGCTGAAGATTTTTAGGAGACACAAGTTCAAATCCCGGCTCGCTGGCTTTTTTTTAATCCAATATTTTCCTTTCGCTTAATTTTTTTAAAAGTAGCGATTCTTTTTTAAAAAGTAGCGATTTATTTTTTAAAAAGTAGCGATTCATTTTTTTGAAAAGTAGCGATTCATTTTTTGAAAAGTAGCGATTCTTTTCGAAAAATTAGCGATTCTTTTTTTAAAAGTAGCGATTCTTTTTTTAAAAGTAGCGATTCATTTTTTTAAAGTAGCGATTCTTTTTTTAAAAGTAGCGATTCATTTTTTGAAAAGTAGCGATTCTTTTCGAAAAAGTAGCGATTCATTTTTTGAAAAGTAGCGATTCATTTTGAAAAAAGTAGCGATTCTTTTCGAAAAAGTAGCGATTCATTTTTTGAAAAGTAGCGATTCATTTTGAAAAAAGTAGCGATTCTTTTCGGAAAAGTAGCGATTTCATTTTTATTTTACAGGGGGAACAGAATCCGACGGCCAAAAAACAGCCGTCGAAATCCGTTCCCCCTGTATTTCTTACACAAGGAGGATCTTCTAATATCTAACAAAGTGCTTTATTTCCAAGGTTGCCAAAGCCTAGTGGTCCAGGCACTGACATTTAGAGCCAAAGATTTTTAGGTGACCCAAGTTCAAGTCCCGGCTCGCTGGCTTTTTTTTAATCCAATATTTTCCTTTCACAATAAAAGGTAAAAACATCGAAAATATATTTCTTGAAACTGGTGCCAGGTAAGCTTCATCCCCAAACAAAATAAAATAAGATTTTTTATGCCACTACAACGCCTCTCATAATGGGAGTGGGGGAACGGATTCCGACAGCTGTTTATTTTACAGGGGGAACATAATCCGACGGCCAAAAAACAGCCGTCGAAATCCGTTCCCCCTGCATTTTTTACACAAGGAGGATCTTCTAATATCTATCAAAGTGCTTTGAATTCCAAGGTTGCCACAGCCTAGTGGTCCAGACATTAAGAGCTGAAGCTTTTTAGGAGACACAAGTTCAAATCCTGGCTAGCTGGCTTTTTTTTATCCAATATTTTCCTCTCACAATAAAAGGTAAAAACTCGAAAATATATTTCTTTAAACTGGTGCCAGGTAAGCTCCATCCCCACACAAAATAAAATAAGATTTTTTAAGCCACTAAAACACCTCATATTTGGAGTGGGGGAATGGATTCCGACAGCTGTTTATTTTACAGGGGGAACAGAATCTGACGGCCAAAAAACAGCCGTCGAAATCCGTTCCCCCTGCATTTTTTACACAAGGAGGATCTTCTAATATCTATCAAAGTTCTTTGAATTACAAGATTGCCACAGCCTAGTGGTCCAGGCACTGACATTTAGAGCCAAAGATTTTTAGGTGACCCAAGTTCAAGTCCCGGCTCGCTGGCTTTTTTTTATCCAATATTTTCCTTTCACAATAAAAGGTAAAAACTCGAAAATATATTTCTTGAAACTGGTGCCAGGTAAGCTCCATCCCCACACAAAATAAAATAAGATTTATTTAAGCCAATACAACGCCTCTCATAATGGGAGTGGGGGAACGGATTCCGACAGCTGTTTTTTTTTCAGGGGGAACAGAATCCGACGGCCAAAAAACAGCCGTCGAAATCCGTTCCCCCTGCATTTTTTACACAAGGAGGATCTTCTAATATCTATCAAAGTTCTTTGAATTCCAAGGTTGCCACAGCCTAGTGGTCCAGACATTAAGAGCTGAAGATTTTTAGGAGACACAAGTTCAAATCCCGGCTCGCTGTCTTTTTTTTAATCCAATATTTTCCTTTCACAATAAAAGGTAAAAACTCGAAAATATATTTCTTGAAACTGGTGCCAGGTAAGCTCCATCCCCACACAAAATAAAATAAGATTTTTTTAAGCCACTACAACGCCTCTCATAATGGGAGTGGGGGAACGGATTCCTACAGCTGTTTTTTTTTTCAGGGGGAACAGAATCCGACGGCCAAAAAACAGCCGTCGAAATCCGTTCCCCCTGCATTTTTTACACAAGGAGGATCTTCTAATATCTATCAAAGTGCTTTGAATTACAAGGTTGCCACAGCCTAGTGGTCCAGACATTAAGAGCCAACGATTTTTAGGTGACACAAGTTCAAATCCCGGCTCGCTGGCTTTTTTTTAATCCAATATTTTCCTTTCGATTAATTTTTTTAAAAGTAGCGATTCTTTTTTAAAAAGTAGCGATTTATTTTTTAAAAAGTAGCGATTCATTTTTTTGAAAAGTAGCGATTCATTTTTTGAAAAGTAGCGATTCTTTTCGAAAAATTAGAGATTCTTTTCGAAAAAGTAGCGATTCTTTTTTTAAAAGTAGCGATTCATTTTTTTAAAGTAGCGATTCTTTTTTTAAAAGTAGCGATTCATTTTTTGAAAAGTAGCGATTCATTTTTTGAAAAGTAGCGATTCTTTTCGAAAAAGTAGCGATTCATTTTTTGAAAAGTAGCGATTCATTTTGAAAAAAGTAGCAATTCTTTTCGAAAAAGTAGCGATTCATTTTTTGAAAAGTAGCGATTCATTTTGAAAAAAGTAGCGATTCTTTTCGGAAAAGTAGCGATTTCATTTTTATTTTACAGGGGGAACAGAATCCGACGGCCAAAAAACAGCCGTCGAAATCCGTTCCCCCTGTATTTCTTACACAAGGAGGATCTTCTAATATCTAACAAAGTGCTTTATTTCCAAGGTTGCCAAAGCCTAGTGGTCCAGGCACTGACATTTAGAGCCAAAGATTTTTAGGTGACCCAAGTTCAAGTCCCGGCTCGCTGGCTTTTTTTTAATCCAATATTTTCCTTTCACAATAAAAGGTAAAAACTCGAAAATATATTTCTTGAAACTGGTGCCAGGTAAGCTTCATCCCCAAACAAAATAAAATAAGATTTTTTTATGCCACTACAACGCCTCTCATAATGGGAGTGGGGGAACGGATTCCGACAGCTGTTTATTTTACAGGGGGAACAAAATCCGACGGCCAAAAAACAGCCGTCGAAATCCGTTCCCCCTGCATTTTTTACACAAGGAGGATCTTCTAATATCTATCAAAGTGCTTTGAATTCCAAGGTTGCCACAGCCTAGTGGTCCAGACATTAAGAGCTGAAGATTTTTAGGAGACACAAGTTCAAATCCTGGCTAGCTGGCTTTTTTTAATCCAATATTTTCCTCTCACAATAAAAGGTAAAAACTCGAAAATATATTTCTTTAAACTGGTGCCAGGTAAGCTCCATCCCCACACAAAATAAAATAAGATTTTTTAAGCCACTAAAACACCTCATATTTGGAGTGGGGGAACGGATTCCGACAGCTGTTTATTTTACAGGGGGAACAGAATCTGACGGCCAAAAAACAGCCGTCGAAATCCGTTCCCCCTGCATTTTTTACACAAGGAGGATCTTCTAATATCTATCAAAGTTCTTTGAATTACAAGATTGCCACAGCCTAGTGGTCCAGGCACTGACATTTAGAGCCAAAGATTTTTAGGTGACCCAAGTTCAAGTCCCGGCTCGCTGGCTTTTTTTTATCCAATATTTTCCTTTCACAATAAAAGGTAAAAACTCGAAAATATATTTCTTGAAACTGGTGCCAGGTAAGCTCCATCCCCACACAAAATAAAATAAGATTTTTTTAAGCCACTACAACGCCTCTCATAATGGGAGTGGGGGAACGGATTCCGACAGCTGTTTTTTTTTCAGGGGGAACAGAATCCGACGGCCAAAAAACAGCCGTCGAAATCCGTTCCCCCTGCATTTTTTACACAAGGAGGATCTTCTAATATCTATCAAAGTTCTTTGAATTCCAAGGTTGCCACAGCCTAGTGGTCCAGACATTAAGAGCTGAAGATTTTTAGGAGACACAAGTTCAAATCCCGGCTCGCTGTCTTTTTTTTAATCCAATATTTTCCTTTCACAATAAAAGGTAAAAACTCGAAAATATATTTCTTTAAACTGGTGCCAGGTAAGCTCCATCCCCACACAAAATAAAATAAGATTTTTTTAAGCCACTAAAACACCTCATATTTGGAGTGGGGGAACGGATTCCGACAGCTGTTTTTTTTTCAGGGGGAACAGAATCCGACGGCCAAAAAACAGCCGTCGAAATCCGTTCCCCCTGCATTTTTTACACAAGGAGGATCTTCTAATATCTATCAAAGTTCTTTGAATTCCAAGGTTGCCACAGCCTAGTGGTCCAGACATTAAGAGCTGAAGATTTTTAGGAGACACAAGTTCAAATCCCGGCTCGCTGTCTTTTTTTTAATCCAATATTTTCCTTTCACAATAAAAGGTAAAAACTCGAAAATATATTTCTTTAAACTGGTGCCAGGTAAGCTCCATCCCCAAACAAAATAAAATAAGATTTTTTTATGCCACTACAACGCCTCTCATAATGGGAGTGGGGGAACGGATTCCGACAGCTGTTTATTTTACAGGGGGAACAGAATCTGACGGCCAAAAAACAGCCGTCGAAATCCGTTCCCCCTGCATTTTTTACACAAGGAGGATCTTCTAATATCTATCAAAGTTCTTTGAATTACAAGATTGCCACAGCATAGTGGTCCAGGCACTGACATTTAGAGCCAAAGATTTTTAGGTGACCCAAGTTCAAGTCCCGGCTCGCTGGCTTTTTTTTATCCAATATTTTCCTTTCACAATAAAAGGTAAAAACTCGAAAATATATTTCTTGAAACTGGTGCCAGGTAAGCTCCATCCCCACACAAAATAAAATAAGATTTATTTAAGCCAATACAACGCCTCTCATAATGGGAGTGGGGGAACGGATTCCGACAGCTGTTTTTTTTTCAGGGGGAACAGAATCCGACGGCCAAAAAACAGCCGTCGAAATCCGTTCCCCCTGCATTTTTTACACAAGGAGGATCTTCTAATATCTATCAAAGTTCTTTGAATTCCAAGGTTGCCACAGCCTAGTGGTCCAGACATTAAGAGCTGAAGATTTTTAGGAGACACAAGTTCAAATCCCTGCTCGCTGTCTTTTTTTTAATCCAATATTTTCCTTTCACAATAAAAGGTAAAAACTCGAAAATATATTTCTTGAAACTGGTGCCAGGTAAGCTCCATCCCCACACAAAATAAAATAAGATTTTTTTAAGCCACTACAACGCCTCTCATAATGGGAGTGGGGGAACGGATTCCGACAGCTGTTTTTTTTTTCAGGGGGAACAGAATCCGACGGCCAAAAAACAGCCGTCGAAATCCGTTCCCCCTGCATTTTTTACACAAGGAGGATCTTCTAATATCTATCAAAGTGCTTTGAATTACAAGGTTGCCACAGCCTAGTGGTCCAGACATTAAGAGCCAACGATTTTTAGGTGACACAAGTTCAAATCCCGGCTCGCTGGCTTTTTTTAAATCCAATATTTTCCTTTCGATTAATTTTTTTAAAAGTAGCGATTCTTTTTTAAAAAGTAGCGATTTATTTTTTAAAAAGTAGCGATTCATTTTTTTGAAAAGTAGCGATTCATTTTTTGAAAAGTAGCGATTCTTTTCGAAAAATTAGAGATTCTTTTTTTAAAAGTAGCGATTCTTTTTTTAAAAGTAGCGATTCATTTTTTAAAAGTAGCGATTCATTTTTTGAAAAGTAGCGATTCATTTTGAAAAAAGTAGCGATTCTTTTCGGAAAAGTAGCGATTTCATTTTTATTTTACAGGGGGAACAGAATCCGACGGCCAAAAAACAGCCGTCGAAATCCGTTCCCCCTGTATTTCTTACACAAGGAGGATCTTCTAATATCTAACAAAGTGCTTTATTTCCAAGGTTGCCAAAGCCTAGTGGTCCAGGCACTGACATTTAGAGCCAAAGATTTTTAGGTGACCCAAGTTCAAGTCCCGGCTCGCTGGCTTTTTTTTAATCCAATATTTTCCTTTCACAATAAAAGGTAAAAACATCGAAAATATATTTCTTGAAACTGGTGCCAGGTAAGCTTCATCCCCAAACAAAATAAAATAAGATTTTTTTATGCCACTACAACGCCTCTCATAATGGGAGTGGGGGAACGGATTCCGACAGCTGTTTATTTTACAGGGGGAACATAATCCGACGGCCAAAAAACAGCCGTCGAAATCCGTTCCCCCTGCATTTTTTACACAAGGAGGATCTTCTAATATCTATCAAAGTGCTTTGAATTCCAAGGTTGCCACAGCCTAGTGGTCCAGACATTAAGAGCTGAAGCTTTTTAGGAGACACAAGTTCAAATCCTGGCTAGCTGGCTTTTTTTTATCCAATATTTTCCTCTCACAATAAAAGGTAAAAACTCGAAAATATATTTCTTTAAACTGGTGCCAGGTAAGCTCCATCCCCACACAAAATAAAATAAGATTTTTTAAGCCACTAAAACACCTCATATTTGGAGTGGGGGAACGGATTCCGACAGCTGTTTATTTTACAGGGGGAACAGAATCTGACGGCCAAAAAACAGCCGTCGAAATCCGTTCCCCCTGCATTTTTTACACAAGGAGGATCTTCTAATATCTATCAAAGTTCTTTGAATTACAAGATTGCCACAGCCTAGTGGTCCAGGCACTGACATTTAGAGCCAAAGATTTTTAGGTGACCCAAGTTCAAGTCCCGGCTCGCTGGCTTTTTTTTATCCAATATTTTCCTTTCACAATAAAAGGTAAAAACTCGAAAATATATTTCTTGAAACTGGTGCCAGGTAAGCTCCATCCCCACACAAAATAAAATAAGATTTATTTAAGCCAATACAACGCCTCTCATAATGGGAGTGGGGGAACGGATTCCGACAGCTGTTTTTTTTTCAGGGGGAACAGAATCCGACGGCCAAAAAACAGCCGTCGAAATCCGTTCCCCCTGCATTTTTTACACAAGGAGGATCTTCTAATATCTATCAAAGTGCTTTGAATTCCAAGGTTGCCACAGCCTAGTGGTCCAGACATTAAGAGCTGAATATTTTTAGGTGACACAAGTTCAAGTCCCGGCTCGTTGGATTTTTTTTATCCAATATTTTCCTTTCACAATAAAATGTAAAAACATCGAAAATATATTCTTTAAACTGGTGCCAGGTAAGCTCCATCCCCACACAAAATAAAATAAGATTTTTTTAAGCCACTACAACGCCTCTCATAATGGGAGTGGGGGAACGGATTCCGACAGCTGTTTATTTTACAGGGGGAACAGAATCCGACGGCCAAAAAACAGCCGTCGAAATCCGTTCCCCCTGCATTTTTTACACAAGGAGGATCTTCTAATATCTATCAAAGTGCTTTGAATTCCAAGGTTGCCACAGCCTAGTGGTCCAGACATTAAGAGCTGAATATTTTTAGGTGACACAAGTTCAAGTCCCGGCTCGCTGGCTTTTTTTTATCCAATATTTTCCTTTCACAATAAAATGTAGAAAAATAGAAAATATATTTCTTTAAACTGGTGCCAGGTAAGCTCCATCCCCACACAAAATAAAATAAGATTTTTTTAAGCCACTAAAACACCTCATAATGGGAGTGGGGGAACGGATTCCGACAGCTGTTTATTTTACAGGGGGAACAGAATCCGACGGCCAAAAAACAGCCGTCGAAATCCGTTCCCCCTGCATTTTTTACACAAGGAGGATCTTCTAATATTTATCAAAGTGCTTTGAATTCCAAGGTTGCCACAGCCTAGTGGTCCAGGCACTAACATTTAGAGGTAAAGTTTTTAAGGTGACCCAAGTTCAAGTCCCGGCTCGCTGGCTTTTTTTTATCCAATATTTTCCTTTCACAATAAAAGGTAAAAACTCGAAAATATATTTCTTTAAACTGGTGCCAGGTAAGCTCCATCCCCACACAAAATAAAATAAGATTTTTTAAGCCACTACAACGCCTCTCATAATGGGAGTGGGGGAACGGATTCCGACAGCTGTTTTTTTTACAGGGGGAACAGAATCCGACGGCCAAAAAACAGCCGTCGAAATCCGTTCCCCCTGCATTTTTTACACAAGGAGGATCTTCTAATATCTATCAAATTGCTTTGAATTCCAAGGTTGCCACAGCCTAGTGGTCCAGACATTAAGAGCTGAAGATCTTTAGGTGACATAAGTTCAAGTCCCGGCTCGCTGGCTTTTTTTTATCCAATATCTTCCGTTCACAATAAAAGGCAAAAAAATCGAAAATATATTTCTTTAAACTGGTGCAAGGTAAGCTCCATCCCCACACAAAATAAAATAAGATTTTTTTTAAGCCACTACAACGCCTCTCATAATGGGAGTGGGGGAACGGATTCCGACAGCTGTTTATTTTACAGGGGGAACAGAATCCGACGGCCAAAAAACAGCCGTCGAAATCCGTTCCCCCTGTATTTCTTACACAAGGAGGATCTTCTAATATCTATCAAAGTGCTTTATTTCCAATGTTGCCACAGCCTAGTGGTCCAGACATTAAGGGCTGAAGATTTTTAGGAGACACAAGTTCAAATCCCGGCTCGCTGGCTTTTTTTTAATCCAATATTTTCCTTTCACAATAAAAGGTAAAAACTCGAAAATATATTTCTTGAAACTGGTGCCAGGTAAGCTCCATCCCCACACAAAATAAAATAAGTTTTTTAAGCCACTACAACGCCTCTCATAATGGGAGTGGGGGAACGGATTCCGACAGCTGTTTTTTTTACAGGGGGAACAGAATCCGACGGCCAAAAAACAGCCGTCGAAATCCGTTCCCCCTGCATTTTTTACACAAGGAGGATCTTCTAATATCTATCAAAGTGCTTTGAATTACAAGGTTGCCACAGCCTAGTGGTCCAGACATTAAGAGCTGAAGATTTTTAGGAGACACAAGTTCAAATCCCGGCTCGCTGGCTTTTTTTTAATCCAATATTTTCCTTTCGCTTAATTTTTTTAAAAGAAGCGATTCTTTTCGAAAAAGTAGCGATTCATTTTTTGAAAAGTAGCGATTCATTTTGAAAAAAGTAGCGATTCTTTTCGAAAAAGTAGCGATTCATTTTTTGAAAAGTAGCGATTCATTTTGAAAAAAGTAGCGATTCTTTTCGGAAAAGTAGCGATTTCATTTTTATTTTACAGGGGGAACAGAATCCGACGGCCAAAAAACAGCCGTCGAAATCCGTTCCCCCTGTATTTCTTACACAAGGAGGATCTTCTAATATCTAACAAAGTGCTTTATTTCCAAGGTTGCCAAAGCCTAGTGGTCCAGGCACTGACATTTAGAGCCAAAGATTTTTAGGTGACCCAAGTTCAAGTCCCGGCTCGCTGGCTTTTTTTTAATCCAATATTTTCCTTTCACAATAAAAGGTAAAAACATCGAAAATATATTTCTTGAAACTGGTGCCAGGTAAGCTTCATCCCCAAACAAAATAAAATAAGATTTTTTTATGCCACTACAACGCCTCTCATAATGGGAGTGGGGGAACGGATTCCGACAGCTGTTTATTTTACAGGGGGAACATAATCCGACGGCCAAAAAACAGCCGTCGAAATCCGTTCCCCCTGCATTTTTTACACAAGGAGGATCTTCTAATATCTATCAAAGTGCTTTGAATTCCAAGGTTGCCACAGCCTAGTGGTCCAGACATTAAGAGCTGAAGCTTTTTAGGAGACACAAGTTCAAATCCTGGCTAGCTGGCTTTTTTTTATCCAATATTTTCCTCTCACAATAAAAGGTAAAAACTCGAAAATATATTTCTTTAAACTGGTGCCAGGTAAGCTCCATCCCCACACAAAATAAAATAAGATTTATTTAAGCCAATACAACGCCTCTCATAATGGGAGTGGGGGAACGGATTCCGACAGCTGTTTATTTTACAGGGGGAACAGAATCTGACGGCCAAAAAACAGCCGTCGAAATCCGTTCCCCCTGCATTTTTTACACAAGGAGGATCTTCTAATATCTATCAAAGTTCTTTGAATTACAAGATTGCCACAGCCTAGTGGTCCAGGCACTGACATTTAGAGCCAAAGATTTTTAGGTGACCCAAGTTCAAGTCCCGGCTTGCTGGCTTTTTTTTATCCAATATTTTCCTTTCACAATAAAAGGTAAAAACTCGAAAATATATTTCTTGAAACTGGTGCCAGGTAAGCTCCATCCCCACACAAAATAAAATAAGATTTATTTAAGCCAATACAACGCCTCTCATAATGGGAGTGGGGGAACGGATTCCGACAGCTGTTTTTTTTTCAGGGGGAACAGAATCCGACGGCCAAAAAACAGCCGTCGAAATCCGTTCCCCCTGCATTTTTTACACAAGGAGGATCTTCTAATATCTATCAAAGTTCTTTGAATTCCAAGGTTGCCACAGCCTAGTGGTCCAGACATTAAGAGCTGAAGATTTTTAGGAGACACAAGTTCAAATCCCGGCTCGCTGTCTTTTTTTTAATCCAATATTTTCCTTTCACAATAAAAGGTAAAAACTCGAAAATATATTTCTTGAAACTGGTGCCAGGTAAGCTCCATCCCCACACAAAATAAAATAAGATTTTTTTAAGCCACTACAGCGCCTCTCATAATGGGAGTGGGGGAACGGATTCCGACAGCTGTTTTTTTTTTCAGGGGGAACAGAATCCGACGGCCAAAAAACAGCCGTCGAAATCCGTTCCCCCTGCATTTTTTACACAAGGAGGATCTTCTAATATCTATCAAAGTGCTTTGAATTCCAAGGTTGCCACAGCCTAGTGGTCCAGACATTAAGAGCTGAATATTTTTAGGTGACACAAGTTCAAGTCCCGGCTCGCTGGATTTTTTTTATCCAATATTTTCCTTTCACAATAAAATGTAAAAACATCGAAAATATATTCTTTAAACTGGTGCCAGGTAAGCTCCATCCCCACACAAAATAAAATAAGATTTTTTTAAGCCACTACAACGCCTCTCATAATGGGAGTGGGGGAACGGATTCCGACAGCTGTTTATTTTACAGGGGGAACAGAATCCGACGGCCAAAAAACAGCCGTCGAAATCCGTTCCCCCTGCATTTTTTACACAAGGAGGATCTTCTAATATTTATCAAAGTGCTTTGAATTCCAAGGTTGCCACAGCCTAGTGGTCCAGGCACTAACATTTAGAGGTAAAGTTTTTAAGGTGACCCAAGTTCAAGTCCCGGCTCGCTGGCTTTTTTTTATCCAATATTTTCCTTTCACAATAAAAGGTAAAAACTCGAAAATATATTTCTTTAAACTGGTGCCAGGTAAGCTCCATCCCCACACAAAATAAAATAAGATTTTTTAAGCCACTACAACGCCTCTCATAATGGGAGTGGGGGAACGGATTCCGACAGCTGTTTTTTTTACAGGGGGAACAGAATCCGACGGCCAAAAAACAGCCGTCGAAATCCGTTCCCCCTGCATTTTTTACACAAGGAGGATCTTCTAATATCTATCAAATTGCTTTGAATTCCAAGGTTGCCACAGCCTAGTGGTCCAGACATTAAGAGCTGAAGATCTTTAGGTGACATAAGTTCAAGTCCCGGCTCGCTGGCTTTTTTTTATCCAATATCTTCCGTTCACAATAAAAGGCAAAAAAATCGAAAATATATTTCTTTAAACTGGTGCAAGGTAAGCTCCATCCCCACACAAAATAAAATAAGATTTTTTTTAAGCCACTACAACGCCTCTCATAATGGGAGTGGGGGAACGGATTCCGACAGCTGTTTATTTTACAGGGGGAACAGAATCCGACGGCCAAAAAACAGCCGTCGAAATCCGTTCCCCCTGTATTTCTTACACAAGGAGGATCTTCTAATATCTATCAAAGTGCTTTATTTCCAATGTTGCCACAGCCTAGTGGTCCAGACATTAAGGGCTGAAGATTTTTAGGAGACACAAGTTCAAATCCCGGCTCGCTGGCTTTTTTTTAATCCAATATTTTCCTTTCACAATAAAAGGTAAAAACTCGAAAATATATTTCTTGAAACTGGTGCCAGGTAAGCTCCATCCCCACACAAAATAAAATAAGTTTTTTAAGCCACTACAACGCCTCTCATAATGGGAGTGGGGGAACGGATTCCGACAGCTGTTTTTTTTACAGGGGGAACAGAATCCGACGGCCAAAAAACAGCCGTCGAAATCCGTTCCCCCTGCATTTTTTACACAAGGAGGATCTTCTAATATCTATCAAAGTGCTTTGAATTACAAGGTTGCCACAGCCTAGTGGTCCAGACATTAAGAGCTGAAGATTTTTAGGAGACACAAGTTCAAATCCCGGCTCGCTGGCTTTTTTTTAATCCAATATTTTCCTTTCGCTTAATTTTTTTAAAAGAAGCGATTCTTTTCGAAAAAGTAGCGATTCATTTTTTGAAAAGTAGCGATTCATTTTGAAAAAAGTAGCGATTCTTTTCGAAAAAGTAGCGATTCATTTTTTGAAAAGTAGCGATTCATTTTGAAAAAAGTAGCGATTCTTTTCGGAAAAGTAGCGATTTCATTTTTATTTTACAGGGGGAACAGAATCCGACGGCCAAAAAACAGCCGTCGAAATCCGTTCCCCCTGTATTTCTTACACAAGGAGGATCTTCTAATATCTAACAAAGTGCTTTATTTCCAAGGTTGCCAAAGCCTAGTGGTCCAGGCACTGACATTTAGAGCCAAAGATTTTTAGGTGACCCAAGTTCAAGTCCCGGCTCGCTGGCTTTTTTTTAATCCAATATTTTCCTTTCACAATAAAAGGTAAAAACATCGAAAATATATTTCTTGAAACTGGTGCCAGGTAAGCTTCATCCCCAAACAAAATAAAATAAGATTTTTTTATGCCACTACAACGCCTCTCATAATGGGAGTGGGGGAACGGATTCCGACAGCTGTTTATTTTACAGGGGGAACATAATCCGACGGCCAAAAAACAGCCGTCGAAATCCGTTCCCCCTGCATTTTTTACACAAGGAGGATCTTCTAATATCTATCAAAGTGCTTTGAATTCCAAGGTTGCCACAGCCTAGTGGTCCAGACATTAAGAGCTGAAGCTTTTTAGGAGACACAAGTTCAAATCCTGGCTAGCTGGCTTTTTTTTATCCAATATTTTCCTCTCACAATAAAAGGTAAAAACTCGAAAATATATTTCTTTAAACTGGTGCCAGGTAAGCTCCATCCCCACACAAAATAAAATAAGATTTTTTAAGCCACTAAAACACCTCATATTTGGAGTGGGGGAACGGATTCCGACAGCTGTTTATTTTACAGGGGGAACAGAATCTGACGGCCAAAAAACAGCCGTCGAAATCCGTTCCACCTGCATTTTTTACACAAGGAGGATCTTCTAATATCTATCAAAGTTCTTTGAATTACAAGATTGCCACAGCCTAGTGGTCCAGGCACTGACATTTAGAGCCAAAGATTTTTAGGTGACCCAAGTTCAAGTCCCGGCTCGCTGGCTTTTTTTTATCCAATATTTTCCTTTCACAATAAAAGGTAAAAACTCGAAAATATATTTCTTGAAACTGGTGCCAGGTAAGCTCCATCCCCACACAAAATAAAATAAGATTTATTTAAGCCAATACAACGCCTCTCATAATGGGAGTGGGGGAACGGATTCCGACAGCTGTTTTTTTTTCAGGGGGAACAGAATCCGACGGCCAAAAAACAGCCGTCGAAATCCGTTCCCCCTGCATTTTTTACACAAGGAGGATCTTCTAATATCTATCAAAGTGCTTTGAATTACAAGGTTGCCACAGCCTAGTGGTCCAGACATTAAGAGCCAACGATTTTTAGGTGACACAAGTTCAAATCCCGGCTCGCTGGCTTTTTTTTAATCCAATATTTTCCTTTCACAATAAAAGGTAAAAACTCGAAAATATATTTCTTGAAACTGGTGCCAGGTAAGCTCCATCCCCACACAAAATAAAATAAGTTTTTTAAGCCACTACAACGCCTCTCATAATGGGAGTGGGGGAACGGATTCCGACAGCTGTTTTTTTTACAGGGGGAACAGAATCCGACGGCCAAAAAACAGCCGTCGAAATCCGTTCCCCCTGCATTTTTTACACAAGGAGGATCTTCTAATATCTATCAAAGTGCTTTGAATTACAAGGTTGCCACAGCCTAGTGGTCCAGACATTAAGAGCTGAAGATTTTTAGGAGACACAAGTTCAAATCCCGGCTCGCTGGCTTTCTTTTAATCCAATATTTTCCTTTCGATTAATTTTTTTAAAAGTAGCGATTCTTTTTTTAAAAGTAGCGATTTATTTTTTAAAAAGTAGCGATTCATTTTTTTGAAAAGTAGCGATTCATTTTTTGAAAAGTAGCGATTCTTTTCGAAAAATTAGAGATTCTTTATTTAAAAGTAGCGATTCTTTTTTTAAAAGTAGCGATTCATTTTTTTAAAGTAGCGATTCTTTTTTTAAAAGTAGCGATTCATTTTTTGAAAAGTAGCGATTCATTTTTTGAAAAGTAGCGATTCTTTTCGAAAAAGTAGCGATTCATTTTTTGAAAAGTAGCGATTCATTTTGAAAAAAGTAGCGATTCTTTTCGAAAAAGTAGCGATTCATTTTTTGAAAAGTAGCGATTCATTTTGAAAAAAGTAGCGATTCTTTTCGGAAAAGTAGCGATTTCATTTTTATTTTACAGGGGGAACAGAATCCGACGGCCAAAAAACAGCCGTCGAAATCCGTTCCCCCTGTATTTCTTACACAAGGAGGATCTTCTAATATCTAACAAAGTGCTTTATTTCCAAGGTTGCCAAAGCCTAGTGGTCCAGGCACTGACATTTAGAGCCAAAGATTTTTAGGTGACCCAAGTTCAAGTCCCGGCTCGCTGGCTTTTTTTTAATCCAATATTTTCCTTTCACAATAAAAGGTAAAAACTCGAAAATATATTTCTTGAAACTGGTGCCAGGTAAGCTTCATCCCCAAACAAAATAAAATAAGATTTTTTTATGCCACTACAACGCCTCTCATAATGGGAGTGGGGGAACGGATTCCGACAGCTGTTTATTTTACAGGGGGAACAAAATCCGACGGCCAAAAAACAGCCGTCGAAATCCGTTCCCCCTGCATTTTTTACACAAGGAGGATCTTCTAATATCTATCAAAGTGCTTTGAATTCCAAGGTTGCCACAGCCTAGTGGTCCAGACATTAAGAGCTGAAGATTTTTAGGAGACACAAGTTCAAATCCTGGCTAGCTGGCTTTTTTTAATCCAATATTTTCCTCTCACAATAAAAGGTAAAAACTCGAAAATATATTTCTTTAAACTGGTGCCAGGTAAGCTCCATCCCCACACAAAATAAAATAAGATTTTTTAAGCCACTAAAACACCTCATATTTGGAGTGGGGGAACGGATTCCGACAGCTGTTTATTTTACAGGGGGAACAGAATCTGACGGCCAAAAAACAGCCGTCGAAATCCGTTCCCCCTGCATTTTTTACACAAGGAGGATCTTCTAATATCTATCAAAGTTCTTTGAATTACAAGATTGCCACAGCCTAGTGGTCCAGGCACTGACATTTAGAGCCAAAGATTTTTAGGTGACCCAAGTTCAAGTCCCGGCTCGCTGGCTTTTTTTTATCCAATATTTTCCTTTCACAATAAAAGGTAAAAACTCGAAAATATATTTCTTGAAACTGGTGCCAGGTAAGCTCCATCCCCACACAAAATAAAATAAGATTTTTTTAAGCCACTACAACGCCTCTCATAATGGGAGTGGGGGAACGGATTCCGACAGCTGTTTTTTTTTCAGGGGGAACAGAATCCGACGGCCAAAAAACAGCCGTCGAAATCCGTTCCCCCTGCATTTTTTACACAAGGAGGATCTTCTAATATCTATCAAAGTTCTTTGAATTCCAAGGTTGCCACAGCCTAGTGGTCCAGACATTAAGAGCTGAAGATTTTTAGAAGACACAAGTTCAAATCCCGGCTCGCTGTCTTTTTTTTAATCCAATATTTTCCTTTCACAATAAAAGGTAAAAACTCGAAAATATATTTCTTTAAACTGGTGCCAGGTAAGCTCCATCCCCACACAAAATAAAATAAGATTTTTTTAAGCCACTAAAACACCTCATATTTGGAGTGGGGGAACGGATTCCGACAGCTGTTTATTTTACAGGGGGAACAGAATCTGACGGCCAAAAAACAGCCGTCGAAATCCGTTCCCCCTGCATTTTTTACACAAGGAGGATCTTCTAATATCTATCAAAGTTCTTTGAATTACAAGATTGCCACAGCATAGTGGTCCAGGCACTGACATTTAGAGCCAAAGATTTTTAGGTGACCCAAGTTCAAGTCCCGGCTCGCTGGCTTTTTTTTATCCAATATTTTCCTTTCACAATAAAAGGTAAAAACTCGAAAATATATTTCTTGAAACTGGTGCCAGGTAAGCTCCATCCCCACACAAAATAAAATAAGATTTATTTAAGCCAATACAACGCCTCTCATAATGGGAGTGGGGGAACGGATTCCGACAGCTGTTTTTTTTTCAGGGGGAACAGAATCCGACGGCCAAAAAACAGCCGTCGAAATCCGTTCCCCCTGCATTTTTTACACAAGGAGGATCTTCTAATATCTATCAAAGTTCTTTGAATTCCAAGGTTGCCACAGCCTAGTGGTCCAGACATTAAGAGCTGAAGATTTTTAGGAGACACAAGTTCAAATCCCGGCTCGCTGTCTTTTTTTTAATCCAATATTTTCCTTTCACAATAAAAGGTAAAAACTCGAAAATATATTTCTTGAAACTGGTGCCAGGTAAGCTCCATCCCCACACAAAATAAAATAAGATTTTTTTAAGCCACTACAACGCCTCTCATAATGGGAGTGGGGGAACGGATTCCGACAGCTGTTTTTTTTTTCAGGGGGAACAGAATCCGACGGCCAAAAAACAGCCGTCGAAATCCGTTCCCCCTGCATTTTTTACACAAGGAGGATCTTCTAATATCTATCAAAGTGCTTTGAATTACAAGGTTGCCACAGCCTAGTGGTCCAGACATTAAGAGCCAACGATTTTTAGGTGACACAAGTTCAAATCCCGGCTCGCTGGCTTTTTTTTAATCCAATATTTTCCTTTCAATTAATTTTTTTAAAAGTAGCGATTCTTTTTTAAAAAGTAGCGATTTATTTTTTAAAAAGTAGCGATTCATTTTTTTGAAAAGTAGCGATTCATTTTTTGAAAAGTAGCGATTCTTTTCGAAAAATTAGAGATTCTTTTTTTAAAAGTAGCGATTCTTTTTTTAAAAGTAGCGATTCATTTTTTTAAAGTAGCGATTCTTTTTTTAAAAGTAGCGATTCATTTTTTGAAAAGTAGCGATTCATTTTTTGAAAAGTAGCGATTCATTTTTTGAAAAGTAGCGATTCTTTTCGAAAAAGTAGCGATTCATTTTTTGAAAAGTTGCGATTCATTTTGAAAAAAGTAGCGATTCTTTTCGAAAAAGTAGCGATTCATTTTTTGAAAAGTAGCGATTCATTTTGAAAAAAGTAGCGATTCTTTTCGGAAAAGTAGCGATTTCATTTTTATTTTACAGGGGGAACAGAATCCGACGGCCAAAAAACAGCCGTCGAAATCCGTTCCCCCTGTATTTCTTACACAAGGAGGATCTTCTAATATCTAACAAAGTGCTTTATTTCCAAGGTTGCCAAAGCCTAGTGGTCCAGGCACTGACATTTAGAGCCAAAGATTTTTAGGTGACCCAAGTTCAAGTCCCGGCTCGCTGGCTTTTTTTTAATCCAATATTTTCCTTTCACAATAAAAGGTAAAAACTCGAAAATATATTTCTTGAAACTGGTGCCAGGTAAGCTCCATCCCCACACAAAATAAAATAAGATTTTTTTATGCCACTACAACGCCTCTCATAATGGGAGTGGGGGAACGGATTCCGACAGCTGTTTATTTTACAGGGGGAACAGAATCCGACGGCCAAAAAACAGCCGTCGAAATCCGTTCCCCCTGCATTTTTTACACAAGGAGGATCTTCTAATATCTATCAAAGTGCTTTGAATTCCAAGGTTGCCACAGCCTAGTGGTCCAGACATTAAGAGCTGAAGATTTTTAGGAGACACAAGTTCAAATCCTGGCTAGCTGGCTTTTTTTAATCCAATATTTTCCTCTCACAATAAAAGGTAAAAACTCGAAAATATATTTCTTTAAACTGGTGCCAGGTAAGCTCCATCCCCACACAAAATAAAATAAGATTTTTTAAGCCACTAAAACACCTCATATTTGGAGTGGGGGAACGGATTCCGACAGCTGTTTATTTTACAGGGGGAACAGAATCTGACGGCCAAAAAACAGCCGTCGAAATCCGTTCCCCCTGCATTTTTTACACAAGGAGGATCTTCTAATATCTATCAAAGTTCTTTGAATTACAAGATTGCCACAGCCTAGTGGTCCAGGCACTGACATTTAGAGCCAAAGATTTTTAGGTGACCCAAGTTCAAGTCCCGGCTCGCTGGCTTTTTTTTATCCAATAACTCGAAAATATATTTCTTGAAACTGGTGCCAGGTAAGCTCCATCCCCACACAAAATAAAATAAGATTTATTTAAGCCAATACAACGCCTCTCATAATGGGAGTGGGGGAACGGATTCCGACAGCTGTTTTTTTTTCAGGGGGAACAGAATCCGACGGCCAAAAAACAGCCGTCGAAATCCGTTCCCCCTGCATTTTTTACACAAGGAGGATCTTCTAATATCTATCAAAGTTCTTTGAATTCCAAGGTTGCCACAGCCTAGTGGTCCAGACATTAAGAGCTGAAGATTTTTAGGAGACACAAGTTCAAATCCCGGCTCGCTGTCTTTTTTTTAATCCAATATTTTCCTTTCACAATAAAAGGTAAAAACTCGAAAATATATTTCTTGAAACTGGTGCCAGGTAAGCTCCATCCCCACACAAAATAAAATAAGATTTTTTTAAGCCACTAAAACACCTCATATTTGGAGTGGGGGAACGGATTCCGACAGCTGTTTATTTTACAGGGGGAACAGAATCCGACACCCAAAAAACAGCCGTCGAAATCCGTTCCCCCTGTATTTTTTACACAAGGAGGATCTTCTAATATCTATCAAAGTGCTTTGAATTTCAAGGTTGCCACAGCCTAGTGGTCCAGGCACTGGCATTTAGAGGTAAAGAATTTTAGTTGACCCAAGTTCAAGTCCCGGCTCGCTGGCTTTTTTTTATCCAATATTTTCCTTTCACAATAAAAGGTAAAAACTCGAAAATATATTTCTTTAAACTGGTGCCAGGTAAGCTCCATCCCCACACAAAATAAAATAAGATTTTTTTAAGCCACTACAACGCCTCTCATAATGGGAGTGGGGGAACGGATTCCGACAGCTGTTTATTTTACAGGGGGAACAGAATCCGACGGCCAAAAAACAGCCGTCAAAAATCCGTTCCCCCTGCATTTTTTACACAAGGAGGATCTTCTAATCTTAAATCAAAGTGCTTTGAATTCCAAGGTTGCCACAGCCTAGTGGTCCAGGCACTGACATTTAGAGATAAAGTTTTTAAGGTGACCAAAGTTCAAGTCCCGGCTCGCTGGCTTTTTTTTATCCAATATTTTCCTTTCACAATAAAAGGTAAAAACTCGAAAATATATTTCTTGAAACTGGTGCCATGTAAGCTCCATCCCCACACAAAATAAAATAAGATTTTTTTAAGCCACTACAACGCCTCTCATAATGGGAGAGGGGGAACGGATTCCGACAGCTGTTTTTTTTTTCAGGAGGAACAGAATCCGACGGCCAAAAAACAGCCGTCGAAATCCGTTCCCCCTGCATTTTTTACACAAGGAGGATCTTCTAATATCTATCAAAGTGCTTTGAATTCCAAGGTTGCCACAGCCTAGTGGTCCAGACATTAAGGGCTGAAGATTTTTAGGTGACACAAGTTCAAGTCCCTGCTCGCTGGCTTTTTTTTCCGTTATTTGCGTTATTTTGTCACTTATTTGGATTAGTATGCTAGCTGCAACCATTTACATCCAGTCTTTGTGCTAAGCTAGGCTAGCGGTGGGTGCGTCAAACAGACTTATAGCACGCACGGAGATGAAAAAGGTATGTATGGACTTATCTAACTCTGGGGGATAAGGTGAATAGGCTAAAGTCCCAAAAAGTGTTCCTTTAAAACAAAGAACTTAAAATACAATTAAGTACAGAATATAATAAAGTAGATTACTTAAAACAATTACATGGAATTGTCATATCTAAATTTATAAAGCAAATAAAGAAAGAAAGAAAGAAAGAAAGAAAGAAAGAAAGAAAGAAAGAAAAAGAAAGAAAGAAAGAAAGAAAGAAAGAAAGAAAGAAAGAAAGAAAGAAAGAAAGAAAGAAAGAAAGAAAGAAAGAAAGAAATGAAACATTACTCTGATGAATAACATTACTCTGATGAACTCGGTGGTTTCCACCACGAGCTGTTCAGGTTCATAACGGAGCCATTTTTGCACGTTTGTAGCAAAGATAAACTCTGAGGTATGGAGTCAAAATAGGGCCATATATATCTGCAAAATAAAACAATGTTTCGCAAAAAAAAAAAAATGTTTTGCAAAAAAAAAAAATGTTTTGCAAAAAAAAAAAGTTTTGCAAAAAAAAAAAAAAGTTTTGCAAATAAAAATAGAGTATTGAGGAAAAAAAATGTTTTTTTGCAAGTAAAATAAAATAATTGCAAAAGAAAAGTTAACCACTGAGAGAAAAAATAAAGTTTAGCAAAGTAAAACTTCAGCAGCATTGACTGCAACACATATTTCCCTTTGCGCCGCTCCTTTAAATCCGCGTTTCTGTCATCCGTGCCTCTGCGGTGCACGCTTTCCTTTGCGCTTCCTTTTTCTTTGCGCCTCGCTTTGTGTCCCTGATTTGACGTGGGGGGTGGGGTCAAGAGGTTGGGGTGTGTACAAGGGACGAATGCGCGTCCTTCTCGCCTACGTCATCAGCGCGAGCCCCAGACCGAGTGGATCGATCGAAATGGCGGAGCAGAGACATGTGGGTGATGGATCACAGGTATGTATTATTGATAGCTTTCTTATTATTATTATTAGACTCCTATATTATTAATAACAGATACTGCTAAATACCACCCTCTAGCCGGTCTGAAGTATCTGTTATTAATAATATAGGAGTCTAATAATAATAATAAGAAAGCTATCAATAATACATACCTGTGATCCATCACCCGCATGTCTCTGCTCCGTAGAGTTGTGACGTTCGCGAACGAACCGATTCTTTTGAACGGCTCATAAACATGAACGATGGGAGCCGAGTCGCGGCTGGAGGGGAGCCGTTCTTTCTGTCGTTCTTTTTTTCCTATGCGTGTTTCACACAGATGCACACAAAGGCTGTGTTTACACTTGGCATTAACATGCGATCACCATGATCTGATCAAGCAGATCGGATCATTAGCCAATCAGGACACCGTGCGTTTACATTTGTTCATATTAACAAATGTATCTGGATAACTGATCGGATTTCTGTTTCCTGCATAATATTTAAATTATGTCTGTAGCACGACACCAATAAGATAATACAAATTAAGCAATGTCCCAATTGCTTTCACTCACTCACTTTACTTTCCTGTGCAATCTCCATCCTTAAATCAAATTACGTTTTTTGAATGAAGGAATATTTCCAGAGTTGATCATACATAACCATATAAGTTACATCATCGATCATCGGGTGATGTCCTATTTGCAAAGTTTACAGTAGTAATAGTGGATTGTATGTAGACATTTCCATTTTATTTATTCTAATTTCATCTACAGTATATATTTAAAACTTTAAATATTTTTTGTTTTTTATCAAAATGTTCTTGTGTGGAAGTGTTTGTAGTAAAAGCTGTTTTGCACAGAAATTCATTGCAGCCGGCTTTGTTTTTGATGTTTATTTGTGAGTAACGTTAGGTATTGTATGAATAACATAAGTCAGCATAGCTTTACACATAGGCCTACACAAACTTTGTACTAAAGGTAAATCCAAAATAGTGATGTCACTTCCTAAGCAGAGGGATGTTGTGCAATGAAATATAGTCCACACATGACAAATGAGGTAATAATCAATATTTCAGAATAATTCAACTATTGGTGTGTGATATCTGAGTTTTAATTATTTGACTACAAATCTCACCTCATCATTCCTCCCAGTGAGGATAAACTAAGATGCTCCCAAGCTGGCTTCTTAAAACTGACTAAATATTTAAAAAGAGCCAAAAGAGCCGTTCTTTTGAACGGCTCTTTGAAAGGAACGGATCCCCTCAAAGAGCCATAAATCCCATCACTACTGCTCCGCCATTTCGATCGATCCACTCGGTCTGGGGCTCGCGCTGATGACGTAGGCGAGAGGGATGCGCCTTCGTCCCTTGTACACACCCCAACCTCTTGACCCCACCCCCCACGTCAAATCAGGGACACAAAGCGAGGCGCAAAGAAAAAGGAAGCGCAAAGGAAAGCGTGCACCGCAGAGGCACGGATGACAGAAACGCGGATTTAAAGGAGCGGCGCAAAGGGAAATATGTGTTGCAGTCAATGCTGCTGAAGTTTTACTTTGCTAAACTTTATTTTTTCTCTCAGTGGTTAACTTTTCTTTTGCAATTATTTTATTTTACTTGCAAAAAAGCATTTTTTTTCTCAATACTCTATTTTTATTTGCAAAACATTTTTTTTTTTTGCAAAACATTTTTTTTTTTTGCGAAACATTGATTTATTTTGCAGATATATATGGCCCTATTTTGACTCCATACTGAGGCATCCTTTTTTTCACTTCAGGCCATCTTAAAAAAAAGAGAGAAGTTGGAAAATATTCGAAAATGTGACTTTTGTGAATGTGAATGTGAATTTGCCTTAAAGACCCCCTGTGGTGAAAGGCAAGTTTTTAATGTTGTTTATATGTGGTGTTTTTATGCTTTAAGACAAACCATGTGCAAAAATCTCTAAAGAATCGCTATTTTTTCAAAAAGAATTGCTACATTTATTCAAAATGCATCAATACATATATAATCAATACATTCACTACACTTTCAAAAAGAATTGCTACTTTTTTGAAGAGTCGCTACGTACTTTTTCCGAAAAGAATCGCTAAATTTATCCAAAATGCATTTATACGTTTATTCAAAATGAATACATTTATTCAAAATGCATCAATACATGCAATCAATACAATTACTACACTTTAGAAAAGAAAAAATACTACTTTTTCGTAAAGAATCGCTACTTTTTTTCCAAAAGAATTGCTACATTTTCAAAAAGAATTACTCTTTTTTTTTTTTTTTTTTGCTACTTTTTCTAAAATAATAGCTACTTTTTCAAAAAGAATCACTACATTTTCAAAAAGAATCTCTACCTTTTTCATACAATCAATCAATCTAATCACTACACTTTCGTAACGAATCGCTAATTTTTTTTAAAGAATCGCTACATTTTTCAAATATCGCTACATTTTTCAAATATCGCTACATTTTTCAAATATCGCAACATTTTTCAAAAAGAATCGCTACATTTTTCAAATAGAATCGCTACATTTTTCAAAAAGAATCGCTACATTTTTCAAATAGAATAGCAACATTTTTCAAAAAGAATTGCTACATTTTCAAAAAGAATCGCTACTTTTTCAAAAAGAATCGCTACTTTTTTCAAAAAAGAATCATTACTTTTTTTTAAAGAATCTCTACATTTCTTCAAAATGCATTTATACATTTATTTAAAATGCATCAATACATACAATCAATCAATGCAATCACTACATTTTCAAAAATAACTGCTTTTACTAACTGCTAATAACTGCTGGGTGTGTGTCATTTATGTTGTAGAACAAAACGTCAAAGTATCGTACAAATTTGACAAGATTTCATCACAGCAGAAAGTTGTGAATAATACCTTTAACTATAAAGCAAAATAATGCATTCTGGCCAATATCTAAAGTAATACTGTTAAGTGGTTTCGCAAAGTGTGTATGATGTCCTGTTCCATTGATATGGCTTGGGTCCTTCAAGAAATGCATAACAAGACTCATTAAGAGTGAAATTTTGTTCTGTTTCCTACCTTTGTTATGCATGGACGGTCTTTCTTTTCCAACTTGAGCTGTTGCAGGGCAAGTTTCTCCAAACTATAATAAATGATTGTGCCTGTCCAACAGTCTAGCATTTTTTTTTGGATTGATTCATATTCGTTCCGTTGTCAGCCAGAAGACATGTAGGCTAAATGAGAACAGCTTTATTTGACATTCGGCTATATTATGAAAATACAGCAGGCCTGGTGGAAAACAGATGTAAAGTGCTGATAGTTAACGCCATCTAGCGTCATTTAAACACTTTCAGCAGGCTTTAGCTACTTTCTATTAAAAAAAATGGTGGGCAACACACACAAAAAAAACTCCTCAATATTCACATTTTCTCAATAATCACACTTATTCAAAGATGAGTTAAAGAACTTTCCTCGTTGAGGAACCATTCTTAGAGAGCAGTCTCTAGATGTATATAGAGATAGAAATGAATAGAGATGACAATGAACCTTATTTTAAATAATTCAAAGTGCGAGAGACCACAACAAATATGTAGTCCGGTGGAAAGAGGGCAGAGACTGCTGTATGAGACAAAAATACATCATAGAAAATATCATGTATGTTATCTGGTCATTTGAGCAGATTTCTTCAATGGACCAAACCTAAAATTGACTAAAAGTAGAAAGGTCTTACTAAATAGATTTGCATTTGTATATTTTCATAACTCGAGTGATGGTTTCTTCAACATGATCTAGGCCTATATGATCCATATTAAGCTAAACTTGTTATGGCAATAGTAGAATGAAGAGAAGCTCAGAGCATGGCGTTCTGATCGTGTGTGTAAGATAATGTTCTGTACGGTATCTCCATGTGGCCTGCAAAAATGTGTCCTAATAATGGAGTCGAGATCCAAGGTCTTCAGTTATGATGAGTTTGGCTTTCTGCTTGCTGATGGGATTGCTTTGTCTTTGGCGAGATGTGAGCGCAAATGTGGTGAATTGGAGAGGGTCCGTCACTCTAAAAAAAAACATACAAACCATAGCATCATATAAAGGACAGACGTAACATTGTTTCTAAGGACGCTTAAAAGTGACAATAAAACATGCAAAGAAGATAAAAAAGGAAGTTTGAAGCTCTATATTTGAGTGAGTGAGATTATGCATGCCATACAAACAGACATAATTCTCTCTTCCCTGGGTCGTTTGTGGCTGCATAAAAGATTCATTTCAGATTCATTTTGCATTAAAATATGAAATTGTATGTGTAAATTGAATTGTTTAGAAAGCTTTATTAAATGGACTGGGGAGGAAAGAACTTGAAGCTGAAGTAAAACCAGGCCCAGTCAGAACCTTCAACATGCTGTGGACAGAAACATAAAAATAGAGACCCCAAAAGTTCAAATCATTTAAATAATTATTCAGTGGTGTCGTAACCATGCAATCTTCTTTAAAAAATGTAATATATAAATAAATGATCACGGAGATATATTTTAGTTGTAGTTTACTCACTCAAATGCATTCAAATTCAGGAACCACACTGGGAAAAAAACGAGAACAGGCTATAGGAATTTGACTCTAACGAAAGGAACTATACTATTAATGTTTTTTTTTTATTTGTTTTTTTTTATAAATACAACAACTTTTACTGAAAAGTATACAAAATAGAACATGGAACTTTCCGATGTATTATATAATGTGCTTAACATTCATACAATGATGAACAGAAACGAGAGCTCTTTTTTATTGTTAGTTTAGCAGATTGTCACAGTCATCACATCTAATAGTTTTTTTAGATTTTTTTGTTGCTTTTTGATTTGTTATTAACACTTTCCCACGCCAGCGTTTTTTGTTTTAAGTTGCCAGCCAGCGTCAGCCTTTTTGACCATTTTAACAAAACAGAAACTGAAATGAAATTATTGTTACTTTGAAAATTCATTAAAATCAGTTTTGATTAAATATGATGTTTAAGTAATTTCAACTTAAAATTACATTAAACTGAATTAAAAAAATTAGTTGAATCTTGTAGAACTTACAAAAAAGCTGAAAATTGCTTAACTTATTTTGATGAGTTAAAGCAATGTAAAAAGATATGTTGTCAACTTCATATAATTTTTACAGTGTATGAAGCAGTGAAGTTGCAGATTACAGAAACTGCAGATTGACATGTCTGCAGTTATCAATCTGAGAACTGACAATCAGCAAAAACTGCACAGGTATTAATATTGAAAGACTTAATCAGCTATCATAAGCGACAAATTCAGATCAATTTAGAGACAAACGGACTAAAATTTAGACGATCTCATATTCTGTTGATCGGTCTCATGGCACGAGTCGACTATAGACGGCTTACCATGACATTAAGAAGGAAAGCAAATTATGACAAGACGGGCATTAAGAAAATCTACACCGCTTAAATTTGAAGAAATGTTTATTCATCTTCTCAAGAGTAGAAAGTCACATGATCATTTAGCAACATTACACTGTTTAGTGTCGCCCAAAATACATGCATATTGGAGTGTATATATACTTTGCAGCATTATTGTAATTTCTCTACTTTTACATCCAATAGTGGGCATTCCAAAAAAAGAAAGAAAATGAAACCGACAAATAACATGACAGAGGATCTCTGTTTGAGCGTGGCGGCTGTAATGGCGGCTGTACCATGGCTTTACTTTAGTGCAGAAAGAAGAAACACTGGCACTGGCTTCCAGTCCTTGACACCTTACCGCTTTTGTCTCTAAATTCATCAAAACAGAGATGGAGAATGTTGGCAGAGCCACAGCAAGACGTTGGTTTAGTCACACAGAAATGGACAAACAGAAGGTAAAAGAAAAAACTAGTTGGAGAGACAGACACAATTAAAGCACCTGGCGGGATCTTCAGTGCAGGAAAACATGAGAAAACCTTAAAGGGAAAGTGAGTGTACAATCTGGACATCTTCACACTAGTTTGCTGAAGGTGCATTTTATTTCATTGTGCATCTCCTTCATGTACAGCGATATATCGGCATTTCAAGTACAATACAGAGAAAATGTAAAGCAGTGCACCTTTGGACAATAACTGTTTTGCTGACTAATAGACAAGCACTGCAGTGTTTCTATCACATCAGAGAAACATCAACCCTATCGCCTCTTTTAATCCTCAATTTGTTTCTATAAAATGGCAATTTCAAAGCATTTAATCCGTTCCCTGTCATTACAACACTGGAACTAAAAGACTTCTGCTTTCACTCCTGTGAAAAAGGCTATAAAACTCACACGAGTAGTGTGTAAGTGTATTATAAGCATATAAGATTGTGTAAATTGTTATTGAACAACAAAAAAAGATGGTATCAAATTTGATTATTGCTAGTGTTTACATATTACGTTTTGAATTAAAAAGCTATACAGGGATCTTGTTGATCCAAATAAAAGAAATGCTTTCATGTCAAAAGAAAATAATTAGAAATATTCATTACAATTCGGTGTTTGATTAAAGTTATATTTACAGATATTATGTGCTATGTACAAGGCACTGGATCACATGGATTATATTAAGACTTGGCACATCAGTAATATGGATGTATGTATCGCTGGAGACTGGAGAGGAAAAAAGGCCGATCCGACTGTAAAATCTGATTGGATTAGCTGAGCTTTATCTACATTAATAAAGAAATGTTGCTTGTAACCAACCTATATATTGTTTATTCTTTCTGCCTTTATGTATATGAGCAATGAGTCACTCTGTACATGCATTACAGTGATTTACCATGTTAAGCGGTTATACCCCTTATCTGTGGTGAAATCACTAACATACAGCTTCTCACGGCTTATTGAGTCACTTGTGGTTGGTGAAGGGACATGGAAATGTAGGTATCCAGTTGTCTTTTCTTTCATGCATGAACCATGAATTCCAGAAACAACTGACATTTGTCATTTATATTTAAAGAATTTGTTCCAATTCAGCTTCAAGGCTTTTAGAACAGAACAATCTTCACTTGAGACAATGCAAGGGTCAAGTGTTTGCTGCACATCAGAACCGTCCTGCTCTAATCAACACTTGACGCATTTAGAAAACAGAGTTTATTGAAGGCACTCCAGATGAGATATGAGATCATGGAGGCCCTTTACATCAGCAATATAAGCAATGAGATGGAAAAACACTGAAACCTCTTTAATAATTACATCATATCCATTCAATTGTACAATGCAAATGAATCATTCAAAAACACCTGAATATAAATGTATTTTTTTCAATCCTCAGCTCTGTTTCATTATTAACATTTGTTTGTACTTGGATAAACTCACCGTTATTGTTACAAACAATAAATTCAAACATATTGCCACACCGGTTTCATTGTCTTTTTTTTTGTTCAACAAAAAATGTAATTAATTTACTTGCCCTTATGTCGTTTCAAGCTCATACAACTTTTATTTCTTGCATGGAACACAAACAAAATTTAGATTTCTGAGCTTCTCTCTTCAATAACGTCAAGCTCCAAATGTAAAAAAAAAAAAAAAAACACTATAAAAGTGGTCCATATGACTTGAAGCCATACAATAGGTTTGTGTGAGGAACAGACAATCACAGAAAAATAAAATCTTACTGGACAGATCCATTCACTTTCATTTTAAGGAAGAAAATCAGCTTCTTTGTGTTCCACAGAAGAAAAATGTTACGCAAATGATGAAAGAATTTCCATTTTCTGGTAAAAACTAAATCCATGGACCCCTCGATGGCAAAAGTGATGCACTTAGTTTATACATTGCTGACATGTACATGCATGAAAGACAGGCAAGAGATACATATAGACAATTTAACATGTTTATTGAAAAAAGTTCAACATCCTCATGATAGGAACGTATGGTGAGGAAGGTCAACATGGAATATTCAGCATTCCGGTTCCATTAGGCTGCTTCCAACTTGGATAAAATAAGGGAAAGGGAAGGAGGGAAGGGTGGATCTAGATCCTCTTCCTCTGAGGGTGGAGTGAAGGGGAATGGATTGTTGAGATAAAGGAAGACAGGGAAGTGAGTGTGGACGGAGGGGAGGGTGGTGTCTGTGTGTCTGTCTGTCTGTCCTCTCACACTGTCGAGATCAATTTGCCCTCGGCACTGTGGAACAAAGAGAGGGAGATGCTGCCAGACTGGCTTTGGACACGGACACATTGATGCACAGAGAGCATAAAGCACTCATGTTCAAGGAATAGTTCACACATAAATAAAAATTGTCATCATTTACTCAAATTTTCCAAACCAAAAGTTACAATGAACGGGGACTGAGCTTATCAGGCAAAAGCACGAAAGAAAGAATCATAAAATTAGTCCATATGAATTGTTTGCTATACTTGAACTGAAGAAATGAATGAGTCTGATTCGTGAAGGAATCATTGAACCTGGTTTTGTGAACTTGATCAACCAATTCACAGAAAAGATCGTAATCAAAAGAATTATTCGTTTTTGTGTTTCTCTCATGAAAGGAGAGGCAGGGGGCGATGTCAAGATAATAATGATTTCATTTCTAGTGTGTTCTTTATACAAAGCTATTGTGTGGCTTCAGGGGACTTGTGAATATAGGAAATTAGTCATTTAGACTACGTTTATGGTGCTTATTGAAGCTGAAAAGCGCCAATCTACATTTATTTCTTGAGTTCCAAGAAAGGAAGAAAGTCCTCTATGGTGATGTGAGGGTGTAAATGATGACAAAATAAAACATTTTGGGTGAACTATTCCTTTAATGTTACTAATTTAAAACTAATCTCTATTTAAGCAGGTTGCAAACATGTGATGGGCTTCATTTCCTGCAAGACACGTGTGTGTGTGTGTGTGTGTGTGTGTGTGTGTGTGTGTGTGTGTGTGTGTGTGTGTGTGTGTGTGGTTCAGAAGTCAAATGAAAACAATTCAAACATATTAATCAGAAAGAGAAAAATAATCCAGATTCATACACGTGTATTGAGAAAATGGAGCCCATTGTTTCAAATGCATCATGGGAGTCAGATCTAAATGGTGTGTATAGCAAGGTGTAAAGTGAACTAGAGATTTAAAATACTCAGGGAAGCATGTGGAAAATCACTTCTCATGAGAAATTCCCAACAGAAACTAAAAGTTGGAACATAATACACTTAAAGACTATTTAAGACAGACACACATGGACAGCAAAAGCAAGAATGGAATGGAAACGTAAATGGAAAAATTTAACCATTTGAGAAATGTAATCTCTACCTACTTCAAATTTTGGGATGCTAAGGAATTTGGAATAAAAGCTGGGAATGGTCAGCTTCCCCATAGATGACCCACAAGGGGTTATTTATTTATTTATTTATAGTGATGGATGTCACACAAGGTGCTTTCTACAATAAAAAAAAAAGTTAACTCAAATTGGTAAAGTATGGCTACAACATGTTTGAGAGTAGGTATGCTTCTCATCTATGGGAAATGACCATAAATGACTTATTATATTATTGCGAGGTTTATGAAACCCATTTAAACAATCAGAGGTTTCTCTCTTGTTCAATATGGGTTTAGGTGCCCTGTTTGGTCACCCGCCCACCTTATGTTTGGGCTAGACCTTCAGAAACGTCAGCTATGTTCGTCTGCTCCGGCTGCAGGTCAAGCAAACAAGACTTTTTTGCTTGCCATAATCGCCACGGATTTACAATATGTATGTAACATTTTTAATTCAAACAAAACCAGAGAAATAATTCAAATAATATAGGAAACAAAGAAAGAACTTATAGACAAACGAAAATGCATTTTGTTTATATTGTGTCACTGTTCAGAGGGCTAAAGAGTAAGTGAAAACTTGGTCTTACCTTGTTTGGAATCGAGACTCGTACTCCTCCAGCCCTTGCTGTGAAGGAAGAGAGAATATCTTTAAGTAATTTACTTTTCCTCACATCTCCAGTAGATGGCAGTAGAAGAACACGGGACACTTATGAACTGCAGTATTGATGATACTGTAGCTAAAGCATTGCTATTGTAACAGGGAATAAAAAGGAGGTCATTGGGTGCATCCTGAACAGAAGCAATGGGAAGAGACAATTGAGCAGTGTCTCCAGTCCAGAGGAACACAAGCATGACAATATTGAATGCACTAAAGGGGACCCTGGGATTTCTTGCCGGCTTTGTTGCATGTGTGGAATGTGGATATGTGCACTTTGCTGGCTTTGTTACATGGATATATAATATATGTGGATATAATACATAAAGTCCTACTTCTGAAACTGTGACAAAAAGCGTTCCACCATACCTCTGGTGTATGAAATTGTGATGCATTTTGATCCATTCAAGTCTGTAATGCCATTGCAAGTGGATATATTTCAGTACACTTTAGTATAAAAACAGACTTTTCATGCAAGCATTTCTCAAAAATAAATGTTGGGTTTTAAATGCCAAACCCTAGATTTGGTTTGTTCTTATATGCAACATGCCAGCTTCCTTCAGGGGGTTCAGGGTAATGTCCTGGAACGTCCTCTATGCAGTTAGCTGGAGATTGGGCTGTTCTAATCGAACTGTCGCACCGCTATATTTCAGCATGTCTGATAAATGTCTACGAAAGGTGATTAATACTACGGTACTATTTTTATAGAAAGCTATACTAATATCTGCATACATCTGTCAAGTTGAATCTGTGTGTACAGGATGTAAGAATGAGAATAGACAGGGTGTGTGTGTGTGTGTGTGTGTGTGTGTGTGTGTGTGTGTGTGTGTGTATAGCTTACTTGTGAGAATCCTGGCACAGCCACGCTGTACGGTCTCTGTCGGCTGTGTGGTGTGCTCTGCTGCTGGGCGAGGAAGCGTGTGGGCATGCCGTAATCAGGTGTTGGCAACGCCATCTCTCTCTCCAGAAGATTTCCTGTGCTGCTGCTCCTGTTATGCTGCAAACTACAAACACACATATATACACACCATTCAAGTCAACATGATTTGCCATCTACAGCTCATTTATGTCTATAATGTGACATTTTTGGATATTGAATTGAGAAATGTAGTTTATTTTATCCATTAGGAATTGATTGGATGTTGCATACTAGAATGGAGCCAAACTGAATTCACATTTGCTCAAACAATATCTAAACATTATGATATTGGATAACATTATCCAAGTGACATCAGTGAAAAGGAAAGTGAGACTGAGCTAGAACATTACATTTAAAGGACGGCATTTTATTCTTCTTGGAATAACATGCACTGATCATCAAACACAATCATATTATGAATGTGCCTGAATAAAGTAAACAAGGTTCATTTTGATTTGTCATGTCAACATTAACATCTTTATGCACAGGCATCAAACTTGTCTGAATTGCATGTTTTATGGTGTTATTCAGCTCATGATGATCGTAGTTCTCTAACTGCACTTCATTCATAGGTTGAGCCAGCACAATATTAAATGGCATAGACATTGAAAAGGCTTTTGTGAACCCGTTAATATTCCGTCAGACTCACCTGACGTGGAGTTTGTTGCTGTCTGGTTCGGGAATCACACGAGTGTAAGAGAACGGAAACCAGCCTCTCCTGATAAGACACATACAACATGGCATTTGAAGCAGATTTTCGGATTCATCAATTCGCTTTAAAACACATTTTCATCATCAAAAATCTTTTTCTCTTAAGTTGTCCTATGCATAAGCAAATTTTATTGTGATGTTAGCATTAGATGCTTACATTCTGTTCTTCTCGTTTTCACCATAGTGCCAGCCATCTCGGGCTTCAGGCACCAACAGTGTGATGATGTCTCCTTCCATAAAGCTGAGGAGAGTGCTGTTGTCCCCGGCGGCATGGGAGAAGAGGGCCTGAACGCGTGTCCGGCCATTTCTCTCCAGCCCAGCTGCCATCGAGCTTGACCTGGGCAGGGTCTGTGTCTCTGCTGGGGTCAGAGATTAGAAATTCATGCTGAGCAATTTTTCATAATTGATTGTGCGATAGAAATGTCAGTGTATAGATAAATGTATATTTTATAGATTCAATTGTTTTTGTGTTTAAAATATTTGTGCTGTTAACATACTAACATCAAACTATTGGAATATACAGTTCAGTCAAATGCCTGTTTGCTGCATGTGAGGCACTATTTGAGTCTCTCCTCTCAAATCGGTCACTTCCGAGATTTAGTTTCAGTTAGTATCCTGCCTAAGTAGGCAGTTAACACCAAGGCAGCTCAGTAGGTTTAAGAATATATTTAAAATTTGGTTGCACTTTATCTTACAGTACGTGTATTTGCAGTGTACTTACCCAAGAAAGTACTGGTTGATATAAGGTAACTACATGGGTTAAGTTTAGGTTTAGGGGTAGGTTCAGGGTTAGTACCTAGTCATTACCCAGTTATTGTAAAAGCTATAGTAAGTACATAGTATGTACATGGGGAACAGGACTGTAAAATAAAGTGCTACCAAAATTGCACGTAAAGGTCGTGTACAGCACTCATTAAGAGGGCTCGTTTCTGCTGCTTCTTAAAAATACTTCCTTCAAATGAGAAGCTATAACCTTCACCTATTTTCTATTCATTTTTAAAACTGTCCTCTCTATTCCCAGCTGCTCTGCCCCGTTTTCATTTCCAGCAGTGTTTGCCCTGTTATTGTCCACTCACTAGAGGAATACTCACTAATTTCTCGAGGAGAAAGAAACGCGCAGGTGCACAGACCCTGACACAGCTAAAAAGCGCAGATGCCAGTTCGAAATGAAGTTATATAGCTGGGTATTGAATAAACAGCACTGAAAACTTCCATATGTCGTGATCAGAGAGTTAGATGCAATGGGAGATGTTTCGCTTGTTGCATCCTTAACTTACCCAGAGTGTTCTTGGGCTTTGCCGGAACAACCTTGCGGACAGGCAGGGTATTGGAGAAGGTCTCTACACCGTGTCTATGAGACTGCAGAGACTGTTTCTCGTGTGCGGCTTTGGTCTCCATCCAGCGTTGGTAATCTTCTCCTCCATGGACACCTGATCCATTCATTATGGGTAGACATTCTGCTCCCATCATCCTCTGCAAGAGGATTTTTTAGGCATAAGACATAGTTTTCATGTGTAAAAACAAACACTTTACTTCAACTATACAGTAACTCCTTGCTCCAGCTGTGCCTCTGTGATAATAAACTGTAAACTGAAAAGTTGTACGTGCCCCCAGGTTTCTGATTATTCTTTCCACAGCATTGTGGTCATTATCAAACAGCATTTTAATGACTTTATATCCATCTGTCTTTCATTTAGCCGTGAGTGGTTCTTACACCCCCAAACACCCTCAGGACTTAATTATACACATCATTAATGCAAGCATTTACAAATTTTCTAGCTACACTTGACACATTGTATCATTTTGTGGCTCTCATTGTTTTATTTAGGTCAAACTTGGTTTCTAACTCACCGTCTGTTGGCTCCCCATGAGAGCTGCAAGCTCAGGTGGCACAGGAAGTGGCTTGGCCCCAGGGATGGGGTCTGAGATGGTCAGGTTAGATTTAGAGGTGTGGTGTCCCAGCGTCCCCACCGCTCCTGAGCCCATCTGCTGAGCCAGAAGCATTGCCCGCTCCGGGAGTTTATTTGGGTCGGCACATGCTTGTTGCCACAATGGGATCTTATGCGTTAGCAAGTCTCTGCCCTAAAATAAACAATCCACGCCACAACAAGTATTAGCACCCGGCATGAGTGACAAACTTTACATACCTGCAAGAGAACAATTTAGAAAACCCATGTGGGTAAATCATGAATAGACCAATATAGACTCTCCATGTGAAAATAAACTTCAGTTCCTGCACAGCTAAGGTTTCAGGAGGGAGCTCTTCAACTGATGGACTGATAGAGGGAATGCGATAAAGTGTGATAAAGTGATCCCTCCTCACCTGCCGTTCCTCTGAAGCTCTGAGACATCCCTCTCTATCCTGATAACCTCCCCTCCCTGTAGGTTGAAGCCTGAAATAGCCTCATTACTCTGCCCTATGCACAGGCAGTGAGCCTGGCTGAGCGCTACGACCAGTAGCTGTAAAAGAGAGATGAGGAACGCCTAGAGACCTCCGAATGTAGAGCACAGGAAGTGCGATTTTATCTTTGGACTCTTTTGTGTAATTCAGATCATCTGCTTGAGAAGTGCATGGATGCTTATTTAAAACTCTGAAGACCCACATTGTTGTGATTTTTTTTGGTCATTTTTATAGTTCAGGGATAGTTCACCCCAAAATCAAAATTGTTGTTATTTACCAACTAAATTTTGGTTTGATACTCACAAATAGTTGTACTATTAACTTTTCAACTACATGTCAACTAACTGTCATTAAAGTGTTAGTAGACTGTCTGCTTAATATCTGCTAACACTTTATTTTGTTGGTCCCCCAACAGAGATTCTACTGACTATAAGTAACTTGGCAACTACAATTGTATTGTACTTATTCTCCTAACCCGAACCCTAACCTAAAAGTCTATTGACACACAGTCTTCTAATCTAATGACAGTTAGTTGGCATATAGTTGAAAAGTAAACTTATAGTTAGTAGAATGTCTAAAGTGGACTATCGAAAGTGCAACCTTCAATTGTGTATACTTTTCTTTGAACGATTGCTCTGCTCAAGATGCCTAAATCAAATATAAAACAATCTACAGGATGATACTATATTGACACCATAATGTTGTCCCAAACCGGTAGAGGACAATTTATGAAGAATCTTTAACGTGTCTGACAGATGATGACTACGATATGGTTATAATCAACCATTGTATGTCATATGCTAAACACAGCACTAAACATATCTGTATTCAATGATAATCTTGCCCTCCACAGAATATCTGAAATCTGATTTGCATTCACATTCAAATAAAGATATAAAAAAGGTATCATTTGGTTTGTGGGTGACAATTTGAATAGAGAATCAGATTTGACAACGGCACAAAAATGGTTAAATTCTTAGGTGTCCAAACCTGATCTACCGTCAAGATCTACCTTCCTGCAAAGTTCAGCTCCAACCCTGACCTAACAACTGAACAAGATACTTAAGAACTTGATTATTATAGTGTTGGATTAGGGTTAAATCTAAACTCTGCAGGTCTCCTGGAACAGGGCACCCCTGCTTTAACATAAGTGTGATAAATGTACTACACATTGCACTGGGTGAAAAATACAATTCAATACAGCTTTAACTGTATTTTCACAAGTTTGTTTGCCCATATAATCTTTAAGCTATTAAGGTTGAACTTATTTGGCTTTGAGTGAAGGGGCTCAAGGAAGCAGCTTCAAAAATAGCAAAATGCCTAAATGATGTTGGTGGAGCTGGGGAGGTGGAGGGATGCCAAAACAGCCGATGCCGGAGCAAGGTGGGCGACTGCTTATATGGTCCGCCAGTTAAATGAAAGATTAAATGGGTTCACTCATCTCGAAATAACATTTAGGAACTTCCCTTAACATGTCAAAACCTTTCTAATCGAATCTTTGTTTTTATTCTACTTCACTCTGTTCTGTCATAATATCTCTATTTGGCCAGCACAGGTCAGTACCACATCTACTGAGCCCCCATGGTCCTTTTCTAAGTCACGACCTCATACCACTCCACCCAAAGCAATTATCACTCGCCTGCCTGTCCGGCACCTGCAGACTCTGTCACGACCTCATTGGGTCCATGAAAGCACAAACGTTAGTGCTGTTTTCATTGCATTGAACACAATTGGCAGAACTTAAAGTCAATTTATCCATGCACATAATTTTTAAAATTCATGTACCTTCATAATCTTTAATCAAAAACATGAACTTCCCCTTCTCTTTGCAACAACATCATTTCATGTGATGTGATCTCACATGGAATCGCAGCAGTTAGTAAACTCCAATAATCCAATCAATTCCCAAAATCAAGTCCCGTCCTACATTTCACTCGGATATACTTCACAATAGGGATGAAAAGAGGAGCGCAATTTCCAATTCTTCATTATTTTAAATGCTGAAAAGTGTGAAGAGTCGACATGACATTCAGTAAGGTCATTAAACTATTGCCAAGTTGAAGCAACATCGTTTTAAAGGGCTAGTTCACCTTGAAATTAAAGTTTGATCATAATTTACTCATATTTACTCACATGTCATTCCAAACCTGTATTACTTACTTTACTTTAGTGGAACACAAATGCAAACTGATATTAAAATCCTGAACTATTATTCCCTAAAAGTCTTGCTCTGTCATACAGTAGTTCTCAAATTTAATTTATTTACATTCAAAAATGACACTTAGAGACATGTTGTGGCGGGTTTATCAATGCTGCTAAATGCTACTGGTTTACAGCACAAAACAAGTTTGAGAATGTAGGAGAGTGAATAAGTTTTGAGAGTTTTGAATGCAGTGTGCGAATAACCATTTAACATTAGCCTCTTCTTCATAAAAATGTATTGTAAGGCCAATATAGCACAAAAAAAAAGTATTCTATTATTCTAGCTCAGGGCTACTAACTGACATGTTGATATAGTTCAAATACCTCAAATAGTTTAGGCACTTGATCCTAAATTGCTCCAAAGGGATGACCCTGTATAAGTGTACTGTCACTTCGGATAAAATAATCTGGTAAATCTCACTGCCTTTTCATACAGACGCAATTTAGAGACCACTACTAACTACCCATTAGTTCTCAAGAAATCTATGAATCCTTCAAGCATACAACATGTATAAGAGGTCTCTTTTCCATTTTCTTCCCAGTGGTAAAATCTCTTAGTCATCAGAGCGTGAGAGAGACTCTTATACTTTCTTTGTTCCTTCTGCCCTCAGTTGCAGACGAGTGAGTAAGTATCAAGTACTGCTGCTATTGCATGACTGGCGTGGGCAACGGTGTTAAGATTCAAACATGACGAACTCTGGCAGATGGTCATTTAGTTCACATCACTTTGTTCTTCCTGTTCTCACAAAAGTAGATCATAAAGAAGGTGAGATTTGGCCAGTATTATGTAGAATAGACCCAATACAATTTTACCCAATGAAGTACCGCCACTTTGTCTAAAATATTTCTCTATTTGCCTGCAGAGAAAGAGTCTTCCTACACAAATGAAAACAGTGATTATCGTCTGAACAGTCTGTTCTTGTAAAAGTGGGCCACTCTCTGCCTGGCCCTCCCTTTTCCTTCTCCTTCTCTTGCCATCGTTGCTCCCAATGCTCTGTCTATCACCATCTCTGAAGAGTGGGCGTCACAGTAGAGGAGTGAATCTCACTTACTTGGGAATGACTGGTGTTCTTCTGCATGCTGGTGAATCCACCAGATCACTGAATCTCTACTCTATTTTTGATCAGTGTGAATGATCAAGTCAGTGTGAACGTAATGTCCTAAAAGAATAATCATCGTTCACTGCGTAATTATGTTTTATGTATGGACTGCACCACCTTGATGAAATCTTAATATGATTCATAAGTAATCAAAATGTCCCCAATATACATTCAAGCACATTCTCTAGCAAGCATAGTGGAATGATCAGCAATGAAATGCAATGAATGATATGACTGAATAAATGGAAATTGGGAGCAGAAACAACTGAAAACAAAATGTGGAGTTGTCCAAGTTTGTTATTTACTTGGCAAAATGGATACTTAATTTATAGTATATGATCTGTTTTAAGAGATATTTCATCCAAAAATGAAAATTATGTCATTACTTACTTAACTCAACTATCCCTTAAATGCTTACATTACATGACTGAAAGGTTAAAGACAACATTAAATAAAAATTGAACATATACTTTCTTAAAAGTCTGAAGTCTTATCAAATTTAATAATTTTCAGAACTGCTAATGTAACAAAGGCCAAGTTGACATAAACAAGGCTTTATAATATTAACAAAAATCAATTTAACAGAACAAATGATCCAACCAAATATGGATAAAATCAAATTAGTCTTACGATTATTCAGCTTTACTTGAAAAAAATGTCACAATGCGGAAGTTAAATGTGCTGTAAATGCCATTTAATGTTGTCTTTAACATTTAAATGTGCAAATAAGGGCTAAAATGCATGCTTAGTGCAAATTTTACTTAACTTAATTTCAGTGTTTCTGCCACCCAAATTTTCTTCAACATGACATGTATTCTCACCTTGGTGTGGTAGGTGCTGCTCGTTTTGGCCACTGCACATTGACGGTCAACAAGGAAGCAATACCTCCGCCTCTCTTCGGACAGGGCGTTCTTGTAGCTCTCAGAGATGTAGTTATCCAGCTCATTTTGTTTGCTGCTGATGGTCTCGACGTACTGAGGGACAGGGAAGGTGGCATGAAGCAGACAAAAAAAAAAAAAAAAGGCAAACAATGCCCAAGTTTGACTCAGACTGATGACTGATGTAACGTCATGCTAGGAGAAATTGACATGCACATTTCAAATGATAACCATGTAGGGCTTGCGGTTACTCTCATTGTATGATGGCAAATGGGAATGCTAAAGCTCAATGGTCCATAGCACACAAAGCTGGTGAGGGCTTATTTAGCCAGCCTATTTGGTTTGATCAGAGAATCCAAGTAGCAAAGAAGGTCATGTTCATTATTTAGCATTCAAAAAAATAAAATAAATTTAATTTTAAAAATGGATAACTAAAATAATCATAACATTAACTCAAACGTCCTATATAACAACAATAGAAATTACCAAGGCTGGTGCCTCGGTAGAGATTACACTACAGTCAAAACATCATCTAACAAGGACATACACCTTGCAGGAACTGGATCTGATCCAAACGCACACACACAGATGACACCTCATAAGGTTCCTCAACCTGTGTAGGCATCGTGATATCACAGTGAGTTATGCTGATTCCTTCCCACCAAGTGTAAATGAAAGAGGCTGGAATCACTGTTTGCAAGTCTATTATTAGTTTTCAGTTGGAAAAGGTCATTGCATCACATGAAATGTGTCACAGGTTCATAGTGATGTATGAATGTGTACAATATGTTCACCCAGACTCTCAATCTTTGAAGTGTCATGAGGTTAGTGACTTGCACAACTGAAATGAATAAAGCAATGCCTCATATGTAATTGGTACATATCCAACCAGCACCAAAACAGCTTTGAAGGTTTAGTTACTCTGATGCACATCAAATGCACATCAGATAGATGGTAATACTTTAGCATAAAACTCATGTGGGAAAGAAAGTGAGAAGTGAAAGAGTAAAAAAAAACTCATGTGGGAAAGAGAGAAGTGAAAGAGTAAAAAAAGGAGTGCTAAAGAGAAACAAAAAAACAGATGTTGTAGTGTAAAATATAAAAGCAGATATTGAGTTATCCAGCTAGTATACATCCAATCACCCTGTAGGTAAAAAACAAGATGTAAATGTAACAGGATTTCCAGGATTCTCTCTGATCATGAGTGGGAGTCTGGTCACACCGCTGACAGGTACATGCTCAGCACACAAAAACAGCTGATCGCAGAATATTTCTGCACACAGCATCAACCCAAAGTGTCAGTCACATCACATTATCAAGCTTGAAAGACTTCTTCATTTGACAACTTTATTTAAAGTGAACTGTGAATTGCTCAGCAAAAAATATTCCAGGAGACTGAAAAGAAAATGCTGAGGGCATGGTGGTTACACTTCTCCTCAAATAGCGTCTTTTCTTTCTAGGTTCTAACCAAAATAGAAACAACTTGGCAAAAATGTTGAAGGCATTTCCCTCCCCTTTGGAGTTTGGTTCTCCAGTGTAAACACCCTTAAAGAGAAACCCTTCATTTTTTTAAGACAAACTAGCATACTGTCAAGGTTCTGTCCCTTTGGTCTGGTTTATTCTTAGTTTGGTCTTTGTGTGAGCGAGGCTTGCACGCTTTCGTCCAATCGTGACATTGTATGTGGCTATGTGAGCCAAATCAGCATGTTATAATGATTTCTGAAGGGTCAGACTGATGTAATGGCTGTTGAAAATTCAGCCTTGCAATCACAGAAATAAATTACATTTTAAAATAATATTAAAATAGAAACAAGTTGTTTTAAATTGTAATAAAACAATCGTATAACATTTAAAAAATCTTACCAACTCCAAACCTTGAAGTGGTATGTAAGCTATAACATAGCTGTATTTGTGGGCAGCAGTAATTTAAGATGATTGAATCTCTATTTTGGAATTTGAAAATGTCGTAGCCCACATCTGCATTAGACTGCATACATTTATGCGCTAATGGATCAGATATGACAGTCTGTCTTTTTTCTCTCTGGATAATGACAGCACTATACAGCAGGATTTTCTTGGAATTGAATGACCCATGGTCAAGACCCCTTTTCTGCTCCTATTAAATATTCTTTCAGTGTCTGAGTCATGAAGAGTACATTTACATGTACAGTTCATGTACAAGCTGCACACCAAGATTAAAACTTGAGGTTCAGAAAGTGCACTTACACAACTGCAGACGTAGAACCAGTGAAAGTCCGTTGCCAGATACAAGTACAAAAATATGTTGTCACCAGGCAAAGCTCAAATGCATCATATTTCTGACGGATGTATTCTACAACTACATCTTATGGTTACCAAACTGCACCTGCACTAGTTCGTTTACACACACAAGAGTTTCAGTAGCAATGCTGGCAGTAATTCGCTTTATTTTATTTAGTGGTTAAGTAAAATGTATGAAAACTAGTGTTTTTTAATGTCAGCTTTGATAGATGTTTACTGCAATACAGCCTGAGGCAATAGGTTCACTCATGATTTATTTAAACAACTAAACTATATTTTCACCATCAGACATTTAAAGCATAGGAGCATGGCAAAACATGACATTCAACATCTGTATAACAATCTCATTTCGTGATTCTAGTAATAGACAGGCAGTGTGATTAGCATGATGTTAAGTACTTGTGAAGTAGCTAAAATGATCATACTCAACCAAGCAACAGTAAACACTCTTTAAATAGCTGTCAGGATAAAAACACTACATTCAACAGGTACTGTACTACTGCACTGTCATAGTGTATTTATATGCAGGACAGTATGTAGCCGTATGGCTCATTGTGGTGGAGTCGGGGTAAATGGGTTCAGAAATCATATTCAGATCAAATTCCTGCACTATGTGCCTTTAGTTTGATACCCAAGGGGAATACAAATGTACACACATATACACGCACAAAGATGATGTAACGTGGGTCCATATCCTACACTACTGCAGTCTGAAATCATAAGCGACACTCCAGTTGAAATCAATCTGCCTGCCCTCCGTGTGGCCTCATTTTAACACGTGCTGAATATGAATGCAGTGCGCCATCATTTCTGTGCATTATGATTCCTCAAGGAAACAAAAAGAGAAATGAGTATATTAAATTAGTCAAGGTATTCATTTTGGCAGCAGTTCTGTGGGAGAACTGGAACGTTTCTCTTTAGTAATCAGGGAATTGAAACGGTGTAATTTAATTGTTTCTTATATAAAACAAAACCTATATTATGTTTTAACAACTGTGAAAAATTACAAACTTCAAATTATAATAACAACAGCAGATTTACAGAATAAATAGAATTTTTCCAGAAAATATTAACTACTGTAGAATATTGGCATTTTTGGGGCAAATTGAGATTTTTTAAAAGGTTGATATTAAAATTTGATTTAGTCCAAAAAGATAAAAAATGTGTCATTTTACGAGGGAATTTACACATCAAAATATTACAAAGTAGAGTTTGAAAATGGATATAGATTTGGAATTACAAAGATTACATTTAAAAATTATTATTGTTTTTAAAGATTAACTTTTACCTTTTCTGACATCTAATGCTCACTAAGTAAATCTAAATGAAAAATACGGTAATAATCATGCGCAATTAAATATCCAACGTTGGCAATTTTTTAAATAATTATAATATCAGCAAATAATTGATATGGTACCAACGATCAATATTCCCTAAGGCTTGTAGTGTGTTTTGCAGTGTTCTGCTCATGGCATCTCTAAAGACAGACTCTCCACAGCACGATGCACAGCATGACCATGAGCCCCACATGTAAAATTCATCCATGGTTCATACTGAGCTGCTAAGTGGAATGAACACACTCACACACCTATAAATAATTGACAAAAGCTATTACAGAAGAGAGAAAAAAAATCACATTCATTGGGCATTTAAAGAAATCTCATGAGAGAGATGCCACATGTAGGGAACCACGGGAAGGGTTTACACCTACACAGTGTTTCCTCAGCTTTCAAATCTCAGCTTTCACAAAAAACAAACAAAAACAAAAAAATCCTGGGGAGCGTCTGGGGTTTATGGGCTGGGATCAGAGGCGTTTTGACTTGCAGCTCCAAATATCGACCAGCCCCTAACAATCAGAATGTGATTTCCATCTGTTTTCTAAATGCGCTTCTTTCTTAGAGCTGCATACGCATCTAACTTTAGGCCTTTGATCATTAGTCAAGAAAATAAGTACATCAGAGCCTCTGTTTCTGCTTGGAACTGAATCTGTTGAGGTCTATGGAGGCCTCCTAGAGCTTTCGTTAGACTCCAGAACAGAAACAGGAAGTTGTCTTCACTGTGTTCACCTAATTAATTTAAACAACCCACTCATCTTCTTTCTTTCTGTGTTTTCTCTTATACACACCTGTGGAGTGTGTTTAAAATGCAAGCAGAGCCCACAGCGTTTTATGCAACAGCGTGTTCCCACACCACTATGAGGAGCACACCTACAGCTAATGGCATGAACTGACCCCAGGTCAGTCCACAGCATAACACTCCCACTTCCCCCTGACCTCACACCTGGTGACGACGGTAGTGAGAGGCGTACGTTCAAAACAAACAGCGGCCCCGACAATTCAACCCCCGTACAATGAGGCCTCGGTGAACAAAAGCACAAGGACACCACACACAATGAAACCCACACAAAACAAGTACAATATTGCATGGAAGGGCTTCAGCCAAACAGAGTGGGATTTTCTTTAGCACCTAAAAGCCAAAGAGACTGAAACTGGAATGTTTTCTGTTTTCACAGCTTCTTGTCTGATTCAGTGCAAAGCAGGAGCACGAAAAGAGCAACAGCATATCATAAAGGAAAAATACACTTTTATCGGAAAATAAATAAATAATGAAAACATTTATAACCCCTGTAGATCCATAACTCACAAAATTCTGAAATAGATTCTGAAAAAATGCCTGTGCAAAACTCGCCGCCGACATGGTTATTTTTAATGAATCTTTCGATCCAACTGATAAATAGTATTATAATTGTAACAAAACAAAAATATGTTGGATAAATTAGCATAAATTGCCAATGTAAAAATGTTATCATGTGCATGTTTAATTTCTCATATCCTCTCAAGTGTGTTCAAAGGTGTATATTCAAGCTTTGAAGGGAGAAAAGGGTGGATTTATGGAGATTTATTTATAGAAATAGAGGGATTTATAGAATTCCCACGATATTCAATCCCAGCAGGAAGACTCAGTTGGATATCATGGATTGCACTCACATCAAAAACAAATTCAATGCCTAAGTTCTGGAACATTCCAATCTACTGCCAAACTCTGAGCATAGGGACATACATTTTTAAATATTGAATTGATTTATGCTTACTCATTTTGAAGAAATAATTCATCCGAAAATAAATTCTTTCATCATTTACTCAACCTCATGTTGTTCCAGACTTTTTTTCCATGGAACAAAAAGGAGAAAACATGAAGAATGTACTGGAACTTTTTTTCCATGCAATTATAAGAAATGGGGACTGGAGCTTTCAAGCTTCAGAAAGGATGCAACGCACCATAAAAGTATCATAAACTTCATACAACTCATTTGTTATATTTCAGGTCTTCTGTCAGGACAGTCATATTAAAGACTATGGACGAGAAGCTAAAATTAAAATCGTTTGGGTCTTTGGAACAACATTCTTCAAAACATCTTCATTTGTGTTACACAAAAGAAGGTCATATGGGAATAACATGAGGGTGAATTTTGACAAAATTTTTACTTTTGGCCGTAATTAGTCCACCAAAAAGCAATTATCTTTGTTGAAATTTGCGAAGAGCTGACTCACCTGCATCTCCTTGTCTCCATATTTGGAGGGGTTCTTGCTGCCCTGACTCTTCCTGCGCAGTTTCTTCAGTTCGGCTTGGCACTTCTCCAGACTCTCTCCTTTACTTTTGTGTTCGTTCTGATATTTCTTCAGAGCTGCCTGCCAGACGAAATAACACAGCTCTCATCACAATCAGCAGCTACCAAAATTCAAATGGACAAGACGAGGAAATTAATGGTCGCATTTCAAATGATCTATATCAAACATCTATTCCAGAAGAGTGGATGAATGCCAACTAGAATGCGGCAGTAGATGCGGCAGTATTCTTGATAACTTTATCCTAAGGACATCCTGAGGTTTAAAGGTTAAAATAAATGTTTAGCGTGCCCATGGTGAGTCAATTGTTTCTTAACAATGCTTAACTGAACTGAATCCAGAATCGAAAAGACCTGAAGGTCGTCATGTGTTCTTTACTAATGGGAACTTGGCTGAGTCAGCCCAATAAGGTCTTTCATTGTCCTCAAAGTGTCTTCCCAGAGCTCCCTGCTTCATGGATTCATTGTGTTTCAGACCAAGCCTCTTTGTTTTCACTAGTCTTCACTGCCAAAGCCTTCTGCTTCATTTGACTGAGCAGTTTTATTTTGCATCCTTACTATGTGTGGAACAAAAAAGCATGGGAGCATAGTTAATTATGTTTGTCAATGCTGGAAATGAGTGACCGAAAAAAAAATGGGCCTTTGATTTTTTTTGCAAATAAGCTTAGGGTCAATCTAATGCATTTACAAACAAGCCTGTTAGAGACTCAGTAAGAAGAATTCACAATCTGTGTTGCTGAAAGCCTCGTTTCAGATGCTCCGCTTATCTTTCATATTATAAACAGACTTCTCTCAAGTAAAAAAAAAGATCACTTTTCCTAACACAGACGAGAAGACTAGCCTTTTAGAAAATGTTACTGTTAATGGAGGTAATACTCTCACTTTCATTACATACAGTGAACTCATTTAATGCCTTATTGCATACTGTATTTGGGGGTAGATAAAGCCAATTAGGTAAAATGGAGAATAAATCTAGTTATGTTATTGGAAGTGACTATACATGTTTTAAAACAGTTAAATGAAGAAACGAGACAGAGAGACATCCCTTAACTTTACTAAGTTAGGTAAAAGAGAATCTTGAGAGAAATAATTTTGTGAGTGAAATCCAGTCATTGCGATCAGGAATTTCATGCGAGTGTGAAAGTTAAACACAGATTTCACAACTGGTTCAAGTTGCTCATGCGGTTTCGCCACGTTGACCAATAAAAAGCTGAAAGTGACTTCAACGTGAGCGAGCGGTGCTTTATGCTTCGTTACACTATTGACAGTAGACGATGAACCTTTTTTGCCGACACAATTTCAGCATCATTTTACAAATGTGACCGTACCTTAAGAAAGTGTTGGTGTGTGCTTATAAACTTACATTTAAGTAGCGAACATCCAATTCCACTTTTTTCTCAAGTTCTGTGAGTAGTTCATTGTGGAATGATTTCAGCTGAAAATTACAGTAGACAAATACAATTTATATTATACACACACACTACAGTACAATAGACCAGCAATTTTCCTCTCGTATGACAAATATTGATTCTGCATCTGATTACAAATTTACCATCAAACTCAGTCATTAACACTAGACAAAGTAGCCTTACAGAACCGAAACTGATGTCCTATCCATAATACTCCTTTGTTAACTCCATTTTCTGCCCCGTTATCATTTTCAGAAGGACTTAGATATGGTTTGTTTAACATCTGCAGCTGTGTCACACAGCACAGGAAAGTCTGTGTTCTGTCTAAGTTGGTGTGTTTACACATGTGACCATGGGCTATTGTCCTCCATGTATATACGGAAGCGTCTGAGTCGATGTGACATTTTGAGACGCCACTCCCTTCCATTTCCTTATCCTGGAGGCTAATGTGGCCTCTTAAATACAACCTGATTGTCTCAGTCATGTTGTGAGAAAATGTAATGAGAAAATGTGAGCCTATGAGGCAATGCGATCTTCATCACATTAATGATACTCACCATGTCCTCTAGCTGCATTTGGATCTGTCTGTGAACCTCCGCCATTTGAAAAAGCACATCCCCTTGAGAGAGAAGGAAAGAGAGATAGACGGATGAAATAAATGAAAATGTCATTATAATACTTTCGCATCTGATATCAGAACATCATGCAGTCAGACAAGGGTGCAGGGATGTGAAAAAAAGGAGGAAAAATTATGAACAAATTATGAACAAGGTGAGCTGACAGTCAGAGCTGGCGCCAGGGCACATAAATTAGCTTTATATTTTTTTGGGGGGGTCAGCGGCAGGCGAAATCACACATTTGTAATCGCTTTCTATTGCGTTTTCGTTTTTTTTTTAAGTTTTTGCAGCGGGGAGGGAAGGGGGGGGCACATTAACTCATTGTGGGGGGTGGGGGGGGGGCATGGCTCGCGAATGCCACCCCTTGGCGCTGGCCCTGCCGACAATCAAGCTATAGGTGCAAGAAAGAATCTGACAAACATGAGAACTCAAGAAAAAAAAAAACACCACAGTGTTAAACCATATTGTTTCATAAAAAACAAACAAACAAAAAACAAATGAGAGATCACACTGAAAAAGTAATATTAGTCTGAAATATTCTTCCATGAAGATGCAAACACAATAAAACATTCATGGGAAACAGTAAAAGCATATTGCAAGTGCATGTTTAATAAACATGAGAAACAAATAAGACTGAACAAAAAATGATAGAAAAGATGTCAAAAAGATCATGTTGTTAGCACACAGTTTTCTCATATCAACGTATCATTCTGTGGTACAAGAGAGAGAGAGAGAAAAAAAAGAAAATCGAAAGAAAAGCACAAATAAAGAGAGAAGAGGTGATTCATGCAGCCATTTGTGGCGTGTGTGTTGTGTTGTGCAGTGTCGGGGTACCTACATGCTGCCTCTTCTGATTAGGCAATGCATTGTAAAAAAAGGAACAAAAGACCTAGTTTGAGCAGGAACAAATGTACAGAAGACCTTAAGACAGTAAGAAAGAGTGAATAAGTAAAACCTCCCCAAACACTAAATGCATAAATAACACTGGCCAGAGGGCTTCCCTATTAGTCTCATGGGCACAATATCAAAGCAGTGTTTCCTACACCGCTATTTGCTGCTGAATCCATAATGCCACAGTGAAAAAATACAGCATTAAGCCACAAGGGCCATCAAAGTATGCAAGTGTTTTTGAAGGCTTTGAAGGCTCAGACTGGCTGGTGGCATCTTTGTAGGTGTGCTTATAAAGCCTCACATCATATTACTCAATCAAAGCAACCCTAAAACAAAACTTCCATTCATTACATTAGTGATACACCCTTCCACAGGGACAGAAATGATTGTAGAGTACTGCTGAGACATCTTCCTTCCTTCCATCCATCCATCCATACATCCATCAAACTGTTGTCTAACTCTGCATTAACCAGGTTTGAACTGGCTTGATAAAATAATGAAATAAAATAACATAAAACGCACACACAGTATGCAACAGAGACAGTATGCAACAGTATGCAGCATCAGCTGCAGACACTTTGAAAAGACAAGGCATTTACACACGAGTCAGCTGTAAAAGAACAATGACAGACGTTCACGTTCATGCACTCGCATGACATCTCTCTACCTCCTGAACTGGTAATGGATCCAAGTCTTCATAGGGCTGTATATGTGGAGGCAACTCATGCCTCATCCCATCATTGTTTGCGCTATGCATGGACGTGAATGATAACTCAGATTGTTCTGTCTGTTATTTTCCATATCACTAGATATTAAATACCTTCAATATCAATGCACATATTTATTTATATTTGAAATCCATGCACATCCCTCTGAGCTACAGAGCCACACAGTGTGTTTCATAAAGCATGACCCTGCCTGTCTTTGAATCCGTCAAGCTGGACCCAGGACAACTGCACCAGCCTGCAGTACATATCTAATCAAGCCTTCCCTTTAAGCCCTGCCTTCTGAGAAATAGAGGGACAGTCCGTTTTATACAGTTGTTTGAGTTCAAGGTCAGCAGACTGCATCCAACCAGTAACGTCCAACGAAACAGAGAGATTAATAAGGGTGGACATGCAAACACATATTACACATATGCTTATCTTGCTGTATCCATAATTTTTGTTGTGGTAGAATGAAGAAAACATTCGCATGAAAGGGGAAGCAGGCATGAATGTGACACTTTCTAAGGTACCAAACAAGAATAGCCATTGCTTTCTAATAGGAACTCAATTAAATATTCAGAAAGAACTTCATCAGATATTATGGGCAAGTGACTCATTTGACAACATTCAAGTGATAACGTTCAAAACAAAAAATTGTTGGTTTCTCTTTTATAGCTTTGAAGATGTAATGGGGATCCAAGTTATTCTTCATCTAAAGATGTTTCCTCAAAAATCCTTTAGGAGAAATAAACAAGGCAATTGTCTAAATACAGTAAAAGTATAGTGATATAAAATTAAAATGGATAGCATAGTTTATAATTTGGCTTTTGAGAAATTTGAGAAAATGAGAAAATCACATCTGAGCACAATTTGTGACACTGTTGAGATGTCTTCTGAAAGTCTATGCACATGTGAGATCCCTAAGATGTTTTTCTCAAGACGTTCGAGGAGAAACAACTGAGATATTAAATATCATCTGTGATTTTTTTTCAGTATACTGTATCAGGTTCATATAAAAGTGTACGAGTAACTGGAGACCCGCTGCTGCTGACCATGCCCTAGCCTCACCCGGTTGTCCCCAGTCCAGATCTCGTCTGTAGGTCGACACACTCTCATTTCCTGTCTAAGTCAGCACAATGGTCTGACACCACTTCCCGTCCTCATCCTTCACACCCCCGAATCTCTCTGCTCGGCAGGGCTCTAAGCCGCTTACCAGTAATCAGCACGGATCACAACATCTGCAGCTTTGAAAGACTTAAACATATTGTTGTCCGCTCTTAAAGGGCCGAATCAATTAAGGTACAGTCTGAAGAAACACTGGGGCATAGTCAGCACCCTAAAAAACGAACTACTAAAAACATTTTGGCTTGTTTGACAAAAACACATTACAAATACATTATTTAAATAAAGCACTGAGGACTTAGTAAGGAATAAATACAAAAAGATAAAGAGCTTAAAATGAGAATGATTTTTGATTTGCTGTGCACAAGTCAACATGAAACCCATTTTATTTTTGTAAAATTATACTTTTCTATGGACCCACGAACATGGCATGCAGGGTGGAGGTCAAAATATCATGGCCACGAATTAAGAATTTGTTCCCACAACTTAATTTGTTTCCTTGTTGGCCAAAATTTAACTAAAGCGAGGGAACAAATTAGTACAACGTGACCATGATTTAACTAAAACAAGGAAACAAATAAAAAAACGTGGACACAGATTAATAAGTCATGGGAATGAATTCTTAATTTGTGCCCACTTTTATTTTTAATTCCACATGTCATGTTTGGGGCTCCATACCTTTCAAAGTAAAACAGGATATTCGAGAGAAGAAGAAAAAACTTGGACTGACTGAGATGTGGCCTTTTTATATGGTTGGCGAAGCACTACAGCGGCATCATTGTATGACACCGTAAAGACTCACTGGGTCAACCTAACCTTTCCAAGGGAAGATGAGCCCTATAATGTACTCTCATCAGAAAGCAAGTGAGTGCTAGAAAACCTTCTTTTCCCTAATCTTTTTCTTCTTTCTTTGTCCATTCTTCTGTTGTCCTTATTAAACTAACTCAATTCTTCTTCTCCATCTCTTGTTGTTTTTAAATGATTTGACTCTTTCTGTGCCCTTGGTAGAAGTAATAAACACCAATATTAGGTTAATTATACAGAACACAGATGGATATGATAAACTTTAGTGCCTTTGGACCAAAGTCTCCTCTGCTAAATTCTCCAATAAGCTGGAAGACACTTTGCAGCAGAACTTTTATCATTAAAAAAACCTAGTGCACAGCTCTTTCTTTCCACTAAGCTCACATTTGATTGTATATCTATAAGCAGGACAAACAAAACAGTCAATCTGATCCATATGCTTCAATATAATAATCAGCCGTATTTGAATCTGTAAAACTCAGCGACCTAAAACGAAATGCGTTGATGCCTCATTGAGCTTGAAACTCCTAAATAATTATTTTGCGGACATTACTTGGTGGCAGAGGACTGTATACATGACTATTAGAGAGCAGCTGATGAGGTCGTAATGGAGATTGATTACTGCAGCAGAACAGATTTAGGGAGGGGTGTTTTGGGTTGGATGTGCTGGGCAGCCAAATTCATTTGATCAAATATCGAAGTAACATTATTACCATTGTCCATGACTATTGAACTTTATTCAGACCTACAGGTGGCTAAATAATGAATAATTTGAAGCAATAGCTTATGAGTATTAAACATCTCTATTTCCAAACCTAGTGATCTGCCTTATGAAACTATACCTACATAGATGTCTACCTTCAAAGTAAAATGTAACCCCATAAGCAACTGATTTAGAAAGCCCTACATTGGCAGCAACTAATTCCAATGGAGTTGGGCAATAGGATGTTGCTAAGCTAACAAAAAGATACTCTAATGAGAGTTAAAATTCAGAGCACACCCATACCCATCAACACTCGTCTGCCATTTTACTATTATTATTATTTTATTCAAATTTATATTCATTTTAAGGCTTGTCGCAATTCATTCTGGAATATTTTAGAAGGCAAGTACCTACATGATGCCTTAAAATGCTGTCTAAGGTAGCTCACTGGGGGTTTGGAAGGCTTAAAAGTTACAATAACATAAATATATTAATGTTCATGAGCAAATTTTCCTCTATAGCATGACTCATTAATTTGTCTACCTGTGAGAGGATGAAATGCTCTTAAAAGAATGTTCTCCAATAGCAGCTCTGATGCAAGTCACAGCAGTGGATCCATCGCCAAGCGACGACTCTGTTTGCAATGGCATCTGTAGCAGCAATTATCAGCTCTGTGATTCATTCCTCAGAGGTGTTTGAGCCATTTGCCTTTTTTTTTTTTGTATGTGTGCTTGTTTGTGTGTGGAGGGAGAGATACCCAGAGGGTGAGACAATGGCTTTCAGTGTGGTGAGGAAATACTCAAACCATGTTATAACACTACAAATCCCACCTACTTGGAGTGAAAATTAAACTTAAAAGGTGAAAGGGAGTAAGGCAACCCATACTCTGCATTTAACCTATCTAAGTTAGTGCACACACATAAGGAGTAGTGAGTAGAGAACTCACACACTGCATACCGTGGATACACACACAGTGCGCAGCCATTTTTGATGTGGCGCCTGGGAAGCGATTGGGGGTTAAGTGCCTTGCTCAAGGGCACCTCAGTCATTTCCTGCCGGTATTGAGAACCAGACTCTCTAACCATTAGGCCACGACTGCCCCGAACTTTGTCTGTGCCAACCTGCTGCTGCGCTCCCAACATCAGAACAGAGTCAATCACATAATAAAGTGCTATTTCAACTGTTCCTGTGGTGAGCAGGAATCGAAGGTTTGAGAACAGAGAGAGAGAGAGAGAGAGAGAGAGAGAGAGAGCTGTATATATCTATACAGATAAATATTTCCACGGTTCTTAAATGTCTCGTTGAATGTTTATTTTCTTTTTATTTGTTTTTAAGTTTATGGTATTCTATTACGTTTTATTGTATATTCCGCACTGAACATCTTAACTATTAACCAAAAAACACACATGACATGCAGTGCTCAATTTAATTGTGAACATTTAACATTGTGAAATAATATTGCTGCTATTTTAAAATAACTAGGTTAATATATTTTAAAATGTAATGTATTCCTGTGAGGATTACTCAAGTCTTTAGTGTCACATGATCATTCAGAAATCATTATAATATGCTGATTTGGTGCTCAAGAAACATTTCTTATTATTATCAGTGTATAAAAACAGTTGCTGCTCAATATTTTTGGTGAAACTATGATACATTGTTTTCAGGATTCCTTGATGAATAGATGTTTTTTTTGCAACAATGTAACAGTGTAAAAGTCTACTCTTTACTTTTGATCCATTTAATGCATCCTTGCTGAATAAAAAGCATTAATTTATTTATATAAAAAAAAAATCTTACTGACCACAAACAGTAGTGTAGAATTTTGTAAAAAAAAATTAACTTATTTGTAATATATACACAAATCAATTGTGGTTTTATTCCTTTGGCTAAAATTATTTTATTACTTTATTCAGCCCGGTCAGAAAAGGCTAATGGTTTTGCAGATGTGCAATTTTTCTTCACTCTAAATTAATTTAATGAGTGATTTAGCCTTCGGGCCACTCCATAGATGAAAAATAGCATTCATTGTGGTGTGCCACAGTAGCAAAGAAGCTAAAGATACAAATGCTACATTTTTGGACAGGAAATCCGATCTGTGAGGCATATTTTAAAGGATTTATTTAAATAGCTTATCAAAAATGAGACCGGATGTGTTGCTGGAGCATTTCAGTTTGCACCAAGATTTGCCAGCATTAATTATTCAAACACCCCAGAGTTATTTTGTGACTACAGCCAGAGCAAGATGCTTGCAGACGCAATTAATCGTGTTTAGTCAGAGAACACAGTTGCCTTTCTGCAAACATTTGTGCTTGAGCGAGAATATCCAGGATTTAGACTAATTATCAGCACAAACAGTTGTAATTTGATGGAAAACTCCCAAAGCTAAAACTACAAACGTGAGAAGACAACGACCTACTGGTATCTCACATGCATGACGACTGATACCCCTATTTGGGCAGGAGGAACAGGAAGCCGTTTAGTATTCCTCACACTCGTGCAGCATTGAAAAGGCAGACAGGGGAAGCTGTTTTTGGAAACACATGACATCACCAAGGAGGCATTCTGGGACTCTAAATCCACAGCACGGGCCGCATTCACATTACTCTTGCTCTCTCATTCTCTCTCTAGCGGACCTTCTCCTGTTAAGGCAAGTGCTTAATCTATTTTTAGCTCACGACTCCCTCTCTCTCCTCAGGCCGGCTGCGTTCCTGCATCAGTGCGTGGGCTGACTGCGGGCGGTGGGTGATGCGATACGCACAAGTGCTGCATTGAAGAATCACTGTGCATCTCTCTTCACAGCGAGAGATCGCGAGTTATTCAGAGTTGAGGATGCGATGAAGAGGAAGAGAACAGCACTTAATGTAATCTCACCATTATCCACAACCCCGAGAAAGAAGCTCTTGCAATGATAAAAAGGAATTTCATAAATTTTGATTACTTCCACTCATTTAATTTTATAACTAGACTGATAGGATTTAAGCCTGACATCATTATATATATTTTGTAAATCAACTGGGTGGGTTGCACGACTGACTATAGTTGACTTATCGTTCTTAAAGGAATATTTCCCTCAAAAATAAGAATTCAGGCATCATTTACTCTCTCTCAAGTCGTTCCAGTTTTCTTCGAACTGCAAAGAACACTAGCCAACCAATGAGATTCGTGCTTTTAGTCACAAGCCCAAAAATGACGCAAGGGCAAGAAAATTACAGATATAGTTTTTGGGTTAAGTCTCCTATTAAGGAAATTCTGGGCTGGTTTTAAGTTCACCTTTTACAGTTTACAAGTTCATTTTTTACAGTGTAAGATGCATGTTTGCATTCAAAAGAACATTTTGAACATCACAGTGTCTTACAATCACAACACTCATGGTGGGAGTTAGATGTGATGCAGTGTTGCTTCATTTAAAGCAACTTTTCGTAGAGGATAAATGTTTAAAAAAAATCAAAAATATATATATAAAAATACAAAATAAATATATGTAATATAAATACAAATCATAGCACAGGCCTGTTCCTACATAAATAAATTAGTCAACTGCACTAATCAACTAGGTTGTTGGATGACTAGTCGACATCCATTAGAAATAGTATAACATGGGGGACAACAAGTGCACACACACCTCAGGCATGTGAACTGCTACCCATTATGCTTTAGGTCTTACATTATTAATGCAGCCGCTGTGGTGCACATCCTTTAAAACCCCTCCAGTCCATCTCAGAGACATGCTAACAAGTCCATGAAGACAGGAACATCTTGAAGCTGACTGTAGTGGGCAAAAGTGCTTGACTGAGATTGTGTGACTGATTGTAAGGTTTCATGGCCATCACGATGATCTAAGGCCAGTGAAGCCTCGCAATACAAAAGCCAAAAATAAGTCTGCATCAATTATTAACGCTGGGCTAAGACCTCACTTAAGAGATTTATTTAGGCACGCAGCAATCGGTTGGGTCCACATGGCTGATGCTATGGTTCCCACGTGCTTAAATGCACGCACCCTCACCCACGCATATGTCTGCATGAGTATGAATTCATAACACAGACTCATTCTGCCTGTGGCCAAATTGGATAAAAGTTTCCACTTCATGCCGATGTTCTCTTGCAAGCTCTATCAAAGCCTATGGCCCCTAACTAACACTGACATTCAACATATACTTACAGAACAGACCTGATTTTAACAAAACCTGTCACTCAAAGAGGAACACACACTTCTTTGTCTCGCTCATGTAAATCAATCATAGTACTCACTCGGACAACAACCAGACAAAGGAACAGGTGTTTTGTGGTTATGCTATGCATCTGGTATGCTCTGGAATATTTTTTTAGTGTCAAGAAATGTAAGACAAGAACGAGACACAGAAAAAAATAGACACATGCAACAAAAGTGGGAAGCACTGTTGATTAGATGATTAAAAATATTTGTACCATATACACTGCAATTTTTTTTTTTAATGTTTTGGCTTACATAATATTTCAACAGTAACAAAAAATGAGAAGGGACTTCTGGGATTGCCAAATAATAAATAATTAAAAAGAATGAAATATACAATATCTGCTGCTACTATAATAATAATAATAGAACATTTTAGCAGATATTAGGCCAAAATCGTTTCAATATCGTGCATCCCTAATAAAAGCCACATGGTAATGGTGATGTACAGAAAGTTAAAAAAAAGTTACTGCCTGGTTGTCATTCATTGTAAAGAACAGGCACAGACAAATGACATGAGCATTACTGGAATAACTGTAGAAGCATAAGATGTGGGAGGGGGGAGTATACGATGTAGTCTGCAAAACAGCTTTACCTTATGTAACACTTTTAATTTAAAAAACAATATATTAGCAAATATTAACAAAAATATTTGCAAACAAACAACTACTTGTTTGGGGCACATCCACTTCTGTATTTTCTGTATTTTATTAAATATCTATTGACGGGCGCTATTCAACATTAAAAGATAATATGGGCATAATCATAATGCCACACATAGGGACACACATGCATATGACATTAAGGCATAAAACAAACAGACATGCTGTAATTTGTCTAGAGATGAAAGTTTCTAGTGAAAAGGCTAAGAGACTTAAATAAAAAAATTATCATTAAACTTTTTCATACAGAGATATTGCTGCTTTTTACAATGCTGAGACAGCAGCAGAGAAATAGCTCTCCTCCAGCCCAAAAATATAATCTCATAAGGTCTCCAGCTCGGCTGTACTGTTTAGATATTGAGAATGTTGGAAATCAGGTAACTAATATCAGGATGAGATGAAGCTGAATTCATTCAAATAATAGCCTTTTAATGATCAAATTAGAGCTGGTATCGTGATCTCCATTGAACATGTATTCAATGAGACACCAGCAGTGAAATGAGAAGGCGAATGCTCTAGAAAAATGATTCTGAGATAAATGATGGAAGTATAACCAGCCTCTCCCCTCCAGTCCTCTGCAAAGATAAAACGTCTATTCAAATTTGCTGCTGCAACACTGATGTGCTTTTAGCATCATCTTGAAGAATGACAAATTATGCAATAGATTCAACAGCCAATCCTATCAAGAGTCTCACATTCCACTGAAGTCCATCTAATCAGACTCCAACTTTACCCAGAGTGATGCACTGGACACACGATTGGACAAGGATTGTTTGTTTGAAGTTAAGGACTGAGGTTCAAACCCACACTCAACGAATTTCACCTTGGAGATCAATAAATCTAAGTCTAACCTTATTTAAATCAAATGATATTCAGACTTGCAGGTCTAAAATGCTCTTTTCAGCAAGATACCAATAGAACAGAACAACACTTCCTGGGAAAGGCAAATGCCAAAAGATTTATTTGTATGTACTGATATTTGGTGCATCCATTGGTTGCTATAGTGTTTACTGCACAGTTAGTCACTGCTAGCTACAAGGCACAGTCACTTGTAAATAATGAATGGACAGCAACATTACCGAGGAAAGAAAAACATACTTGTACTGTGACTGCAGATATGTTCTCTGACTGTAATCTCAAAAAGGGTTCACATATTAAATTTTTCATGGACATGTTGCGCAATCATTTGTAGGGCATAATTTGTTTTCAAAGGGCTGGAGCGAAAACAAATGATTCACAGATGCCCTATTAATGCACACAACTTCATAGGTGTATTCAAAATTGACATTCATTTTTAATTTATTAAAAAACATATGCAAGACAAAATACTACAGATAATAAAAGGTGTCGTGATGTGCAAAAACTTCCACTAAACTAAAATATTTAAAGAATATGACTTTACCTAGCAAAGATGGGACAGATGCCATCTGAAGTGGCATGCTAAGAAGAAAAAAATTACACAAACTTTTTCATATGGTTTCAGCTACTATTAATGCATTGATTGTTCTCATGCACAGCCGAATGGCAAAGTTTAAGGTCATGAAAGGGCAGAGCAGGTAACTAGATTTTCATATTTTACTGCAAAAGAAATTCACACTTAGACTGTTCGTAAAAAGTTGAGTTGCGTCAAGAATGGTTAATCTCATCATGACTCCCTAAATCTAAATCATATTTGTTACAGTTGGATGATGATTCATAGAGAGACAAGGAAATAAGACAACAGTATAGAATGAACATTGTGCAAACCAATCACCAATGAGCAAATTAATGCATCTGCAGAGTGTGTACATTTGTACATGTGTGTTATGTCCAAAGATACAGTCTTAGATATGCTGTACTATGTTCTCATACATCCAAAGCCATTCACACTGAAACCATAAGTTATTCTCTTTTGCAATCCCCCTCCCAACCACAGGGGCCACTGCAGCTACAGTCTATAACTCACCAAGATCCTTAGAGCCGTGACTCTCGCTGGCCAGCTCTCCCATCCGCACCAGTGCGTCGAAGTAGCCTTTTGCTGCAAATGTCACACCTGGAAACATGGAAGCATTGGGGACATAAGAATCGGGGTTGTGCTAACTTGCTGACCCGAAGCTTCCCTCAACCCACAGGTGCAGCATCTATGAAAACAGGAGTGGTGGATGGGAAAGCTTTAAGCTCTATGTTCTATGATGTCTCGGCCAGAGAACTGGGGAGGTGGGGGTGGAGCTTGTGATTGGTGAGCAATGAATAGCAAAAGTACTATTACTTTAAAATAATAATAATAAAGAAAAGTTTGATACCCTCCAAAACTTAACATTCACATCAGATAGCGCATTACTGAGAGCAATCACTCATTCTGTGTGAGGTCCCGCCACAGGGACAGCTGTGCCTCTTCTGCGTCACCATGGAAGAGAAGGGCTGGCTCTGAAACAGGCTCTCTCGGAGCCAGAGGATCATGGCAGTTTAGCGAGGCGGGAGAGTGCCAAGAAGCACAAAGTATCTTGGAGCACAGGGAAATTTAGAACCAGAAGGTACTGAGCAAGTGGTTAGCGAAGGTTAGCATGTGTAGCAGAGTAGAATAAGCCAAGTTCTGCCTTGACTTCAGTTGATAGACTTCATTTTAAAATCAAGTAAGAATCATACAGACAGACACAGCATATTTAATTTGATGCAAATATAAAAGGCTGTGAGAGATAGAATCCAATATGTTGAAGAATCATCTAATTTTCATTGCATGTTTTTTAGGGCTTTTTGTCCATTGGAAATGTTTTGTAAAGACTTTTCATTAGTCTTTACAATCAACACCATGGTACATTTAACTATATTGCCTGAAACGTATACTAAATATGTGAACACAGACGTTTGTCGCAATGCACGTTTATTTTGTTCATTGTTGCGTCTCTAAATCCTGCAATTATAGGGATGCACAATGTAACTGTTCCAGTACTGGAAATTGAATTGTGCAATAGGGATGTCATAGTGAAGACATTTTACAGACTTTTCACTTTCGTGTAGGGAGCGGCAGTATCTGACCGCACATTTACACTATAAGATATTTGTTAATGATGCTCAGGATCTATTGAGCACCAAATCCTCCGCTATCTTGTTAATCATCTCAAGCAATTTTTCAAATTAAAGTTTCTCAATTTCTCAAAATCTCATAAAGTAAAGCAGACTCCTGCTGCGACTCTGCAGCTCGTGCTGTATGGAGCAGAGCAGACGCTTTCAGTAATTGTAATATCCTTGGTCCAACTAAACTAAATGGTTTTCATTGTATTTGCGGTGTCGCGGTGGGCAAGTAATGTAATCAGTATATGGCCAAACACAGTGTAACACCGGTAACACTGAATCCCGCAGCAAGCCTACTGTGAATATTCATCATTTTTAAATTTTAAAATGAGCTTTGTCACTATCTTACTTTGGCATTAATCATTAAAACACTAAAAAAATGTATCTTCTTTTAATCTTCTATTCATCTGTAGCCTACATTATAATGTTGTGACGTCTAAATTCACTTGTAGCATTTAAAACATGTGAATTTAGTGTTATACTTTTAATTTATTTAGAACAAAATAGTGTTGAATTTTAATATGAGCCATTAGTCAGCTATCAGCCATTAAATTAAAATGCATCTAATTCATTACACAGTGAAAGTACACAAGCATTGATTTCTCAGCGTTGCCACATGTACTTGTGTTGTAAGATCTAAGAACTGTTTCTGTTCTCTGACATTTTAAACAGACCATACTTCTGTCCCTAAAAGACTTGTTGACACTCACATCAAATTAAATATGCTGTATGGCCATCCCAATTCAATGCAGAAGGAGTGTTTGGGTGGAGGTGGTTAGGCTACACCAATGGCAGCCCAGTCACATATGAATGTATAGACTTATTTGCTAGTGTCCGCACAAATCCCATGCTCAGGATAAGGTGCGTCCTGGTTGTGAGGGATTAGAGGGGGAAATCTGGGGGCTTTGGTGCTCCAGCGGTTAGGCTGAGTGGTGAGGGGTAAAGAAACGAGAGAGGCAGCAGAAGGAAAAGAGGATTACAGAGGTCTGAAAAATAGGACAGAACGTCTCTCCAACCATCTCTGAGGAAACACGGATCAGCCACAAGAGACAATCCAAAGTTAAAAACCACAGAAAAGCCCAATCTATACCCTGTTATCACGTTGTCTATATGTGATATTCTCCTGCTTAATGCACATAGAAGTATCCATTGAATACAGATGTTAAGGTCTTTGGTCACTAATTATTCTTATTCTAATAAATTATTTAACCTCCTGACCCTTTCGATCCTTTATTTCTAAGAATCCTCCAACACTTCCAAAAAAAAAGGCAAAGGGGGAGATACTTTAGGCTTTACAGCTGATTATGCACCATACATCTCAACATAATCATCTACTTTAGGGCATGCAAATGGGCCTCCAAGATCTGCAAACTGTTGAACATTTCATTTGCAGCCAATGTTTCTTTTTTGTACTAGATATTTCATTATCTTCAAACAATCTATTAGTTTTACTATTGGTTACTTGCATTTGCCAAGCAACCCAAAAACTTGCTAATGCCCCGTGGCCACCATTTGTATCATTAGTGGGTACTGTGGAGGGTTTCCACTCTGCTGCCTCCAAGACCTGGCATATTTACAACTCCGGCAAATCCCCATGAGGGATTCTGCGAACCTCCATAGATCTACAAGGATGGGAGCACAAATCTCACTCTAGTTGGGTCTATTTTTAACTTTATCTCTCAGACTTCACACTCTCGCACACATACACACACTCTCATGGTCTATCCTCCAGAGCGTTGGTCTTTTTCTTGTATTTTCTGCCTCATAAAATATTAGATGGACTCTGGAATGATGAGTGAAATTATTGGTTCTCTGCAGTTCTTGGCACAGTGCTAAAACTCTACAGGGATTTGTCCTGAAACTTCTGCCCTGTCCGTGGGCCTAAACTGAACACAGGAACACTGTACACATCATACCCTGAGATCAGACAATGTGGCACCATTATTTACCTGATTATAATGCAAATCCAATGGATTAAATCCTAACCAGAAGCAACGTTTTAAAAGGGACAAGTTATTTAAAAGTTATCTCTTTCTCTTTCAAAAATGTTTCTAACCCGCCATGATCGCGATGAGTGACACCAGATTTTGTCTGCTAGTTGTTGTTGTTTTTCTCTTCTGCATCGCGCCATGTAGCCTCACACACACCGAAATCACCCTGGACTGAAATACTACTCCTCATGCATATTAAACATCAAACATGGATGAGGAGACACTGAAGAGATTGAGAATCGGATATTATATTAGATATTAAATAACAAAATGAAAAAGCATGAAATGCAAGGTTTGTGTTCTTATTTTTATGCTTAATTGTGCTGTGAGAGCACAAACGGCAGAAACTGTTGTAATTGGCTGTTTGTGATCGATTAGGTCACTTGTTTGATTTTCATCTTTAGTATGGATAGACAAACTGCTTGTCATCTTTTTTGCGTCGCACCTGGTTAGGGTTTGTCATAAAAATCTGTTTTTCCAAGAGTGATCGAAGTTATAAATGAGACAATGTTAGTAATTATTAATCTGAGAATAAAGCATTGTGAAAGAAGCGATGCAGTAAAGGGCATTTAAGTGTTGCATTGAACACCAAATAACTGTGCTACCCATTGTCGTTTTTGCCATACTTCGTCCTCCTTGCAGTGTCATATCATTCTTGTCCTGAATATATATCTTCCCTGTTCCCTTTTCGCTTCCTTTGCGGGACTGTGTCTGCTCCCAGAGCTCTCTCTGGCCTATTTATGCCTGTTCTCTGTTCCATTTTACTCTCCCTTCCTCCCAGTGCATACTTTTTGCTCTGAAATGCCTACATCCATGTCCAGTCAACATCTTGAAAACACACACAGAGGTCCGTAGTACTCCGTACATCATCGAGTGTCATGTATGTGTTACATGTATGTGTTACATGTATGTGACAGCTCTGGGGATGCTACATGCATGAACCAGATGGAAGTTAAGGGGGTTTCAGGGTGCATATGGATTTAGACATGTAACATTCTATGACATCATTAGTACGAAGGAACAGGAAGCCTTCCGCCCCACAAACATAAACATAAATTCTTAACAAACATTTAACAAACATTTAAACAACATTCTACTAGATTTCTATACAAGAATTTGATTGGAGTTTTTATATTAGTCGTGAATGTGTATGCAACCAAGGAGTGTCAAGGAGCGGAGCTCCCCATAAGCATGAATTTCAAGCAATTTCTTCTCATAAATTAAAGCAGACCAATGAAACAAGAGCTTGAATAGCTGGCTCATTGCCTGCTAGAGTGATAATGAACAAGCCGCTGATGTACTCACTGGAGAGGGCCTTCTCATAAGTCTTCCCCATGGCAACAAAGTTCCTCAAGCAAGGGTTGAACTGCTCCATGATGGACTGCAACAGAAATAGCACAGCTTTAGTCAGCACAAGAGCATTGGTTTAACAGCCATACTCCCCACTAGCAAGAACATCAGTGGGACAAACACAAAAAGTTTAATGGGAGGTCACATCTTTAAGGATGCAGATAATTGACAGGTGAACTTCTAATTCTAAGTCTCAACTCCATATTACAATTAAATGTCTGTGTGTTGATGCAGTGCATGTGAAGATACCAAGAAAGATGGATATAGAGAGAAAAGAAGCCAGAGCTCTCACGCCCCCACTTTTCAGAACGCTCTCATTAGTGGGACTTGGAGGGCATCCTGCCAGCTGGGATTTGCCGTTCTTTTGTTGCTGTGAGCACAGAATTGTGGGAATATGTGGAGATCTACCCACAGCCTGACTCACCTAATCCAACATTAAGAGTTGCCTTTTAAAATTTATTCATTTTCTATTGAAACTCCTTATTGACCTCATCCTCTTTTTTTTATTAAGAGCTTCGCTGCTCCATTCAAAGTAAAATCTCTCAACATGATGAATTTGTTCTGAGCACGTTTGCCCCAATGTCCCATTGTTCCTTTTTTTAAAGGCTTTATAACAGCTTCCAAAATAGTACCTACAGCGACATATAAAGAGACAGAAAAAGGTTTCAAAATAGTATACCAGGAGACAGAATCTAGGAAAGCCAAGAAGAGCAGAGGATGTACAAAACAACAACCAGCAATAAAGCACTGTACAACACAAATACTGTGGCAGCTATGGAGAGAGAATGAAGCTATGTGAATGAAAGTCTCCACTCTGGGTTTTACAGAATTGGAGTGAAGTTGTTTATGTGATTAATTAAGGTCGACGGTAAACTGATTTCTTGGGAATATACGAAATCCCCGCCACTCTATGCTCCAGTTACAATGAAAGCAGGTTTCCAGTAAAAATGAGGACAAAGGCAGAATGTTTTTTTTTTGCTGCAGAGAAAATTGTGATTCAGAGGTCTTGAGGAATGAACGGTCAAAAAAATGTAATAAAAAAAATACCTCAGAGCATGCAATTAATAACATTTATAGCGAACTAGTAAAAGGACAATATATCTAACTACGCTAGTTAATCAGATGCTTTAGATAACAGGCATTGGCAAATCTCTACGCCCACTAGGCCAATTAACAGAATTGCACATTAGCCATTTTTCAATATTTGTTTGTAAATGTATTGTGTAAATATTCTTTCAAATAAATGTTTCATTTCAAACTTTGCAAATATGCCAAACTTGCACAAACAGCTAAACAATGAGGGACAAAAGAGAGCAAGAAAGAGACAAGGCAACTAAATCAACTCCAAGTAAATCATTCATAAAGTCTTTCTCTACACTGTCACGTCTTATCTAACACAACATCTCAAGTCACAATTATTTCTTATGTAATTCATCATCTGCTGCATGTAATCATACAGCAGAGTCTGTCCAGCGGTAGTAATCTTCATTATTAAGTCTTTAAAAAGGAAAAAGGAAACACAGACCAACAAATAAACACCAACAAAAGAGATGAGATCAAATAAAGGCACAGGAAAAACTCATGGTTGGATGCAAAGCAAGCACAGCTGGCATGTTTTCATCAAGGAAGGAATTACACAATCATAGTGTGATGGATCTCACTGCACCACATGCCTAAGAGATGAGAGTGCATGATCGTATGAATGAGGTGAAACGTGCGACTGGTCCAGGGTGAAGCTTTTGCATGTCAAGTTATAATTTAATTTCTGCACATTTTAAACCCCCTTTATGATCAGTATAATAAATGTCCAGTAAGTATGCATTGCAAAAATATCCAGAATGCATTGCAAACCTTAAAATCTCATCTTTTCTATAAGCCAATACATTTAAACAAACTGCTTTTCCTCTCCTCAACATTTCCCACAGAGCTCTGTCCTAGAGAAATCCGTATTATACATGAACCGGTGCCAAGCTGATGTCCACCCAACATTTAATCATTAAAAGCATTTAAAAACGTTCTTTCCTTGATTAGTCCCACATCAATCAATCTAGGTTTAACAAGCATGAACGAGAGCAACCAAACCCCAGATAAGGTGTCATTTTCTTCTCTGTGCTGCTCTGCCAGACACTAAACACAGATTACCATGTGATTTTCCCAGCACTTCATTACAGACATCTTCATTAGGATAGGATGTAATTAATAGTCTTAACTAATGAGCAAGATTTTATATTGATGCATATTCAATCAGCTGGACTGCCAGCTCAAAAACTGCTGAGGGGAATTTTATGCTCCCTCCTGAAATGAAGGTGTGCATATATTACAGTATAAAGTACAGAACTAGATATGCATGGTTTCGTTAGATAATACAAATGCTCACCGAAGAAGAGAGTGTATAATTTTCCCTTTTTTATAAAATAGTGCAGAGGATCAAATGAAGCACAATTTCTACAGTCCATTAACACAGATATCCAACCACATCAGCAGAAATGTACAACATTTGGGAAAAAAAAAAAGTGTTCAGTGCATCAATTCTGTTACCACTTTTATTTAACTTAACCCCGAGAATGCCTTGATAAACCAACTAAAGCATAAGGTCCCTTTGAGAATATGAATGAGCCCCCTGGCTCAGATTTTCACTGTGCACATGCACACAGACTGGCTTTGTCATGTTAACACGTTGAGAATGGTTAGTATTTGTTGAACAAGCAAGGTTGTAATTGTAAACATGCCTTATTTACCACAAACACACCCTCATATCAACAAACCTGTATATAAACCTGCTACACCACAAACCTGTGATGAGAAACTATTGCTGCAGTCTCAGACAGCTTGCAGCAGATTGATGAATATAATCAACTCTTCTGTGTGTGTGTGTGTGTGTGTGTGTGTGTACGTGTGTGTGTGTGTGTGTGTGTGTGTGTGTGTGTCCGTCCTATAACAATCTATGCTTCAGTGTCAGGTGGGTGCACAAGCGCCGTTTTCATCTTTCATCGTCAACGTACACACACAGTAAAACATAGTTAAAACAGCCGTGTGGCCACTGATGCGAGTTGCAGAATTGCAGTCTGGAAAAAGCTTCCTGCTGTTCAGTGTTTATGTAATGCTCTTGATTCCTACGGCCTCAGGACAATTGAGCAGCGGAATGGATAATGATGATGTATATTAATCAGTGTGTCTGAATAGGTTTTTGAACCCAAATGTCAGGGGTTGATTTTAAACGGCTAACCTTCTGTTCAAAGCATTGCATTACACTGTCCATTAATTATATTATTCAGTTCTGGAAATAAACTAAAAATAAATGCGAAAATGATTAAACTTATTAGAATGATACACAGTTGGCCTCAAAAAGTATTTGTTCACTTACGTCACACTGTATAAATGTCACTGCATGACATTCATACATTTTAAATGTGACTTAAAACTATTGGGGCCACTATAATTTCAAATTGACAACTGGCAACTGGCCAATATTCTGCAAGTATATAGAGAACAATGAACTAAATGTGGGCAGGGAAGAATCACTCGCTAAATAACTAAGCTCAAGGTGATCCAGGCTTGGATTTTTCCAACTGGAGACATTTTCGCTTCTTCGAAAAGAACGCTTGCACCATGAAACACTGTCATTTACATATTGTAAGATTACCTAGTAAACAAAACATTTCAGCTTTGTCACAAGCTCACACTTTTTAAGAGATGTAAAAACAATAGGCAATTCACACACCTCCTACATCCATGAAATTCTACAGAAACTTCATGTGTGATGTTTGTATATACTATATGTGTCTATTTAAACCACATAAACCCTTGTTTATCATGAAAAAATATTCCTTACCATAGACATATTGTTCTATACCCATCTATCTATTATAGATAGTATTACAATCAACAGCAATCTCGCATTCAGCCGATTCTTCATCTAATCAACAATAGATGTAAAGAACCTAGTCCGGCCCCTAAATTTTTTCTTTTTAGATTTCTTTCGAATGTATGTCACAATACTGAATAAAAGATCTGGTGTTACTTCCATTTCATCACGACTTTGAAGGATTGGAATTTAACAATTTACTTCCTAAAAGCTATCACTCTCTGTCGCTCCACACACACACACACAATCCTAGCTTCAAAACAACACTGACTGCAGATCAGTTTTACCATTTTATTACACTACGACACTAACAGCAAGAGTATTCGGCCCTGATATGAGATATCTTCCCTCCAGCTTCCCACATGGACAAAGACCTTTCCGTGTCCACTGCGGATGCTGCATGTCATTTAGTTACAGATGTCTCACTCCTACAAGCCGCCCTGGCGCTCATCTTACCAATTTCCATTTCAGATGAGCCCCTGTCTGTGTACGTGAGTGGGTGTATGTGTGCCTGTGCGAGTTCACCGTGAACATCAGCACTGCGTGTGCATCCCACTTCAGAGCGAGCTTGGAGAGGTGAGATGGAGAGAGAATGACTTCCTTGCCCATATATGGTTGTGTCGGAATTCCCCCGCATTACTCTCTGCTACAGTGTATTCCTATTCCCTGCACGTTTGGATCATACCATCTGATCGCAGCAGGAGGGGGAGTTTGTGCAGCTAGAGCTCATTACCTTTGACTGATGGAACACTGTGTCCCCCTTCGTTCCATCACCTTAATTCATTCACAGAATCGCCAATAAGAAATGAGTGAATCGCAAATTCAATTTCAGTGCGAGGAGACAATGATGAATACGACTGAGATGCATGTGCTGGTACATGTGCCTATGTATAATACATGTATATAAGGGGGGCTGTGTGTGGGTGATGCACACGGACGCGGTTTTGTCTTCCTGCTGATGTATCCTCCTGTGAGATCTCGGTTGAAATGTCACTGCAAAGATTCCAGCATTTCCCAATTATCTCCTCCTGTCTCAAACACACACATATGCGTCAAATCGTTCCTCTTCCATTCACCGTCAATCAATGTCTCTTATTCTATTGTTTTTCCTCCTCTTGCACTCTCTGACTGTTAAATACACAATAATCAAACGGGGGGAAAATAAATTATATTTTACAATGAATTTTAAAAAAGCATATTTTAGGTTGAGATTTAATAATAATTTATCTTTATTTAATTGTATATATTTTTTCAGTATAGTATTTTAAAATGTAAAAAAAAGCAAGAAAAAAAAGCACTGTAATAGGCTACCTAAGTAATGGTATGCAAAATATAATTTTTATTTTTTAATGGGTGAAATATAAGATGAATATTCCCAGACATTCCTTGACAATTTACATTCACTCTGTAGACTACCACATCACTTGCAGTGCATTTTTGCATTTTTTTTCTTTTCGGATGATCAAGACAAATATAGAATATCTTCACTGTAACCTACACATTTGTGCATCAATGATATTTTAATAGGTTTCTCTCATGCCTTGCCAATTCCATCCTCCATTCTTAAACCACTCTGCCTGGCAGGCATGACAGTAGTATATTTGCCCTGCTGTCTATTAATAACAGGCATGACAGAAACAAACTCCTCTTTACAATATCCATCATAGCAGCCAAAGGCCCACATTACCCCATGGAGTGAAATAAAGGGGGACGGAGCCAAAATATTGTCACATAAGCAGATTACCTTTGGGTTTGAGACAAAGATATCACAGCCTTGTGATTAAATGTCAAAAGAGATGTGTTCATACAAACTGACCAAAATATCAATATCATAGACATGGGAGTGGGCTCTTTCAGTAACAAACGGTTTGCACAGACCACCGCTAATTTTCTAGTTATGTTAATATAGTTACTTTGCAGATCTGTCTAAGCAATTTGTACCATTAGATATTTTATATCAGTAAATCTGGAGTGGATTTCAACATCAAGCTGCTGAGATACAAACAATTATAAAAGAAATCATTAGAGCACACAGATGTCTCTGTTTAGTGCTCCAGGAGTATATCTGTGTGATTTGTTTGAAGTACAAAAACATTTTGTGCCTATGAGAACATGATAATCTGATGATGCGCTGCTGGCAAAATAAAATCTTTTCCTCCTCTTTTTCTCATTCACTCTTTCATCATCACTGACATTCAAACAGCTGGCCAGCCTCTCACCAACAAATCACACAGAGACAACAGTGCAGTCTCTCTCTCTTCATCTAGATACACACATAAAACCATTTAATCTGGACCTTAGCTTTAACCATAAGACATATATGTGTCTATTACTAATTATATTTAGAAGAAAACCAACACATTCACAGCCAATCTACTGTGGAAACATATTTTCAATGTAGGAAAGCACCAACACAGGTCACTGTGGTGTTCGGCTTCAGCCAAGAGTCCAGAAAGCAGGACATTAATTAATCATTAAAACATGGCATTATGATGTAAGGCAGTACATTCATAATGTGGCCATCTGTAAATACCAGGTTTTTGCATAAAGTCATAAGCTTTGCCCTTTTCAGAAGCTTTTGTGATCTACTTGTCTCAACTAAGAATCCCATTCAAAAACAGTCAAAAAACACAAACACAAACACACAGTCCAACAGCTTTCTTCCAACATGCTGTTAAGCTACCATCTGTCTTCTATCTGACAGCTTACAGCACGCAAAAAATAATATTCAGGACAGATTTTTAATGACATCTATATTCTTTTAAGGCTCTCCAGATGACTTGGAGTAAGATAAGAGGAAAAGTTGAAACTAGGACTTGTTATATAATACCAAAGGGGTGCATACTGTGCCACTCTAATTACTATGCATATGAAATGGGTAATCAAAACCGAGAGAAAACCCAACTGACCTCACCCAAAACTCGTAAGCCTATAAAGAAATCCCCACTTCGCCCTGAAAATCCACTTCATTTCATTGATAACCCACACCTAAACACACACACACACACACACACACACACACACACACACACACACACACACACACAGATAATGTTGATTTTGGAACGAGGTAGAGATCCATCAAACAAAGGAACTTTGGGTGGATATAAGCACTGTTTCGTTGCGTTTACAAACCGATTCAAAGGTGATTTTGTCAGTTTTACCAGTTGAACTCTCGCCTATTCAGCACCACTTTCATTAATGGCATGACCCCAAAGGGACAGTGAGTTTAAATCAGGGGTGTAAAACTCAGGTCCTGGAGGGCCACTGTCCTGCAGAGTTTAGCTCCAACTCTAATAAAACACATCTGAACCAGCTAATCAATGTCTACAGGATTACTAGAAACATCCAGGCAGGCGTTTTGGACAGTTTGACTCATGTGGTTTAAATTATGACAAAAAATATTAGTAAATTGAACAGAATTCTAACAGAATAACTCCTTAACTTCCCATAACTCCTGTTTGGATGTACAACATACCTCTTAGAAAACAAACAACACAAGAGCATAATTGAGCCTGATACCTATCAAAGAAGTGAGACCCAGCATGAGGCCAGTTCAAGCGTGGACATGTGGTCAGGTTGTGGGCAGTGCAGCGTGGTACGAACTGAAACAGCCTCCAACAGATGACAATATCTCTGAGGCCTGACTGTCCTACTCACCGTGGGCACACACAAAGTTGAACTCACACACAAACCCTACGCTTTGGCAGAAGCACAATCGCACAATCAGACCGTTTGGTCTGCGAGACACTGCCCACACATACACACACACACACACACACACACACACACACAGGCAGAGGCACATGCACGTACTGACACACATAATCCATTGGCCCGTGAGACACTGCCCACACACACTGGCAGATGCAAGCTGAGTCACTCGTAAGTGCAGACGGGTGGATTCGAGCTCCCAGGGTCCTGTGAGATTACTAAGCAGCTGCCTGGCGTACACACAAACATACATCGACATGCTCCCAAAATCACACATGAAGTTGGACAAAAGAAATTGCCATCAGATCCAGTTTTACATGAGACATTGGAACTCCATTAATTTACAAATTTCCAAAAAATTGGCAGGCTTGTCATTCACCATGTTCTACACAAGCTTTGTGCCTTCTGTGTTGATTAAACAGTTTGATCATATTTTACAAATAATAGTGTAGTAAATCTAATTTAAATCAATTTCATAGATTTCTCCCCCAAAATAAGTGTAGAAAAATGTAACAAAAGTTAAAAAAAGGCATTAAAAAGACCGCTATGCAGTCTCATGATCAACAGTGTTTCTCAACTAGATTTGCTTCGGAACCCAGATTTTACTTTGGACATTAAGTAGCAACCCGACACATTAGCAAAATTGTTTATTGTACAAAATGTTGTACAATAAACAATTTTGCTAATGTGTCGGGTTGCCAATACCTTGCAAAATTATAAACATGACATAAGCTGAATGGGACTGAAAATGTCCAATATTTCAATGTAAACCAAACACACTGAAGTCAGCACAAACCATGTCTATCCTATTTAAGTTCAAGACGAGTGAACCATTAAAAAGAAGGTTTACTTTGACTAGAATTCTAGAAAAGTTTGTTCATGGTTTGAGGAATCAAGGATAAAGGAAGTTACCTGTACACGTTGGCATCTATCTTATTCGCGGTAAATTAACTTGTAGCAAAATTATCTTCTTTTTTTTACCAAAAATGATGTTTGGATAATTGAACTTGGTATTCATGAACTTGGGTGTCATGTTCTCAGGTGATAAATTAAACAAGTTGTATTAAAGTTCTTCGGCAATGAGCCGACTCTGTATTTCAGCTAAACAATTCTTACTGTTGCTATTCTATCATGCTTTCCGGTCACGGTGAAGACCGTCCACACATTGGTATGTTTACCTTATCCACTTTGTTTGCACATATAGACACTGACACGGTTAAATGTGTCACCAGGAAAGCACTAATTAAACATCATAGTTTCTGTCGATGTTTTCAGACCTTCCAAACTGTTTGGCCGAAACGGAAAGTTAACTTTTGTTTTTATTTTTTTTTGCTCTTTCTGCCAAATATTTTAAGTTGCCAAAATGTCAGTGCATCACTACAAAATATAGAGTTTATGTATCCAACAACAAAAGATACATAAGATAATGTTACATTGCATCTTTTTTAATTTAACAAGTTTTTGCCATGCTGTCTGTCATTAAACAGACCTGCGACCCAATTCTGGATCACGATCCCCCAGTTGAGAATCACTGAAGTGAAAGATGATGCCTGATAATGTCAAATGGCCCACTACTTTGTTCTTCTATAGTGAGTGCAGTTTACTGCTCCACTGCATCCGCTGTCTCTTTATTTCTTATAATAGAGAACCCCACTGCGGCCTCACAATACCCATAATTATACAAATCACAGAGCCTAAAGAAGCCAAGAGACCCAATGAGGAAAGAAAATTCTCCCACTTAAAGTCTGAAAGGACAAAACAACCAAAAAAATGACTTACGTTCCCAGTTCCCACTTCTCACCGCTCCTACACTTAACACAACATACGCTAGAATATCGAATTAATGATATAATGAGGTTTAAAGTCATTATTCTTGGAGATAATTACTTTCTAAAGTGTCTTTTTGAAGTAGTCAATTTTATAAAATATGACTTCATCCTGTTTAAAATCATCCTATCTATGAAAGAACATTGGTAATGCGTAAGCTTGATGTCTTTAGTTAATCCTGAAACAATCAATCAAGTACAATCCAGCAGGAAAAAAAGTCGCAATTTTCATCAAAGGTCATAAAAACATTGGAGATGGTTTCACTGTAAATACTCTGAAACTTCTGCCATCGACAAGAAGATAATACTAATGCATGCAAAATAATCCTGAAGGAGGATTACGTGGTCAAGAAACGTCCAGTTATTAAACTTAAGCTTTTCTTCTGGCCGGTTACGCAACTTCTCCAAGCTCATGAAAAATGTATCTCCATAAGTAAGACTTACAGTACAAGAGAAATAACTTCTTCCTTTAGGACCCGAGGTATTACCATGACCTCATTTTGACTCATTTCAACCTCACATGAGCCTTTCCAAGTGAGAGAAGCTTTCCTGTTTGTTCACATACTGTATGCTGCAGGTTGTCATTTCCTCATAAGCACAGATGAACATGTGATCAGATGTTTTTTCCAAAGCCTGCCATTAAAAGTACCATATATCCAACCAGAAGAAACAAGAATCCTAACAGTAACAAGTCAGCTCTGCAAAAAAGTAATCTACTAGAGATGACTGACATTTTGGAGAGCGTTAAAAATGCATTTTGTACACATTGTGTACTATATATTGTCTAATATGAAAAATTATATAATATGCAGTGACATACATAATAAGTTATTCTAAACCTATTTTTTATAGCCTAGATGTTTGTTTACAAGCTTTACTCAACTAATATTATTATCCAATATATATTATCCTAATTTTGATATAATAATCAAAATTAACATAAAAATGTTATGACCACATATTATTTACTATTTGTTCATTTCAAAATTAATGTCACACCGCAGGACTATATAACTGTAAAAAATAAATAAATAGTAAAAGGTGATTTTAAAAGAAGAAAAACTTGCTATTGTGAATGTTTTTGTATACCCAAGACGAAATGTATGCCGTGACGCCTCATTTTCACATTAAAATATTGGCATTAAAATAGGTGCACTTGCAGGAAAAAATATTCTGCAGTTTTCCTCTGAACCCAAAGAAAAGTTAAAAGTTCAGAAAAATGCCATCCCTGCCCATGTAATAATAGTGTCCCTTCCTATAGCCAAGGATATTAGCTCCATGGGTTGGAATTAACAGCCTAAACATTAAAGTCCCTTAACAGATGTCTGCAGGATTGGACTAACACGCTTCACTGGGTCAGCCTCAGCAGCCACCAAGGTTTAGTTTGGTGAGTCAGGTGGTTTCAAAGAGGTAGGCTACGCTATACAGACGTGAGCTCCACCGGGGAAAAGCTGGCAGAGAAAATAAGTTAATGTACGTTCGTATGCGCGTGCCGTGGGGATCCATGGAAGTGCATTAGCCACTCTTTCCTGTTGGGACTCAGTATGCTCCATCTGTTTTACACAATCAGCTTCATACCACATTACAAACCGAGAACTCATTTAGAGCAAAACAAACCAACAGTTACAAACAGGGAAAACATTTACATATTAAGCTTTTCACAAATACCAAACATGAAAGAACAACAAAACCAGAGGAATATCCACAAAAGTAAACTCTAAAAACATCTTTACACTCTCCACAAGAGATTAAATCAAAGGCACCCGAAACTCACTTGTCTCCCAGTGAGTTGCAGGTGAGATGTCAGGTTCAAGTATTTGGCTAAACTGGTTCTACACTGAAACCAGATATGTATGCCTTTAATTACACGAGCCTCTAGTCTGCATCATTTAAAGGACTAGTTCACTGTAAAATATGATTTCTGTCATAATCTATTAGTCACTATTCACTTTCATTGTAAAAGATGCTTTCTGTCATAATCTATTAGTCACTATTTACTTTCATTGTAAAAGATGCTATGTAAGTGAATAGTGACTGAGGCTGTCAGTCCCTCACGATCTCTAGGCTATTTAGGTCCCAGAATTGAAAGTGACAGGTTTAGAACAGTAAATGATGACAGAATGTTCCTTTTTGGGTGAACTGTCCCTTTAAGCAAGTTATTAATCAGCAAGTAACTTTAAAAGAGAAACCCTTTGCATTTACATAATTTTATATTAAGTTTAGAATATTAATAGACATAAATATAACCGAGAATACATAAAATACAACCAATGCAGTGTAATAACAAATATAAAACTATATAAATCTGCCTATACAATAATAACAGTGAAACTCACCTTATAGACATTCTCCGTTATACGGTGCACCTCATCGGTCCGGGACATTTTGGAAGCTTGAGTCAGAACCATAGACGAGAATTTTAATTTCTACTGCAGGAAAATGTTTCCGAGACAACACAGGAGGAGGAGGATGAGGATGAGGAGGAGGAGGAAGAAGAAGAGGAGACACTGTATCGTTCAAACAGAGAGTGTCAGAGGCTGAGGAGGATGCGGGAGCTTTTATATGGAACTCTCTCACTGATGCCCACGCGCAGCCGCCGGAGTGGCGGGAATCCACCGTACGCGTTCATCCTCGTCACTGGAACTGCGCTTGATATTCCAACGGACTCCGCCTCTCCTCTTCGCCTTCTACACTGCGAATGCGGGCGGCGCGACGCGACAAAAAAGCTTTCTTTCTTGGTTATTATAACAGAAGCGTTCGCGTTACTACATAACGCGGGCAGTGAAAGAGCTGCAGTCAGATGTGAGACCATTTATTACAACATTACGTCGCGTGCTTGCAAAGAGTAGCCTGTTATCAGCGTTCATGTTTGGCGCGTCGTTACGCAGTGTAGAAGGGTGTCAGGAACAGTCTGTCCTTTATGGATACCATAGCTATGTTCAAAATCGCCCCCTATACCCTCATTCTCCTATATCCCATTTCATATTAAGCCAACAATTGAAGGAGTGAATGAAAATGATTGCGCCGGAAGGGCTGCCGCTTTTGCATGCTGCGTGCTTGCTGCTTAATAATCATTTGAAACTTAGCAAATTGGCAGCTCCAGTATAATGACTATCTATATTGAACTCTGTCATGGAAACTAGCATGTTAAACCAATTAAACAATTTAATCAATTAAAAAGGAAATTAATTATACCGTTATGATATTAGCATATCCGAAATCGCATAGGCTACTATAGCCTAGTAGGCGTATGTGACTGACAAGCAGTATGTGACAAAAGAAGTATGCCCGAATTCACTCATTAAAGACTTAGCAAAGAGTAGCCTACCCGGATGCCTTACTTCCGGCGAGATTCTGATGTGTGCATAGGCCCTACAATGGACTTACTATCCCATGAGGCCAGGGGAGAGGATCTATAAATTGCAGTGAAGCGACCATAGGTCACATAATAATGACAACATAGTGAATGCAGTACGTCCAGATTATATTCATACTACACAAATTCATACCATATAGAACGTGAAGTAGGCTACTTATTCAAAACAAATAGCCCAACCTCAAGAGAGAATGCGATTAAGGACCCGACAGTCACAGTGCATTATGGGTAGGCTATTCTCTAGCCGTTGAGTGTACATCGGTTATGCACTCGTTATTGCGGTACAGTATGGGATTGAGTACACTTGAGAACGTCCACTATGGTTTTGGACACCAATGCAAATGACTCTCCCCTCAAATAGTGCCCTATTTAAGGGTATGCTATAGGAGGCGGTTTCAGACACAGCCCTACTCTTTAGTGGGGGGCATTTTTAATAAATTTTAATGAACTTAATCTTTGAAACCTCCTAAAAAGACACTGACCCTTTGTCGTGGCGACATGCAAGTGTGTGAAATGAGCAAGTGATTGCATTATTAATTTTTAGCAAAAGTTGTGTTCGACTTGAAGTATAGGACATAGCTACTCGCTCTCATGGTACTTTCGGTCTGCGCAGCCACAGCGCTACTTCAAGTCGAACACACTTTTGCTTTAGTAAACAAAAAAAAATTATCTTTAGAACAATATGTATCATATTGTGAAAAACATCATACAAATAAATTTAATTTTAAATGAGACGATGACGAGACAAGTGTTAAAATCCAGGATTAGATAACTTTAATAGCTCGTTCATAGAACAATACGAAATCTGTGATGTTTTTTTCTAACTGACAATGTCAAATTTCACATTGTCAGTTAGAAAAAAACGTCACAGATTTCGTATTATTTTATGAACGAGCTATTAGTGTTATTTAATCCAGGATTTTTGTGTAAAAAGAGAAATCTATCTCTAAATTTGAGGTTAAATGAGACTTTTTTCTGTTTTGAGAAACATTTGCTTTAGCCTATATTCCCAGAATCAAGCGTCATGACTACATCACTCATAGTACAACTATCACCCAAGGACAGGAGGAGGATGAGATGAGTAGCCTACAGTAGTGGGCACTGCGCATTTCATGCGTGGGTCTGTGCGTGTGATGCAGGCAGGGATTCCTTTTGTATCTCTCAACAGCTTCTACCCACACCACCAACACACAGTTTCTCCCTGCTGCACTCTCCCTCTCTCTGCTATCTTAGAATAGAGAACTACAACACCACAAACCAATAATAAAACCTCATATTCAGGATTTAGGGCACCTGATGAGATCATTTAAGATGCTTAAAAATCTTACAAGAATATTTCTTCTTTTTTTTGTCGTCAAAACACATTAAGTATTTAGTGCTTTATTTTTAGTTTTTAAAGCAGCTTCGCAGTAATAAACCGAACAAAAAAAACTATTAAGCATCTCTACAGAAGACATTTGGGTTAATATTCACCTCAATTCAAGGTTTTGTTTTCTCATCCGGTAATATTTTCTATTAATCGTGTATAAGCCTGGCAATAGACATTAAGATGATTGCTAGATTAGGCCAATATTTCGGGTTATGTTAAAAATAAAAACTATTATGTGGCTATAATAATTTGAATGTTGGGTCATGTAAACATGTCCGAAATATCCACTGTAAATGAACATTCATTCATAAATTAATTTAAAAATGATAATAATATGTTTTAAAAAATCAAGCTATTAAAAAATACATTTAGTAGAGCAAGCATTTTTCTTTACTTTTTTTTCTTTATTTCTTTATAAACCTTTTGCAATTGATTGCAGCATTATGTTATCAATAAGGACATGAATAATAATTAATTGGTTGTTCTTTTGCTGTCAAAAACAACCAGAATAACAGCCAAAAAGTTGTAAAGTTGTCAGGTAATTAAAAAAATTACTTTGGTGCGTAAGCTCTAAAACATATCAACGTTCAACAAGGAAAGGAGCTTGTACACATAATAATAGAACATTTCTTACAAAAAAAAAAGTTTTGGCCTGTAAATAAAGTGTTTTGTGTGTAAGAAATGTTCTACTATTATGTGTGCAAGCTCCTTTCTGAACTTTGTATAGCATGTATTGCTGCCAGTGTTGGAGGAAACACATTACAAGCAAGTTATCAGATCACTTTTTTCAAGTAAACAGTAATGCATTACTTTTAAATTTACAACAAAATATATTATTATGCAAGTTACATGTTTTCCCATGTATTGACTGAAACCTCTCCTGCCCCCCTGTTGAGAGAAATCAGAAGTGCAGAGGTGTTGTGTGCGCTGCCGCTGTGTAAACATGATGGTTATTCTAGGCCTACTTCTAGACTAAATATGAGCAGCATGCAGTTCTCATCTCACTTGCACAAATACAGATACAATATTGAATGAAAAAACAGATTATGCAAACTTGCAATAATTAAATATGTTAACACAAATATACTTTATGAATTTAATCTTATTTTATTAAAGGGGACATAACACACACAGTTTCTGCCAATCTCATGTTAATCTTCTTGAGTACCTATAGTAGTATTGCATCCTTCATATCTCCGAAGAGAGTCTACAGTTTTATCAGATTTATAAAAGACAGTATACCGATTCTTTCCGAATACAGCCGAGCTCCTGGGGGCGTGCCGTGGGCGGAGCTAAAGAGTCACGCACATACATCATTGTATTTTCCCTGGATACCTTCAGATTCACTATACGATCATGTTGTTTACATGCACGCGCCGATTGCCAACAAAACACAGACATTTCATGTTACTTACCGCCTGTAATTCCGACTCGTAACCGGGATATTTTAGCACTATAACGCTCCATCTTTCAGTTTCAAACGATCTGCAAATCCAACATCGAACTGGGCCTTGTTTATGAAACATTTGTCATCGAAATACCGAGAAGAAACAAACACACTTGCACAACTCCGTTGCTGCCTCGGAAAAACTAACTGCATCCACTGTTACCGTAACATTGGGTTCTTTAGGAAGCTGAACATGTTTTATTTCCCTCACAACCAAAAAACACACTTTGTTGAAGTTTATGGGCATTGCTCTTGCTCTGGTTGATGTGTGCACGCGCTTTTCCGGGAGAAGTACCCATACAAGGAATTCCGTCCTTTATGACGTTATACAAGGCCATACCTTAAAGAAATCCCGAGCTTCCCACTGGTATTTACAACATTGTGGTGGCGTTCAACTCGTAAATACGATCTATAGGCCTACTAGATGACTTGAGCGCACCATACAGTCTATGGGCCAATACACGAAAAAACTCTTCTAAACTTACACGAATCTGTTTTTAGGACAGAAATACTCCGTCATACGTCCAGCTCAATTTAAAAAAAAAACTTTGGCCATGTTTAGCAGGGGAATCAAACTCTTTAAAGATGTAGATGAGTCAGAATCATGGTCAGAATGCATGAAATAGCATTAGCCATCCCATTAAGCAATGCCTTTAGCTGCCAACCTTCGGCGATCCAATTCAACCATAATAATAAGCAAAAATGTCTAAATATCACATTTTTTTATTGCTGATAAAAGTACGTGTTTAACTTTCTTCTCCTGCATCCTATTCTTCCGAAATCCAGAATTGCAGTAGGCTACAGCTGAAAGGTTTGAGTTGGACTCTCTACAGGAGTGAATTTGCACTTCTTTCATGGCTTATTCATTTCACTTTTGCTGTTAAGGGGCCTTTGCATTAGCCAAAAATAGTACATTTGTGTTTTTGTTATTAAAAAGCAAGCAAGCCCAACCCAGGTGAGAAAAAGTAACGCAAAAGTAACATCACAAATTACTTTCCATAAAAAGTAACTAAATAACGCATAATTACTTTTTTATGCAATATTGTGAAAGATTACTTATAAAAGTAACTTTTCCCAACACTGTGTATTATAGTAAGATGTGCATGCATTAAATAATATTCCAATAGGATTATACAGTAATATTAACCACAAGATTTGGACCTTAATCAAAAAAGATATTTGCATGTGTGAACGTGGCCACACACTACGGTGGTAATGGCCCTGACAACTCCTTTTCCAGCTGTTCTGATGGAAAAAGCTTTACAATTATAGTTCAAACTGTGTTGTTGCACACCTGCATGTCATTTTCGACTGAACCCCAAGACCTTGATTAGTTAGATTGTGTTGATAACAATTGGAGCTAAATTTCACAGGAAGGTATCCCGAAGAGCCGGACTGAGTTCTAGTGTTTCCCTGTTTGAAAGGTCAAGCGAGAGAGTAAACTGCATTTGGTGTGCGACGCTTCTTGATTGCAAAGGTCAAGAAATTGAATCTGATACAATGGACAATTTCCTTTCTTTTTCAGTTAGTTGCATATACACAGCTCATGAAGGTTCATGGGAAAATGCGAATAACATAAGAGATGCTTCTGTCTAGAGGCCACATCGATTGATTTCACATCACAGTCAAAGTCTTATCTACTGGACATATCAAGACTGAATGTAAAGGGTAAATAAAAAGCAAAACAGAGATCAATACAGACAGCTAAAACCAGCATCTCTTCAGAACCGCTGTGATTAAGGGAAAACTTGAAATGTGGAATGAGAAAAGGCCAAATGTTATTTAATTAAGATAAAAATGAAGTTAGAAGCTGTTTCATATTCGGATATAGACTTTAAAGTAAAAATTGTGTAGGAGTGCTATAACTCATTATACATATCAGCTTTTTCTGTTTCTAGGAAACCCAGTTTCTGTCTTCACTGCACAATATTCACACCCCCATATGTTTACTGATCAAAGTCCGTTGTCTGACAGTGTAACAGTATGAAGCTGCTTCACATTGAGCTCTGGTGGAGCCATTCAGACCCGTGGGGCAGCCGCCCACTCCCATAGTGCTTTGTGTCAGGCGAGATAAGAGCAGCCCCACACAGCTCCAACTGCCTGGTTCCAGACAATGGACTTCCAACAAAGCAATACAGGTACTTGGTTTTAGGTCAATACCTTTCAAACAATGGTCTATACTTAAGCTTGTTCAAGAAAATCTGCACTCTTCTGGAACAGGCTGTAACATGAAATGCATTTGCTGTAAATCTAAATGATTTAGTTAAAAAACAGTTCTTTGATTTTTGATTGCAGACTTTATCTTGGCAAATCTGAGCTGAGTTTGAGATTTATTGTCTTTGTATCCTCAGAAGAAAACATCCCCATTTAAATGTCAATGCTGCGTCTAGTTATTATATTGTTTATATATATAATGTAGACATACTGTGTACGCTACTATGCAAACATTTTGGGCTTTATTTTTTAAAGAAATTACGTTTTATTCAGCAAGGAAGCATTATATTGATTAAAAGCATTACATTGATTTAAAAAATAATTAAGAGTAATAGCTGTTGAAAATTCAGCTTTGCCACAGGAATAAATCTTATTTTAAAATATATTCAAATAGAAACCAGGTATTTTAAATTGTTATAATTTAAACAATTCTTACTGTATTTTTTAATCAAATAAATGCAGCCTTGGTGAAATTATAAGACTTCTTTTAAAAATATATAGCCATACATTGCCCACATTTTGAAAGGTAGTGTATATGAGAATATAATAAAGACATCTTATTTGTGTACTTTTGTTTCTATAATTAAGAAGTGATATATCTGAGACCATTTGGCGAAATGCATGATAACTACCTGCAGTAGCACGCCGCGTTTCTGCCAAACTGCCAGCCTTGTAGCAAACATGCCTTGCATAATACTGCTGCCTAGTGGCTGCTACATATACATGCCGTTTCCTGCAGGGAGTGCAGGCACAACAGTGATGAAAAATGATTACATAAAATCCATTGTTGCATATTTACTAAATGAAACGTAATGAAATGTACTTAATGAACAGCGAATTCATAGTACAGTAAAAGAGTGCTAACCTGGGAAAATTTTAGTTTAAATAAACAAAAAGGACAATGTGATTAGTTTTGCTTCTATACATAATGTCCTTGTATCTTATGCATGTAAACTTCATAAAAACAAAACTCTGTGTACAACATACATAATGCAATGACTCAGAAGTGGTTTTGACTTTAAAATTACATTTCTGTTGTAGTATACCTGCATTTATCCCTCATCAATCTATGAATCAGTTTTAACTACTTCTTAAGCCAGGCTTGTCATAAGTTTAGTTTTTAATGACATCTTAAAGCACAGTGAAAATTTTGTAAAAGTTTATGCTCATAATGGAAACGCTTCAGGTTTATGTTCTTTGTGACAAAACATGGCGTACTAAAGTTTGGGAATCATTTTTAACAGAGATTGTAATAATAAAAGTAATGCATGCATTAAGAAGTGACAAGCTTAGACATGATATGCCTTTGATATATAATTGAAAGATCAGACAAAACTGTAGGGTGATTAGAAAGACCAGGCACTGTTAAGAGTGATCTTCAGAATGATCATCTTACTAAACTAAATGGCGTACAGTATGCTGTGTATATACAATTTTAAAAAATGGCATTGATGTAGGGTCTTCAACATGAACGAGGAGGAGGACTGTTAATCACTCAGTTTTGTTTAGGATGAGCCCTTGGGGTCTCCAGTGGGATGGCTCGAGAGAAGACATGGAGGTACGACAGATGGACAGGTCTTTATTTACACTGCCACCATTTCTCGCTCTGGTTTCTTTTTCGCCCTCTCCTTCTCCCGCACTGAAACGTTACAAACATGTTTTCTAAGCATTTGCATACTGTGCACTTTATGCATAGTATTTACTACAGAAAAGGAGAAGAAAACACAGACCTGGCTCTTGCTCTGGACCCTTTGGTAGCTCTTCTTCAGGCACCTCAGGAAGTTCAAGGTCAGCGTCTCCCTGAGCACAAACAGGAGAAGTATAAGGTAGATGAAAAAACAGCAGCTGACACAACATCAGTAACAAGGGCTGTCAGAGTGTGTTCATGTACACACCTGAGTGATGGCCTCCAGCTCCGCTAGCACAGCCTCCTCATCCTCCTGGGTCAGAGATCCCGCCAGCATATCATCAATTTGCTGCACACACACACAGACAATCAGGAATGAGGGAAAAAACACTTGTACATCGTGCACAGTTGATTTAAATAGCAACAAGCACACAAGAGACCCAGTGTGTCTGCGAGTGAGATCCAGATAACTCTCAGTTCTTCTAGATTTGAGCACAAGAGAGTATAACAGATCATTATAGCCTTTTATGGCTGCTCATCTTTAGACTTTTTTTTTTATTTTTTTTATTTTGACACAAAGTTGATGTCAGTCGAAATATTTCTCTCGCATGTGCCCCTCGAAAATGAGATGTTACATGTCAAGGGGTTATACTTTCAATAAATTCAAATAACGATCAGTAAAAGATCATTGTGTTGCACGTAACAATCTGAAGAGAAATCTGTTAAAACATACAAATCCAACTGTAGGAGTACAGTGGGAGACTTTTTCATCTAAATTTAGAAACATTTCAATGTAAAAAGTTTTTAAGAGAACTGAAGAAACATTATTATTAGGTCACGCATGAAATATACACATTAATAAATGTGTGACATTGACCATGTGAGCGCTGAACAGATTTTAGGGCATACCAAACACATTGTATTAATTTTTCAATTCAGTTTTCCACTCAAATTATGCTAACATTAACAATATAATTAGTAATGAAAACATGCAAAAGAGAAGCCTTGGACCCTACCGTATATCTAAATGTATTCCGATAAAGGGTCTTATAACTTTTACTGTGGCCGGTTACATAAACTGCTTAGACTAAACTTACAAATTAGATTTTGAAAAGTAAAATGTACCTGCTGATACTCAATGGCATCATGTGTTTCATCCATGATCTTCTCCACGTCCTCTATGGACAGCATCTGGCATCAGAAAAAAAAAATGAATAGAGATATGGCTGTACAAGTTCAATTAACCAGTACATTGTGCTGAACACGGCCAAGAATAACATTTAATTTCACATTACATACCTCATGCATTTTCTTAAGGCAATCATTGCCAACTTTCAGTCCTTCAATGACTTTTATCTCTATTTGTGCAAATTCAATATCTTGAACCTGTAAAACAAAAATAGATCTGATTGTGATATGCATGAATAATGACAGATAAATAAATAAATAATACAGAAAAAGGGGCAACCATGTTAAAACGAGTCAAATCTAACATTCTCAATGTAAGATCTGTTTTATTTACCATCCGCTCCAGGTTGCTTATCTGATTTTCAGTTTTGTTCAGTAACTGATCCTGGTAGCGTTTCTTTTTGAGGAGTAGGAGTGCTTTCCTGAACAAACAAACACAAAATATTATAAGGAAGATTCTGTTTGTTTTAGAAAACTAGACCTTCTAGTTCTACAAGTAACACGAAGAGAGACATGATCACACTCACTCTTTCTTTCCATCTTTCAATAACTGTTTGGCCAGTTGTCGCTCTTTGTCTACATGAAAAGTGATCCTTTTCTGATACTGCTTCAGTTTATCTCTCTGCTGCTTCAGTTGCTGCTCACACACACAAATAATAAAGAAACATTAAATGAAAGCGAAAAAGTGACAAGATGTACAGTAAATATCCTATAGCAGAGCAGTTTTCTATATAATACAACATAAACTGCACTTTCATATATATTTTGTATATGTATATATACACTTCTCTCATAAGACTTATTAGCCAGTTAGCAGCTGTCTAACACACCAGCACAGCTCTGTCCTGCTCGGTCACCCGAGTTGCTTTCTTTTTCCCGAAGAGATTTCCCATGTCGATGCCGCATCCCCGCCACTATCTGTCCAGACAGGGGTGGTGTTTCTAAAATTTAGAAAATGGTAATTCCATAAGCCTCGTATGTCTGTAAGTCCATGACAGCAACACTGAATTCTGAGCTGTGGAAGAAAACAGCAACCCGGCCTACCGGAAGTTATGTCCTTCAAAATAAAAGCCCTATAGAAATAACTTGTTTTATTATTAACAATAATAATTATTATTACTTCGAATTTATTACATTAATAAAATTGTTCCAATGGCCGTTAGGTTTGCTCAGTAATGCAAATATCCCACATATTTTACTGTATATATTTAGTACTGTCGGTGCAAAATAAAAGTATGGCTTAGGGTTAGAGCTTTAGGGACTTTGACTAAGCCTAGCCTAGTTGTCTGTATAGACTAATTCACTGAGCCACACCTTTGGGTCAGCTAGCAACCAAGTTACTGATAATTCTGTAAAAAATACTTCTTATATGCCACATTTCTATTTGTCCAAAACGTGAAAGTTAAATGTCCTCCATCATAATCTACCACTTCATCATGACCGGATGTGGACGTGGCATACAGCTCAGTTCTTCCGGTGCGCGTGAGGAAGGGATTAAACGTCTGTTTCTCTGCTCTTTCCGTGAAAGAACGGTAGCCTTGTCGCGTTTACCGGCGTTTAGAACCGGAACGGCGTCCCGACGAATCGTTCGTTAACCCATCGAGCTGTTTATGAGGTGAGCTGTCAGATGGCGCTAGATATTTGTTATATTATTTGGTTATTTATTTTCCTGTCACTGCTAGCTTAGCTTAGCACATTCAGCGCGAGCCGCAGCGTCGAGTCATTTATGCGTTTTATCTTTATTTAATCCATTAAAGTGACACATTTTGCTGTAATTCATACGATATAAGGGTTTATTGAGGTGAGATCGTGTTGGCAGACCAAGTGGGTCATTTCCTGATTGTGTTTTAATAACCGGCAACGGTAAACATCTCAAATTAGCTTAGCAAGAGGTGAGAGAGTGAGTGGATTTAATGTCCTCATACGACACATAGTGATTTTAAAAATACAGTTATTTATTAAAGCATAACGTGTGTAATGTCACTTAATGGCCCAGTTAATAGTATGTTATTTACTTTTAATAGCACATGTGTTGTTGCTGTTTGACTTTTATGTTATGATTTAGTTTCTCAAGTTGTTTGACATTCCTTCTACTCTGAGTCTCTTAATATCATGATATTCATGTATTTTAGTTGTTTTGTTTTTTTATTCGCGTAACACGCTCATGTCCCTCTCTTTTGCTTACATTTTCCAAATGTGTGTGCATGTAACGTTAAGTGAAAGCACGACACTGGTTTCCAGACACGTTAGAGTCACTGACGTGGAGTGAAATGCATCATTTTGTTTTCTTAAGTTGTCAAGATAGTTATGCTCACTTAAACTGAACAACTTTAATGCAAGTTTTTTTGTTAAAATCCATTAAAATGACATTACTCTTAGTGTTCCCCATTGTAAATTAATGGGTAACAGAAATGTTTTATTTTACTCTAGACCACGCCCCTTTATTGACAACTGTATCTCTATCTTCATTTCAAATTTTTAGTGGATCTTACTTTTCTACCGTGCTTTTTGGTCAAATCAACAAATGGCCAAGCAATTTTAAAGGCAGCTTGGTTGTTTGATCATCAGTGTCTTTAAGCCTTAGGTTATGAAACCAGTTGCTTGGGTCAAAAGACTTGCGAGTTTGAGTCTCAGACTTGAATTTCCACGTCTGCTGGTTTCCCTTTACGTAACGTTGTCACCCATGTTGTGATCTTGTACACAACTCCGATGAGTATATTCATGCAGCAAGCCTGTCATTTCATTTCAGACAGATAGATGGAAAATTAGCGTGTTTATCTCTGGAAGTGCTCACACATGGGATACTGTATACTATTACGGTATCCATTGCCTTGAATTATTCAACATATTATCCAAGGCTGCGTTGTGCTCAAGCTTCTCAGCTGTTACATGCTATAAACCCGAGGAACAGTATTTTTATAGAAGATGCTTTGAAGTCTAAATTTAGATATTTCATAATAGCCTGTTGAATCTACTTTCCATATGCATTTTGATTTCATTATAACATCTGCTAAGAAAGCAAGTGTGCTAGCACTAATCGTGTCATTTGAGTTGACTACAATCTGCTTGTGTTTCATTGATGTTTGTGAAATTGATATGTGGGAGACACTATTAAACACTATGTTATCAGCTTCAGGAGTTACTTCAGTTTGTTGAGAGTTTGTCATGAGTCTCAGATGTTTGGAATGGGTGTGGATGTATTGCTGTCAGCCGTCTGCTCGGTTCTGTGAATGTTATTAGGGTGTGCTTTCTTTTGAAAATAGGTAATGTTTTTGTTGTCTATCATCAGTCCTCTTAAATGGTGTTATGCCTATGCAGAGTTTTAAAATGATCAAGGTTCACTTCAAGGTTTTTCAGGCATAGTTTAAAGTTGACATGAAATCAAAATGTAACCTTTTTACTTTATTAATGCGTTTTCTTTTATTTATTTGTTAATTATAATACATAATTTCATTAATCACAACAAAATAACTTGTTCGGTTCTGAATTTCTTTTAGTTAATGCTAACTTGTATCCGAATATGGATATGTTAGGCTACTTTTTGTAAACTTTCTAAATTCCTACCAATAGTTAATGTGAAAGTTTCATGCCTGCTAACATTAATTTAATAAAATAATGGTCACACTTCTAATTCTCACTATTAACTACGACTTTTGTCTCAAACACCTAATTATTGCTTACCGGTATTAATAGTTAATATGGTAGTTGTTAAGTTTTGTTAAATGATGGGATGTAGAATATGGTCATGCAGAATAAGGCATTAATATGTGCTTTATAAGTACTAATAAACAGCCAATATCCTAGTAATAGGCATGCTAATAGTAATAAGCAACTAGTTAATAGTGAGAATTGAACCCTTAACTAAAGTATTACCAAATTAATGATGGTGAAATCAACTTCAGGATGAACTTGACCTCCACGTAGTCTTCCATGATCCACTGCAAGCTTTCATTCACATAGACTCTATTCTGATCTGCAACATAATCCAATCAATTCCCCTTTGATAATTCAAATCATGTAATTTAAAAAAATCTGTTTCATTAAGAAATGTCACATTATGCAAGTTAAAAGGGTTGCTAATGTTTACTTTAAGGGTCTGATTTATTATTTGACCATAGAATACAACAGATGAGACGTTTTCCACTAACAATTCCTCTCGAATACTGAATTATATTTCACTTTAGTTTAAACAGGGTTAAAGTCTATGCTGAAATGGGTTTTGTCATTATAAATTACTAATTTTGATTCTCATGCTTAAAATTAAAGTGAAATGCACATGTTATTTGTTTGCTCATCAACTTCCTTGTGTTGCTTGCTTTTAGAAATCCCAAAGCGTTTTTGGCTTGAAGAGTGAAAGAGCTTTTCGGGCAAATTTCTCTTTTTATGTCAACATTTGCTGCACTGGTCTGAGCTTAAATGATTAGTCGGGAGTTTTGCTGTGCCAGCAGTCCAGCAGCACATGTCTTTAGACCTCTGAAAGCATCAGAGCGACTAACAAGACCTCTTAAGCACTTCTCACAGCAGTACCTCATAAATATAGATTTACTCACTCACTCACTTTCTCCTTTTCCCCCTTTTTCTGCCCTCTATTTAGAGTTAGGGATGAACTGAGAATGAATGTCAACCAGCAACCTCACATGGCCTCTCCTTATGGGCAGCCTCAGCCTGGGTATCAGGGCTACCCTCAGCCTGGCTATGGGGGTGGCCACGTGCCATCGGGATATCCAGCTCAGTACGCACCTTATAACGGGCCGGGTTCTGCCTACCAACAAGGTCCACCGCAAGGTAAGGGGGTGAAAGTACAATATGATTGTGACTGATTCAGAAAATATTTATGATGGGTTATTATCATTTAATAGGGCCTTAAGGTCAATCTGTAAGATATATTCTTGTGTATATTCAAGCTGTGCTTGTTCAGAGCACGAAGAAGAAAGTGACAGCCAGATTTATCCCTCCCAGCCTCCTCTTTTTACCTGTCATCTCCTGCTTTCACATTTTATTCCCATTTTTTACTTCTCTCTCTTTCTTGTATTGCAGGATATTCTCCTTATGCAAGCTTTCCTACTAAGACTCTTGCAACAAACTTAGTCTCTGACCTGTCCTCCTCCTCTCCTCTTGACCTAGGTAACTGGTTTAATTCTGCTTAGCAGCCTGTCCTCTTCTCTTTTCCCTGCAATTTGTAATTGACTAGGCTATATTGTGTGGGATGGCTGGGCGGTGCTTCACCTGTGGCAATGGAAACAGCAGGATACAGTCAAAAGCCTGCTGTGGAAAGACATTCTGCCTGCCTGATGATATTTACATCACTTTCCTTTTCCAGTAATTTTCTCTTTTTCCAATAGTCTCAGTACATGTTAGGATTGAACGTTAGTATGTTAAGCATTCTTACATGATCATTGAGTGAACTTGCTTTCCCTTACAAGAGTCAAGGGGGTTATTTGACTGCTTTGGTATATTTGTAATATACACAGTACAAAATCGACACTTGTACCAAAACCAAGGAAAAATTCCCTTTATGTCTATACATAATTAGTTTGCACACATTTGGCTGGTGATGTAATCAACTGCAACATAAAACATTTTGGCTTTTGGCCTGTAATAAATTTTTCTCATCCCGTTCCGTTTAGGTCCCACATTTTTACATGTTTATTCTTTGCAATAAAAAATTCTTTGTCATCAGAAAGAGTGAGAGAGAGAAAGAAAAAATGACTAAAGTGTAAAGACAAACAAGTCTATATTATAAGCTGCATTATTTGCTTATATTAAATGCCTGTTGTTGCTCACAGATAATCACAAAAGTTTGAAATCAAAAGTGTGTTAAGCTTGGGACACACCAAGCCGACATTCAAAGAACTAGCAGCGACAAAAGTTGACTGTGTTGTCGTCTGTGTCTGGGCCAAAAAAGCTGCGCTTGCCTTGAACACACCAAAAGGACTAAAGGCGACTCAACTAGCACGTGCGTTCTGCGTCTGCGTGTAAGTAAATGCCTGTCTATATCAGCAGGTATCAATAGTCTATTTTCGTCATTCAAAAAGGGCTAGGACTACAGCCACAGGACTGCAGCTATACAAACCGTAAACAAAGCAGCGCTTGCTTAGTTACCATTTTGGATATCCGTCACGCTTATCCCTTTCTTCATTACACTCGGCTATTTTTGAAAATATTTGTGCATTTGAATCCTTAGGTAAGATGATTTAAAATAGAACAGCCTTCTGTCTGTACCAACTTGACATCTCTGCTCTCTTTGATCACTTTCGCTTTTAGTCACGTGCACTGACTCGTTTGCTAAGCTGAACAGCCAATCAGAGTTCTCTCTCTCACCGACGGCCTGACGCAGATTCAACATGCTGAATTAGCCTAGAAAAACCTGACGGCTTCCGACTAGAGCCAACGGTGCGGAACACACCAAAAAAAACTAAGCCGACCGACGCTCAAAAACTGCTCGACATTGTCCGATGGCCGACCGTCGGCTTGGTGTGTCCCAGCCTTCACTCGAACATTGAACTGTTTAATTATTTATTGTCTCTCCTCCTAAAGGTATGAGAGGACCCCCCACTTCAGGGGCACCACCTGTCTCAGGTGCACAGAACTATTCTCAGTTTGGGCAAGGAGAAACTCAAAATGGACCACCTCCGATGGGTGCTCCACCACAGAGGTCAGTGACCTGTCATATCAGCACATAACCATGTTCCTTCACCCTTTCCCTGTTATCGATTTTTATTTGGCTTGTATGTTACCTCTTCAGTTTTGTGGTTGACATTAAAAAATGTGTTATAATAAATTTCACTTCAATGCTTAATAAATGCAAAGTGAGTTATTTTTCATGGTTTCTCTGCACTGTCTTGTCTTACTTTGATCTTACTTTAATTGTTCGTTCAGGCCTCCAGTGTCTCAACCTTACACTCCAGCTGTGGTGAATCTCTCTGGTCCTCAGCCCCCGTACGACCAGCAGTTTGGAGCTCCACCTGTCAGCATGCAGCAGATGACCAATCAGATGGCCAGCATGCAGGTTGGCTCCACTGCACCATCCCCTGCAGGCCCAGGCTATGGTAAATAACCTTTTTTGAAAAATGTAACATCATAAAAAGATTTTAGAGCATTGCAGTGATCAACAATTTGTTCTCTTTTTTTTCTTCTAGCCCCTCCCTCCGTATCCCAGGCTCCTATCTCCTCTGCCTACTCGCCTGCAGCTCCTCACACTTTCTCACTCACCTCCACTGCTCCCACACAGCCTCCGCCTACTGAAGCTATGGCTCAGGTTCCCCCTAGGTCCTACTACGGAGCTCCACCTCCTGCCCAGCAGCCTTTCCCGAATGCTGCCCCGCCTTTCTCCTCCACTGGCCCCACTCAGCCCCAAGCCCCCCCACCTGTTTCTCAACAATCCTTCTCTCAAGTTCCGCCTGTCTCTCAGCCTCCGTTTTCCACAGCCATGCCTCCAGGTCCCACCCAGTCATATGGAGGCCCACTTCCTCCAACACAGCCCTCTTTCCCAAGACCTCCACCTCCCACCTCCCAACTGTCCAATTTCCCTGGAGGGCCACCACCCACCTCAACTCCATCTCAGCTCCCAGGAGGCATGCTACCCCAACCACCAGTTTCCCAACCCTCACCTTACCACTCAGTTCCACCTCCAAACACTACTGGGTTTCCACCACAAGTTGGTGCTCCACCAAGGCCCCCCCCTGCTGGAATGCAAGGTCCTCCAATGGCATCACAAGGGCCTCTAATGGCACAGGCTAATCATGTACCCCCTTCACAGCCTGGCATGCCACCTAGTCCTATCAATGCTGGCCTGTCAGGGCCACCACCACAGCCAGGAATGCAGGGATATCCTCCTCAGCAAAATGGTACGCATCATTGTTGCTAACTTCAAACTATTAAAAAAATAATAATCATGTGACAGTTACATGTCAGTGTATTTATGGAAGCTATACAGGTTTGGAACAAGTACCAAATGTTATTTTTGGCAGAACTAAATTTTAACAACCCTAGTAATTACTTCACAAGACTTTGATTTTTGTGAATTGATTTGCCTATGACATTTTTTTCCCTACCAGGTGCTTTCGGGCAGGTCAGAGGTCCTCAGCCTGGCTATGCTGGACCGTATTCTGGGCAGCCAAATTATGGACCGCCACCCGCTGCACCTGCCCCAGCACCAGCCGCCCCGAAGAGGCTTGATCCTGATTCTATTCCAAGCCCGGTATGAACAGCTCAGATCTGACACACACAAATACCTCAAAATCACTGTCCACCACACCTTGTCCCACACATCTACTGTGTTCATTTCTCAAGTGTGTTTTTAACAGGGCTTTAACAGGGAGTTTTTTAGCTTGTTTGCTGTACACCCTGTCACACAGCAGCTTTTAGGCATTGTTCTGTTTTTTGTTGTAAGTAAGAAATGACAACGAGGCAGCTTCACGTAATACAATGTGAGTGGAGAGGGTTGGTTTGTTTTTGGTTTTTGGTTTTAATTGCTCATAGACACTTACCCATTAATTCTAATTTAACATAATCTTGTCAGTTAACAGTTAATGATCGGTTAACGGGCATCATTTGTCGGGACAGGAAAACCCCCAGAAATGAACGTCCCTAGGTTTAGTTCCAACCAGCTCTAACACACATACCTGTAGTTTTCAAATAAGCCTTAAGGACTTGATTAGCTGTATCAGGTGCGTTAATGATAGCATAGGCTTGCATAGGCTGTACTATTTCAATTCCTGATTGGTTGACTGCCAAATTAAAATGTATACGATAAAAGGACATTATTAAACAGTTAATGGCAATTTTAAATAACCGTTTCTGTTCAGAACGATTAAACTTTATTTAATTTCTGTTTTTGTTTGTTCATGTTCCTGTTAATTTAGTTTGTTTATTTTTTTACACACACACACACACACATCCATCATTTTCAGTACTAATGCACTTGGATACACACTCACTCACATACACACAGTCATACCCTCAATATGTAATAAATAATATCTATGTATATAGATGTGTGATGTGGTTGTGTTAAGAAAGGCTTCTGGAGTCTCCTGTGTCTGATGTGCATGCACTATGGTGGCTATAATTAACAACAACAACAACATCCAGATTCATAGATTTTTTTTTTAAGGCTTGAAAATTCTGCACGTGCCACATCACAATAACTGCACACATGTCTCTTATACTGCCTGCTAAACAGTGTGATTAATCATCAGTAATTCTAGGCCTGGAAAACAAAACAGAGGAACCGTAACTGTGGTTACACTTCTGTTTATCTTCTCTGCTCTCTCTCTCTCTTTTTCTTTTGTTTTGGCTTCTCTCTCTATCTCTCTCCTCTATTATCATTTGCTGACTAAATTGTTAAAATGTAAAGCAAGCCTGTGACATGCCGCCTGTGCAGAAAACAAGACATAGAATAGACCCAGACGCAATCCCCAGTCCAGTAAGTGCCTCGTGTCTCTGCTGTTCTGTGTTATACTGTATCCCGATTTCTCTGTTCCTTACTCGTAGGGATGCCAGTGACTCTATCTAGATGAATATTTTATTCTCTGTTCTTATTATGGAGCTTACATGATAGCTCTGTGCAACAGACCAACTTCCTTGTTGAGATGGACACATATAACATGAATACTTAAAGCGATAGTTCACCCAAAAATGAGAGTAGTCAGCATTTACTCACCCTCATGTTGTTCCAAACCGATGACTTACTTTCTTCTATGCCTTTTTTTGTTCATACTGTGGAAGTCAATGGTTTGGTTCCCAACTTTCTTCAAAATGTATTCTTTTGTTTTCCACAGAAGAAAGTTATACAGGTTTGTAACGACATGAGAGAGAGTAAAGAATGACAATTTTCGGCATAATTTTATCCATTTAAATCAATAAATTCTTTAAATGATTTTGGATAATTTACTTGTATTTTTTATAATGTTTAGAGCAGTCATTGGTACCCACCCAAAAACATTCCTATCAACACTCCCGCATGCTATATAGTGACCGTGTGTGCATGATTGGCATGTTCTTATTTATGGTTTAATAGGCTGTCTCTAATGTAAACATTGTGGCCCATCATTTAAAGGAATATTCTGGGTAAGATGCTACTCGAGCTCTGTCGATGGCCTCTATGGGGATGACGAGGGCAGTAATAGAGCTTGAGGGTTGACGTAATTTTGTTGGCCAACCCGGAAGTTGACATATCTCTGGATTTCCCTTGGCAAAAAGATTTTCCAATGGCTTTTGGGTTTTTGCAGAAAATAAGCTAATAATAATTATGCAGTTTCTTGCACTTTTTTTATTTACCAATAAAAAACACTTCCCAATGAGTGGGCTTGATAAGCACAGACCTTATTTCAGGCATTTAACCAAGGAAATTTTGACTTTAGGACGATGGAACCGGAAGTAAAAAAAAAAAGAAAAAGAAAAAAAAGCTTGTTTTTAAAGTCTATGGGACTGTTCAATGATATTAAAGCCAAACAGATTGAGACAGCATGTATCCGATGCTGTTTATTCAGCTTAACCTATTCAACCCTGAATATTCCTTTAATCTGTTTTAGATGCTCAGATGTGGCACTGAACTTTTAAACTTGCTGATCCTGTTTGGATTAGTTCTATATGGGCATACAGAGGTTTATCAGGTGTAAGGTTGGGTTGAGTTGTGTTTGTTCATGAATAAAGGTGTGTCACTCTTTCATAGGCTGATGTTTGTTCTCTCAGATTCAGGTTATCGAGGATGATAAAGCAAACAAGGGAAGTGAACCTTTTACTACAGGGGTCAGAGGTCAAGCCCCACCTCTTGTCACCACCAAATTCCAAGCTAGAGATCAAGGTAAGAATAGAGATTGGATACGTTTAGTGTATGTTTGGAATGGAAAACTAACTTTAATATACTTACTAAATTCTTTAAACTGCATTTTTTTTTAATCATAAGTAAAACGGTAGGCTTTATATCAGAATATTACGGGTTTGAATAAAATATGCTTTTGATTAATCTCTTTAAAGGGAATGCGAGTCCACGCTACATCCGTTGTACAGCCTACAACGTGCCCTGCAATGCCGACATGGCGAAACAGTCCCAGGTGCCCCTGGCTGCTGTCATAAAACCCCTGGCCACTCTGCCTCCAGATGAGGTAAAAGGCCACATATGAATGTTGCTTATTGCCTTGAAAATGATTGCAAAAGGGCCTGTGGGTAATAGCATGTCATTCCTTTTTACTGGCAGTCACCACCATATCTCGTGGATCATGGAGAAAGTGGTCCCATCCGCTGTAATCGCTGTAAGGCCTATATGTGCCCGTACATGCAGTTTATTGAAGGTGGCCGTCGTTTCCAGTGTGGCTTCTGCAGCTGCGTCACAGAGGGTTTGTCATGCTCCAAGAACACGTTTATCATATTGAATTCATTCTAATCAACATCTAATGTTTTTGTTTTTGTTCTCCTTTCACTCTCCTAGTGCCTCCCCATTACTTCCAGCATCTGGATCACACAGGGAAGAGGGTGGACTGCTACGACCGACCGGAGCTCTCAATGGGCAGTTATGAGTTTATGGCTACTGTGGACTACTGTAAGGTACAGTATAAGTTCCAATCGTGCAAGTACAATCTGTGCTGATGTGTGTGAGATTGCTTAATTAAATATTATTTATTGACAGAACAACAAGATTCCTCAACCGCCAGCCTTCATCTTCCTGATTGACGTGTCCTATAATGCTGTGAAGAATGGCATGGTGGGAATCGTATGCCAGGAGCTGAAGACACTCCTGGATTACTTGCCCAGGTGAGAGTTCAAAGTTTGAACCATCAGAAACAACTACAAAAATCTTTTGAGAGTGTTTTTGCATGTATAATAGTATAATTTTGACATTGCCTATTTATTGTTCCTGCAGACAGAATCCTGATGTGGATTCAAACATTCGAGTTGGCTTTGTCACCTACAATAAAGTGCTTCATTTCTATAACGTGAAGGCCTCACTTGCTCAGCCACAGATGATGGTTGTGTCAGATGTGGCTGACATGTTTGTGCCCCTACTGGATGGATTTCTGGTCAATGTCTCGGAGTCCAGGATGGTTATTGAGAGGTAGGCTTCGGTTTTCATACACTACCATTCAAAATTTGGCGGTTGGTAAGATCAAAATACAGGAAAAACGGTAATATTATGTAATATATTAATGCAATTTAAAATGATGATCCTGTGATTGCAAAGCTGAATTTTATCAGGCATTACTCGGGCTGTCATTCTCTCATGATTCTGATATGCTGATTTGGTGCTCAAGAAACATTTCTTATTATCAGTGTTGTGCTGCTTAATATCTTTGTGGAAATCTTTATACATTCTTTTTTTTTAGGATTCATTGAAGAATAGAAAGTTGGAATAAAATTAGTACAATTATAAATGTCATTACTGTCTCTTTAGATCAATTTAATGTATCCTTGATTAATAAAATTGACAATTTCTTTTAAAAAAAAGAAACAAAGGAAATATTAAAGGCTTTGTACCTGAATTTTGACCATCGGAGTGGTTTGATTATTAAAATGTTTGTTGCCCCCCAGTTTGTTGGATCAGATTCCTGAGATGTTTGCAGACACGCGGGAAACTGAGACTGTGTTTGGGCCGGTTATTCAGGCTGGGCTGGAAGCGCTCAAGGTATGTGATCCATCTTATTGCAAGTTTCATAGTCTACAGTGAGTGACATCATCATATGAATGTTAATGATTCCCGCAACTCAACTCATTGTGGTTCAAAATGATGTCAGCCTTGTAGAACCTTTTCAAGGCGGTACATGGGGCATTTCGGAAATGTGTAGTGTTATTCATGGAAGAATTTTTTGTTTGTTTTTTTCACCTGCGTATTTTGTGTCTACCCTGAGTGCAAACACTCCTTTATAAAGACATTTCTGTTTTGTCACCTAGGCTGCAGACTGTGCTGGAAAGCTCTTTGTTTTCCACTCGTCTCTTCCCATTGCTGAGGCTCCAGGCAAACTGAAGAACAGAGAGGATAAGAAACTAGTGGGCACTGATAAAGAGAAGGTACCATGACCGTTTCTTCTTAAATCTCTACTGCTCATTACATTCTGTCTGTCTCTGAAAGAAGCAATCATGAATATACAGACAGTGGCAGTTGAAAATGTATTGTCACCACAGAGACTGAGACCTATGGGAACATTGTAACTAGGGATAGGGGCGATATATTATCATTTGCGATATACCGGTAAAAATTCTCCCCACGATAAGAATAAGTCTTCCCGCAATAATAACGATAAAGCCTAGTTGATGGCGTATTTCTGTTTGGGACCCAATCTCAGCTCACGTGCAGCGGAGTTTATCGCTAAACGAGGAACTACCTCTGCAATCTGGAACTGGTACACACAGATATATTTTCACTCGCCGAACATGGACTGAGTGCTTAGAAGTTTCGCTCTACGACAAGCGATCCGTAAAGCGCACTGTTTCAGTTCATCCCAATGAATGCACAGTGACGCACAGTATACACTAGTGTGAGGCGCCCGACTCGCCGTCACTTTACTGAGAGCGCTCAGTGTTTCTCACACACTCAAAGAGAGCGAGAGAGTCTTACATGCCACGCAGAATTGACGTTCTACATGTAAACAATATTATTTGTTGTATTTTCCTCTTAAAAAGAATGGAGTTCATTTGAAATTATTCAGCCTTTATGAGCAAGCAGAAACTAATGCGCAAACGGTAATCTCATTGGCAGTTCGAGCAAACGCAGATCCGTAGTGCGGTTTATACTGTTATGAATAGAATTTGTAGTAGTAGTATTTTATCAGTATTATTGTTCGTATTTTACATTTCAAACTTGTAATTGTTTGAATTGTAATGATTATTGTGTGATGTTTTACAGTACAGTTGGACTAGGCCTATTTAAACATTATCTGCACGTTTACAGGAGAAACTGCAACTTTTCTATTTCTGCAAGGGCTGGTGTTTGGATTTTTACTGTTTTTTTTTAATTATTTAATGTAATTTGGATATTATAATAGAAGCCTCTTTGATGATGGGTATGTTTTACTTTAGATCAATGTTTGTGTTTCTGAGGCTCTCAAGAATGCATGCAGCTATCACTTTTAGCCAAAAACAGGGGTGAATGGTACTATATTTATATCGTTATCGCAATAAATACCAGTAATATCGTCATATATTTTTAAGCCCATGTCGCCCATCCCTAATTGTAACAGGAGTTTTTTTTATTGTGGTATTTATAAGGACGTTTTTTAGAAAGAGCCTCTCCATTCGACACATCCTGAAATTCCTCCTATTTCTTTTGCAGTCATTATTCCAGCCACAAGTTAGTTTTTACAACACTTTAGCCAAGGAGTGTGTGGCACAGGGTTGCTGTGTGGACCTTTTCATCTTTCCCAACCAGTATGTTGATGTAGCAACGTTAGGGGTGGTCCCCACTTCAACAGGCGGATCTATCTACAAATACACCTACTTCCAGGTAAGAACTATACCACCCAGTTATATTGCCATACATGACCAGATCAAAGAAATCTCCTTAACCAAAAACATGCATTATGATTATTCACTCAATGGTTTATTTCAGTCTTCGACTGACCAGGAGCGTTTCCTCAATGACCTGCGGAGAGATGTGCAGAAGCCGATGGGCTTTGATGCAGTGATGAGGGTCCGCACCAGTACAGGTGAATATACAGCTCTATACACCAGATTATTAATGTTTTCTTCATCCTGCTATTTACTTACCGCAATATATTTATACACTACCATCCAAAAGTTTAAGTTTAAGAATGAAGTTTCTAATTCAAGCAGCATTTATCAGAAATACAGTAAAACAGTTTTAAAATATTATCATTTAACATTACTGTTTTCTATTTTAATATATTTTAACATGTCATTTATTCATGTGATGTCAGACCTGAGTTTTCAGCAGCTTCAATGTCACAATGAGCATTCAGAAATCATTCTATTTTGTTGATTTGGTGCTCAAGAAACGTTTCTTATTACCATTTCAGCATTTCAAACTTTTGAACGGTGGTGTAAATCCCCTCTCATTATGACAGAGGTGCTCAACTTCAAAAGCGAAGAGGGCCACTTTCAAACCGCAATTTTTTTTATTTATAATTGCCCCTCAAAAAGTCCTAATTTATAAATGCGTAATTTTATGATTTGGTTTGTATGACTGTTCTTTGGTCCCAATTTTTTAAAATACGTATTATGAATATTTATTACACAACTTTCAAAGACATGATAAAGCCATTTGACCTTCATCCACTTCCTGTTTATTTATTACAATTTTATCATTGATTTAAAATACTGGCATAAAGGCTGAGTTGAACTTGTGTGCGGTGCTGTGGCAGGTATCCGGGCAACCGACTTCTTTGGTTCCTTCTACATGAGCAACACCACAGATGTAGAGCTGGCAGGACTAGACTGTGACAAGACCGTTACCGTGGAGTTCAGACATGACGACAAGCTCAGCGAGGAAACTGGAGCTTTAATGCAGGTGTGTGTGTGTCTAGTCTTGCACACATATGTGAAGTGTCAGCTACACTGAATTCAGTCAGCTCAACATTTTATCACCTCAGCTGTGCTGACCTTTTTGTCTGTACTTTTTTTTTTCTTCTTCCTCTCCCTTCAGTGTGCTGTTCTTTATACCAGCTGCAACGGTCAGCGACGGCTTCGGATCCATAACATGGCAGTGAACTGCTGCTCTCAGCTGGCAGACCTGTACAGGAACTGTGAAACTGACACCATCATCAACTTCTTCGTCAAATATGGTGAGTGAAACCACACACATCCTCTCAAACCGGTTGGATCAACACCTTCTCACTGCTTCCTGCACTATTATTCTATGGGCCAGCTCTGTTATATTGTTTTGTTTTAATTTGAACAATTCCGATTCTGCACATTGATTCCTATTTTCAATTCCAATAAGGTAAAAAAAAGACACTTGGATATAATTTACATTATACTTTACATTTATTTTAAGTCTTATTGCAAAACATTTAATTGTAGCTGAAAACCATAAATAAAAATCAACAGGCTAAGGAACACTTGCACAAGGATTAAAAAATATCAAAGCAAAAACAACTAGGCTAACTAATATAAATTTCAAGCATTATTAAAGACAAGTGAACACTCGGTAATTAAAAAAGAATGAATAAACAAATTACCAATCGCACAAATAAATACAACTGAACAAAGATACGATTGAAAAGTGTTTTACGATTTTCATGTATTCAGGTACAGAAACTGAAGTCAAATGTAAAATAATGCTGCACGTTATAAATAAATTACATATGCATTACAAATATAGTTACAAAAGTTATTACAAATGTAGTTAAAAAAATTAAGAACAGCGAGTGAATTTTCTGTCTTTAGTTGTTTGATTAACGTTACGGCAGCAGAAATGCTGTCACTTTAAGAGCTGCACAGATTCATTTATACTGTTACACATACATTTTCTTTGTCAACTGTTTGTTTACTAATGACATAACCGACTGTTTACGAGGAAATTTTGACATATTTTTGTGTATATTTGTCCATTCAAGTGCAAAAAGACACGGAAGAGAACTCTGTTCATTATCACGCACTGTACAGTATGAGAAGCAGTATGTTTTGGATTGTGTGCTGAGCACAGAAAACAGCATGCAAGACTTCTTGTGCTTGAATGGTTTAAAGTCATTAAAATGCACACAAAGGAATCGTTAAGAGGAATTTAAATTAAGTATCTGATTCCTGACCTTAAGTATTTGATTCCAGAATTGGAATCGATTTTTGATTCCCATTTAAGTTTAAGTTTTATTTAGCTATATTTTATTTTCATTTTATTTATTTTCTTTTGATTTAACTTTTTTGTTTAATTTTTGGTTTGTTTTTCATTTTGTTTTTAGTTTTGTTTTCAAGAGGGAAAGTTCTCTCCTCCGTCTACACACATCTTTAAATAAAACTAGACTGCAAAGTCATGAATCAATTGTCATGATTGATCGTCATAACCATCAACACCTACATATTCAGCAGCTTCGTGGGCCATTATTATGCATTTCACATGTTAGTTATTCATAATATCGGTAATTTTCTTTTAGGAGTCTTAAAGGTCCAGTTTAAATTTTCTTAATTGTTCTGGGACCATCAGAATTCATTTAAAAAATATATGTTGTTGTATGTGTTTGCAGCATATCGGAGTGTACTCAGCAGTCCTACCAAGAATGTACGTGATAGCCTGGTGAATCAGTGTGCACAGATCTTAGCCTGTTACCGCAAGAATTGTGCCAGTCCATCTTCAGCAGGACAGGTAAGTAAAGAAACCCACCCACAAAAACACAGTGCTATAGTGAAGACCAATACGGTTTCTAATGATTTTATATATACTCAAGTTACCATTCAAAAGTTTGGGGTTGATAAGATTTTTGTTTTTGAAAAAAGTCTCTTATGCTCACAGAGGCTGCATGTTTTGGATAAAAAATACAGTAAAAAGCGAAATATTAAATTATATTGAAATATTAAAAAACATAAAAAATCTTACAGAGCCCAAACTTTTGACTTGAATGGTAGTGTGTGTATATATATATACATTAAAATATTATATGCTGAATATATATATATATACACACAGGGTTTGAAATTTACCTTTTCACTCGCCAGCCTATTTGGCTATTAAATTGTTACCAGCCATTCAGAACATCTACTAGCCAAAACATAAACCAGATCATCAGTCACAGCTTAGATTTAAATATATTTATTATTAAATCTGATTGAATCATTGTATTGTTTTCAGCTTTACGACAGTCAATACTTTGTGGATACCCTTCAAATAAAAGGAAATGGAAATAAAAATAAAAGCAAAATTCTCTGTGACTTCTCTTATAATTACCTGCACGTGGCAATAAATACGCTAGGGTGCTTTTTGGCCAAAAGTCTTGGACATCCGGCATTTATGAGAGCGGTTTGGAAAAAGTAGTCTCTTAATTGTCTCCTAGGGCTCTGGCGGCACAGCAGACGGGAAGCGCCACACCGCAGACATCTCACAGGCAGGTTTATCGCACACCGGTCGCGTCTTACTATACTCGCGTTCTCAAGTTCAATGCGGCAATCCAAAACATTGAATCTAATCACAACACACGCAATAGTTCACTTCAAGAATGAACAGTGGCGTCGATAAGTTTGAAGTAAGGTATTTGAAAAAACTTTGCAAACGGAAAGCGAAAGTGCGACGTATATACAATAAATATCTTGTACAATACAAGATCTCCTAGGCGTTTCTCTGTGTGCGTCCCTTTCTACGCATTGTTTTGCTAATGTTTGAGGCTCTTTTTAGGGGAAGGGCTTTGATAGCGATGCCATGCAAAGTGACTATTGTGATAATTTATGAATTATAACCTGCCAAATTGGGTAGTGTGTTGATATGCGTTCCCTGCCACAGTGGATTTTCACCCGCATTTGGTCGGGTGTTCATTTCAAACCCTATTTATATTAGGGCTGTCAACGTTAACACATGCACTTCATTAAAAAGCATTCAAATAATTTTACGCAAATAAATTGCTTAAGCACATTTTTAGCTGTTATCCAGTAAACAAATTAATTCACACAATCAGTCCAAAACAGCGCTAATGTAAAGAAAACCAGGCTTATTACATCAGAGATGGCAGAGAGAACAGTGATTCACTCATGGCCATTTTCAATGAATGACTTAACAGAACGTCAAAAAATTACACGTTTCTCGGCTGAATAAAGCAAACCAGCGTCCTCGCTTGTAAAGTTTTGATAGATTGTAATCAAGGTGAAGACGTTTGCGGTGACGTACAGGAGTGGTACAGTATGCATGCGTGAGTCCGTTATATTGATGTGCAAACAAACAGTGCATGTGCGCTCTCGATGCACTGATCGCACATTGTATTCATGCACATTCAGGATAATGTTTTTATCTGTCTTGTGTATGTTGCTGTGTTTAGTAATTCTGAATGGATCCCTGTAGTAGGTATATGGAGTCAGGTCAAGGTGAATAGTATATATATATATATATATATATATATATATATATATATATATATATATATATATATTTTTTTTTTTTTTTTTAATCTCATCTCCATGTTGTCTTGATCTGTATCACAAACTTTTTGCTGTTGCACTGTACACATACTGTACACTTCATTCTGAAAAGTTTTTTTTGTTGTTTTTTTCATGGGTGCTTTGGTGTGTTTAAATTTATGTACTATATTGACTCCTTATCGTTAATCAAATTAGTTTTTGATTTATTTTCATTATCAATTTTTACCAATTAGATGTTACAGCCCTTTACTTTGCGGTATATAGCAAATGATGACAAAATATGTATTGATATTTTCTTGTCTATTTGTCTGTGTACAGTTGATTTTACCAGAATGCATGAAGCTGCTGCCCGTGTATCTGAACTGTGTGTTGAAGAGTGACGTTCTGCAGCCCGGGGCGGACGTCTCCCTGGATGACCGGGCCTACCTGAGGCAGCTGGTTAGCGCTATGGATGTGGCCGAAAGCCATGTGTTCTTCTACCCTCGGCTGCTTCCGCTGGTGAGAGACAAACACAGTAATATCACATCACCCCATTTGATATTGTAACTGAGCTGTGATGGTTACGTTCTCGGTTTCTCTACAGCAACAGCTGGATGTTGAGAGCATGTCTCTGCCTGTGGCAGTGAGAGACTCGGAGGAGAGACTGTCTAGGGGAGGAGTGTACCTCTTAGAGAATGGATTGAATATTTTCCTTTGGGTGGGGGCCAATGCCCAGCAGGAGCTGCTTCAGAACATCTTTGGCACAACTGCCTTCAGCCAGATAGACCCCGGCATGGTACGACCCTTTGTAAATGCTATATTTAAAAGAAAATTGTCCATAAATCATTTGTTTTTTACCTCATACAGAAGCAGTTTTATAGCTCCACCTTATAAGCACATGAAACTTTAACACTTTACCCAAGATACTTGAACTGTTTTTGCATGCTAAATTTTGTCTTTAAAAATGTTATGTGAACATTGGCACTTTTTATTGTGTTTTGCTGGTTTAGACCTCTCTGCCGGCTTTGGATAATCCTTTTTCAAAGAGACTGAAGGAGATTATCGAGTCTGTCAGGGCACAGCGCTCACGATACATGAAGGTAAATGCGTCACATGGCTTGATATTTTACTTCCGCAGATTTTCGTGATTTGGACAGCAGAAAAGATTGTTTGAAAGCTTAGATCACTTGTGTTGATATTTTATTCACTACAGTACAATACAATTATTAGCAAAATCAGATGAGCATGAGGAATATGAAGGCAAGATAATCCAGGAATTATGTATGACTTTGACTAAGGGGAAAAAGGGAGTATTTTCCAGTCCAGATTAATGTTCATCTGTGATTTATTTCTCACTACTGGGTCACTCATGATTATAGGGTGTTTTTACACTGGAGTCCTCCTGAAAATAACCATATTTAGACCAAAAAAAGGAACTAGCTTGCTTTCACACTGTCCGTGACCGTTTATGGACCACATAGCCATGTTGGGGATTTAATTGATTTATTCATTTTAACGGGTGGGTTCTGGAAAATGGTTATTGTTGTTTTGACTTTTTTTGTATGTGTTTTTGTTTTACTTTATGTAATAATTAGAGATGCACCGATTTATCGGCTGGTGACCGGAATTGGCCGATTTTCGCGCTGTCTATTTTTGTTGCGCTGCTCACGCTCCATTAAAGTGAAAGCACACTTTTGATGGATAAAATAAATAGGATTTCACACAAAAAGTGCCCAAACTGAACAGAATTTGCATGTCTAGTGTGTTTTAACAAGAACTGGAGTAGGGTGTGTCAGAAAAGAAAGACTCAAAAATATTTAAAGAAAATGTACCCATTTAAACTCGTTTTTATTATTCAGTTTGGGTAAAAGTACATGACGTTTTATTAAAAAAAAAAAAATATATATATATATATATAAAAAGTGTGTGCTGTAAAGTGGTTCAAAAATGAAATCAGAATCAGCTAAAATCGGTATCGGCAGGTCAAACTCAATCGGAATCGGCCTAGAAAATTGTAGCTACCCCACTTGAAATGATGATCAAATTACTCCTTAAACTGATGTTTCCATTAGCATTTTATTCGTGACACTCATGTAGACACCGTAAGAGCTACAGCAAAAACACAAACAATAAAAACAAACACTGTCACTCAAACACATTAACCAACATCACAATAAAACGATACAATTACAAAAAATAATAAACATCAAACTTAGTTTACCTTATAACCCTCAAGTGGGATGCACAAAACTTCATGAGGGGGAGAAAACCGTCATGTATCACAAGCTGCGTCCTTCACAAAAGTGTGCGCACATACACATAGCGGAAATAGAGCGCGCTTTATACACATGTTGGTGCACGTTAAGGCCGTATCATAATAAAAGTCCTTCAAATAATTATACATAAATCGGTACAGACCTTACAAATTCAAGCAAATTAACAATCCTTTACACTCCCACCAAATCATGCGTTATAATAAACAAATGATTTCAAAATTACAATGACACTTCAAACAATACAAAACAACAACAAAAAATAAAGAAACAAACAAACTTTAACAAGTCTCCAACAGTAAAACCAACTTCTGAATAGGACGTTCAATTACAGAAGGCTTCCCTAGACGTTCTCCCTTCTTTCCAAGATTTTTGTCACCAAGATGAACCCTAACTCTCCTCACAAGTCCATCCGAATCTATGGTCGTTTCTACAATCCTACCTAACAACCATTTGTGCCTAGGTAGATCATTGTCCTTGACGATCACTATGTCCCCAATTGACAAATTTCTCTTAGGGGTGTGCCAACGCTGTCTGACTGCAATGTTTGAGAGATACTCTTTACGCCAGCGACTCCAAAATTGTTCAGCAAGATATTGGACATGGCGCCACCTTTTTCTGGCATAAAGATCTTCTTTAGTGAACTTGCCTGGAGGAGGTAAGGCAATGGTGGATTTCATGGTAAGAAAATGATTTGGCGTTATGGGTTCAAGGCTATTTGGGTCACTTAAATTGTTGACAGTGAGTGGGCGACTGTTTACAATTGACATGGCTTCGTAAAAGAACGCTCTTAAAGATGAATCGTCAATCCTTTCAGAAGCAATTAAAAGTGTAGACTGGAGGACACTTCTGACAGTCCTAATTTGTCGCTCCCATACACCTCCTGTATGACTTGCACATGGTGCATTCATAACAAAGTCGCATTGATTCAAAGCCAAGAAGTTATTCAACTTCTCAGTGTCAAGTTCTTGGAGTGCTTCAGCCAACTCATTCTTAGCCCCCACAAAGTTGCTCCCTTGATCAGATCTAATCTGCCGCACAGCTCCACGTATGGCAATAAAACAGCGCAAGCTATTAATGAAGGAATCTGTTGACATTGAATCAAGCATCTCAATATGAATGGCACGGGAAGACAGACAAGTGAAGATCAATCCATATCTTTTGTGCACCTTTCGTCCTAGTTTCACAGAAAATGGGCCAAAACAATCCATACCACAGTAAGTGAATGGTGGAGAAGGATTCACTCTCTCTGAAGGCAAGTCAGCCATCTTTTGCTCTTCTGTTGGACGCCTGTGTTTTCTACAGGTAACACAATTACGCACATGAGATGCTACAACACGATTGATGCCTGGGATCCAAAACCCCCTTGAACGAATCTCATTGATGGTAAATCCTTTACCTTGATGTTTAACTCTTTCATGGCAGTCAGCTATGATCATTTTTGTAATGTGATGGTCTTTGGGGATAATTGTAGGATGTTTGAGTAGACTACAAAGAGAAGAATTGCGAAGTCTTCCTCCCACCTTAAGCACACCAGCACTATCGAGAAATGGATCAAGGTTGTACAATTCATTGTGAGATGACAATTGGATACCCTTACTTAATGCTTTCAATTCAATTTCAAACACATGTCTTTGCAGAAGTTTGATTATGTGGCTCTCAGCCTTTTCTCTTTCCTCAACTGTAGAAAGTCTGTTTGACTTATCCTTGCGAATCCGTCGTTGAATACGTGCAATTGCTCCTATTACCTGAGACCAAGTTGAGAACTTTGACAGGCGATTTATAATGGTTTCCTGTTCCACTGCTTTTGTGTTAAGCGTTTGAGAGCATCTGACTTCTGAGTCACCTAGTTGTAATTCTGTAATCTCGTTGGCGGGAAGAACCATCTCCTTATTCCATAAGAACCTTGGCCCTGTGAACCAGTCAGATGAAATCATTTCATCAACAGTGAGACCTCTTGAGACATGATCTGCAGGATTGTCCTTTGTTGGAACATACCGCCATTGCTGCGGAACTGTACTTAAATGAATCCTTTGTACTCTGTTAGCAACAAACGTATGAAATCGTCTGGCCTCATTATTGATATATCCCAGAACAACCTTGGAGTCAGTCCAGAAAAACTCTGTGATGTCAGTAAACCGAAGTTCTTGCTTAAGGATTTTACTGACATTCACTGAAACGACTGCAGCCGTCAACTCCAACCTTGGAATAGTTGTAATCTTTAAAGGAGATACACGAGACTTCCCCATGGCAAGAGCAACATGGACATTTTTACTTTCATTCTTCAATCTCAGATATGAGCACTGTCCATAGCCACTAGTACTAGCATCTGAAAAATGATGCAGCTCTACTTCCGTTACCTTTCCAAACCCAGGAGGAGCATATGTGCGGGGAATATTCACTTTCTTCAAGTTGCCCAAATCTCTTTTCCAGCACTCCCAACTTGGCTGCAACTCATTTCTCAGTGTGTCGTCCCAACCTGTACCATGTCTGCATACTTCCTGAAGTATTTTCTTTCCATGAAGAATGAATGGAGCCAAGAACCCTAATGGGTCATACAATGATGCAATCGTAGATAAGATTCCACGTCGAGTTGCTGGCTGTTCCTTGAGAGAAATATCAAACTTAAAACAATCACGTTCCATGTTCCACTGAATCCCCAATGTTCGCTCTGTCAAGGAATCAAATGAGAGATCAGGTTCCTTTACATTGATTGCTCGTTCTGAGGGAGGAATACTTTCCAGCACAGCATTATAATTGGACACAAATTTGTGAAGTCTAAGGCCACCAATGGCACAAAGGTCTCGGGCTTCTTGAGCAAGTTGAATTGCATCCTCTGTCGTTTGTACACTTGTAACACCATCATCTACATAGAAATCATTCATTACAAACTGAAATCCCAAAGGGTACTGATCCTTGTTACCTTCAGCCAAATGCTTCAATCCATAGTTCACACATCCTGGAGATGAAGACGCTCCAAAGAGATGAACTGTCATTCTGTACTCTTGAGGTTGTTCTTTTAAGTCTCCATTTTTCCACCACAAGAAACGCAGAAAGTCTCTGTCTGCTTCAGGCACATGGAACTGATGAAACATTTTCTCAATATCACATATTAAAGCAACAGGGTGCTGGCGAAATCTAAGAAGAACACCGGTCAAATTGTTCATCAAGTCAGGTCCTTGCAGGAGATGATCATTTAAACTTATTCCACCATACCTCGCAGAACAATCAAAAACAACTCTCAGCTTATCTGGTTTCTTCGGGTGATAAACACCGTGATGAGGAACATACCATTTTTTACCTTGACTCCCTCCATCTTTAACTTCCTCTGCCTCTCCTCTGTCAATGACCTCCTCCATAAATTTGACATAATGCTCTTTGTACCTTTGGTCCTTTAACAATTTTCTCTTTAGATGGTTAAGTCTCACAAGAGCAAGTTGTCTGTTGTCCGGCAAATTAGGTCTCTCTTTAAAGGGTAGAGGCATTTCATAGTGTCCAGAGCTATTTCTCTTTATACCATCACTTAATTTGTTCAAAAAGGTGATGTCATCTTGGGAAAGAGTTTTGTCATCATCATTAGCATCCTTAAAATCAGATTCTAAAATGCGTATGGCATCTGCTGGAGTCAATGAAGGAATTTCTTTAACAGAAAGTCTATGACAGAGACTAGTGATACCTGAAGAGTCAAGCCTGGGTAATGAAGGTCCAACAATGCTCCAACCCAAATCAGTCTTGACCGCATAAGGTTCGTCATTCTCTCCTAAAATCGCTTGTCTTGGTGCCAGCGCTCTAGCACAATTATAGCCAATCAAAAGACCAGCTTCACAGTCCTTCAAAGAGGGCATCTCCTCAGCAATTGCAGAAAGATGATTCCAACGTTTGGCTGTTTCACACGTAGGTATATGTGCATGGTTGACAGGAATACAATCTTTAGTGTAGACAGGGGGGAGTTCAATGTAAGTGGCAGAGCTATAACCCCTTACACGAAGTCCTGAAATCCTTTCACTCTTCACTATGGTATCCTTTCCAGTCATGGTGGTCAGTTTTAACTTGACAGGAAATTTATCTGCCTGCAAGACATTGCTCACTTCTTGGTCGATAAAGGTTGTATCACTTTGTGAATCGAGCAAGGCATAAACTAGTTTTTCCGTACTCACATTGTTGCTTGATGATAACCATACTGGCACAACCATCGATGTATAAGATGATCCCTTTCCAGCCACACTCAGAGACAGAACGGCTGTTGACTCATCTTCTAACCTTGGAGCAGATGCCGTTAATGGAATTAGCCTTTCTCTTTTGGTGAAGTTATCGTCGTGAAGGCAAGTAGGATGTTTCCCTTTACATGAGTTACAGGAATGACGATGGCGACAGTCTCTTGCACTATGGCCAGTTTTCAAACATGCATAACAAAGATTATTTTCCTTTACATATGCCCGTCGTTCTGCTAGTGTCTTGGTCATCAGTTTGGAACAATCATAGAGCTGATGTTTAGGATCTTGACAAAACACACAGGGAGGTTTGACATTTTTCTTGATGATCTTTGGTCTGTCAAGTCCCAAATCGGTCTGAGTATTAAGGACATTAGCTTTATTTCCCTTGGACTCTCTGAAAGTTTGTTTGTTACCAGATGTTAAACTGAGAGCATAAGATGACGTGACTGGATTACAACCAATCTCTGCTTCAAATGAAACAAAGGCTGCAAAGGTCTTGAAGTCAGGAAAATCCTTATTGTCTCGCAAGGTTTGTGTAACTTGTCGATTCCAACGTGAAGCAGCCCATTCAGGTAGTTTTTGAACTAACTTTTGGTTTTCGTCACAGTCATTTAAGATTTGTAAACTTGCAACATGAGGTATGGCATCTTGACAGGCATTAAGAAAGTCCGAAAATTCTCTAAGTCCAATAGCATCCCTTGACTGAATTTTTGGCCAATTTGCAAGCTTCTGGCGAAAAGCACGTTGAATCGTAAATGGTTGACCATACCTTTGATCTAATTTACTCCAGGCATCCTTATAAGCTTCGTCGTCACTCCTGTAGAAGGTACCATCCAAGGTTTTGCGTGCCGATCCACCCACATACCTTTTTAGATAATAAAGTTTGTCAGCAGCAGATATACTCTTTCGATCGATCAATGACGTAAAAGAAGCCTTCCACTCAACATATTGAATGGGATCACCGTTAAACACAAAGGGCTCTGGAGCTGGCAATCTGTTCAAATTTATGCTGTCTTGTAGGGCTTGAACAAGAAAAGGCAGTTCATTTTGAGATGGAGATATATCATTAGCAGGTTGGCTAGAAAAGCTTGGAGGCAGGCAATGTTGTTCTCTGATAACACGGTTTGTTGAAGGATTGTCAACTTCCTGCACTGCTATCCGATTATAGGCCTCGAACCTTGCCTGTGCTACTTTTAAATCCCTTTCCGCCTGTAACTGCTCTAGTTCACGTTTTTGAGCATCTAGGTCTCTTTCTTGTTTTTCTTGCAAGTCTTGAATTTTTTCCTTCCGTTTATTTTCCTCCATTAGCATTTTGTACTCCACTTCCTTTGCCGCCAATTCTGCTGCTGCTTCAGCATGTTTTGATGCTACACATGAAGATGCAGAACGATGACTTGACTGAGCACTAGACTTATGGCTAATTCGAGAAACAGTGGAGCCATAGATAGAACGAGCATGGCTAGATTCAAGTAAATCTTTTAAGCGATGTTTTACTTGTTCTACATCAAATTCATCAATGCCTGATATTCTTTCATAAGCAACTTTCATTATTTCTGTTGTCACAGCCTCACAAGCATCAATACGACGTCTCAGTTCAGTAGATGGCGTGACATAATTTCTAACTTCAACATAGATACGCATAACCTTCTCCTTTTCCTCTTCCAGGGTGTCAATTAGAGTTGCTAGCTGGCTTTCAGAAATATCAGACTTGAGTTGATCTCTAGCCTTACGTGCCGACATTTTCCATTGTTCATACATTGAAATAAGCTTTCTTTCTTTCTTCTGAATTTCATCCTTTTGAAATGCAAGCATTTTTTCTGTAGGATTTCGTGGACGAACAGAACGTCGAGGACCTTGAGAGTTTTCTTGAAGTTTACTTTTAAGTTCACTCAAAGTTTGTTCTTTAGCCTCAATTGTCTCTATTATCTGTGGTCTATTTAAACTCTCTGTTGATGTGTGATACTCATTATTAAGGGTTTCAATATCATGTTGGAGACTATTTATCAGCCCTTCACATTCAACATTATCAAAGGAACAATTTGGCTCTGTCATTTTAAAATTACCAGATTAACACACAGTAATATAAAATGTCCAGCACAGTTAAAAGGTCATTTAAATTCCCAAACAGTAACGTTAATCATGTAGCCTCAAACATTAATATCAAGTGTTTTTTAAAATAACCCCCTTTTAAAGACAAATATTTCCTTTAAAACTCGTATAAATATCCCTTCTTCAGACACAACATATTATTTGGTCTTTCAAAATGCTTTAAACATTTCAACCCTTGTTTTAAACTTGAAGAAAATGTCTGTCGTTGGTTAAATGTTTCACCTTAATATCCGTTTACTGCTGTAGAAGTGCGTAGAGGGATAAATGTCACCTGAAGAAGAACACAGTCTTTCGCAATCCGTAGTGTATCGCTTAATCCTTGATTTCAGCCGTAGTTATCCATAAACGAACCACATTTGACCATCGGAAATCGACCTGCTGCCCGTGAACATCCACTTCTTAAAGACCCGTCGGCATGGACACCAGTCATTAACGCAGCAGACGAACGACGAATGGCCAAGCTCTTACTGTAGCTACCCCACTTGAAATGATGATCAAATTACTCCTTAAACTGATGTTTCCATTAGCATTTTATTCGTGACACTCATGTAGACACCGTAAGAGCTACAGCAAAAACACAAACAATAAAAACAAACACTGTCACTCAAACACATTAACCAACATCACAATAAAACGATACAATTACAAAAAATAATAAACATCAAACTTAGTTTACCTTATAACCCTCAAGTGGGATGCACAAAACTTCATGAGGGGGAGAAAACCGTCATGTATCACAAGCTGCGTCCTTCACAAAAGTGTGCGCACATACACATAGCGGAAATAGAGCGCGCTTTATACACATGTTGGTGCACGTTAAGGCCGTATCATAATAAAAGTCCTTCAAATAATTATACATAAATCGGTACAGACCTTACAAATTCAAGCAAATTAACAATCCTTTACAAAAATTATAATCAGTGCATCTCTAGTAATAATTTATATTTGTAATTTTGCCACTTTGTAGTAGGCCCACAACTGCTACTAATGTTCTTTCCTCCATAAGTTTACTTGCATTAATTTTTTTAACCTAAGAATGAATGTATTGAACTTCTTGTTGTCTTTCAGCTCATGGTGGTGAAACAGGAAGACAAGCTGGAGCTGATCTTCAAGCACTTCCTGGTGGAGGATAAGAGCAACAACGGTGGGGCCTCTTATGTGGACTTCCTGTGTCACATGCACAAGGAGATTCGTCAGCTCCTGAGCTAGGAGCATCGGGTCCACCCTCCTCCTCCCTTGGCTCTGTACTCAGAAGCGCTTTAACTTTTTATTTAACATAATAAGCAAAATCCCATTGCCCATCATCTTCTCTTCCTCAAGTATAATCTCATCCACCCAGACTCTTGAGGAAGACGCCACCTTGTAAAGGAAATGTTGCTTCGTCAGATTACGGTGTTCTTTTTGGTTTTAGTGGTGGGAGTTTTGACCCGACCTTCTCCTCCTCTCTTTTGATGGCAGGCTCGTGAGACTGTGTGATAGGGAAGCAGATATGCTGTTGTTACCGCTCTACAGCTGATCTGGGATCAGGCTACGTAGCCTCTATTAGAGCTTAACCCACTTTGTGAAACGAACATCTTCAGAACAGCTACCTGGTTTTAGAGTGTGCTTGACTGTGAACTTCGATGCTGATTGTACTGGGTGTTTTGACTGTGAGAAACACTAGCACTGATTGATGGCCTCTAGGTACAGAGGGACAGAAAAATAACCGCATTAGAAATTAATCTAGACCTACTCGGAATACAGTGAAATGAAATCCTTCATCTTACTCCAATATGAATTGAAAGTTGTTTTAGAACAAGTTAGATTCATGTCTACCCAATTATTTGTATTTTTTTTCTGCTTAAGTTCTGTTTCCCTTTGATTTATCACTCTCAACCTTGGCCTTACTGATCGTGTCTCTCCTTTTTCATCCGTTGTTCTGTTTATCTTGTCTAAGTTTTGTAATTTCCACCTTTTTAATGTGTGCGAAAGACCTAATAGACTCTGTGGAAGTGTGAAGTGTGCTGTTAACCGTTCAAAATGTATTTTACTCAGAGAAAACATTTGAAATAAAAGTCTATGCATTAACTTAACATAATCTTTGAAAGAGAGGGAAAGCTGTTCAAGAGCCTGACGAATATTATCTGCACGTTTTTTTTTTTCTCCTTGCCATCACCCTCATCCACCGTAAGATGCAGATACGCCTAAAACTTCTACGTTAGTGACGTTTCTGCGTCCTGATGAGGAATATGGATCCCTACGGATGCCCGGACAGGGAGTTGAATTTCAGATGAGCCTCTCGGGAGGATGGGAGTTATCAAGTCCCGTCAGATGGTTCAGTAATTGGGCATACATTACAGAAGCATTCTGGCATTCATTCAGTTCCCTTTTAAATTCTCTTTTTTTTTCTTTACTGTATGGTCTGTTAGTAACCTGTATATTACATGTGCTTGATCATCATGTATCAGTTATGATTTAATATTATCTGTGTGAAGGCTTATGGTTTTGTGCAGGTGGAGTCTCTCTGCTCTAGGATATTAATCTTTGTGCACTGGAAGCCTCTGCTGAGAGTGGAGTGTGGGACTCATTAGAAACTGACCATTTCTAACCGCTTTTCCAAGCGAGCGACGTCAAGCACATGTGGAATTGTGACCTTAAAAGCAATCAACACTGAATACCTTGTCATCACATTTATTACATGTACAGAATTAAAAATCACATTTTAAAAATGATGTCAAGCTAGTGTGCTTTGTTGAATCTTTAAGTGAACTGCATATGATGTTTGGGTGAGCTGAAGAATGACTCTTTTGAACGATTCTTTTCTTGTCAGTGTCAGTCTTTTACAAGCTCATCTTAGTCCTTTCAAAGACTTTCTGAAATATATCTTTATCTCTATCCAATACTACAGAGCTCTTTTATATAGAGGTGTGTGTGCGTGTGTGTTTATTTATTGGAAGTGTTGTCCTAGTGAGGTTCTCTTTAGAACGGAGGGATCAGCCTTTTAGTTTTTTCTTATCTTTATTTTGTTTTTGTGTTTGTCTCTAACCCATATTTGTTTATGTTGGCCATATACTCCTCAATGTCTTTCTTGTTGCATCTATGCCTCCTGACTGCAAATAAATAACTATAAATTCATTGATTGACTTGAGTCCTGCCCGTCCAAATTCAATTCAGTTTCTTAACTGGATTCGGGTTACAATTAGATGGCCAAATGTTCCAGAAGTGAACATTTGAAATTTCAAGTATAAGAATGTAACATCCTGGCCTAATTTTTATACATTTGTTTCGAATGAGGTAGATCTTGTGTCGTGATCTCTGATCTTAATCTCGGCTCAAAGCACATGCCATGCTCAGAGCATCAGACTCTCTCTCAAAAAAAAAAAAAAAAACTAAGCTCTTATGTAATGGAATAAGTCAGGCTTAAGAGGAAGTGATGTGATGGTTGCATTAAAGGTGTGTTTATTAATGCCGTTCTAGTTCAGGGTAGGCCTATGTGTGTGTAAAAATGTGGTTTTGTCAATTTTTAAGAGTACACAAGCATATAGATGGCCTTGGTATGGGTTAAACCCCACAAAACCGATAGAGAAAGACTGCTATACAGATTGCATCAATGTGTGTTAGGTTGAGAATTAAAGACATGCCAACCAACTACTCCTCAAGCTTATATGCCTGAGAGCAGATATCACTTCTAATCAAGTCTATGAGAGAGAGTGAGTGAACTGCTGGTGGACAGATTACTGTTTATTAAAAAGCAATAAAGGCTCACATCCAATAAACGATGACTATATTTTTAAGTATTATCAAATGTCAAACCAAAGTATAACATTTTAAAATTAATAGACGTAAGAAAACGAAATTTAATAAAATAATGTACATTACAAAAATTTGGGATCTGCAATACTTATTTTTAAAAGAAGTCTTTTATGCTCACCCAGGCTGCATTTATTTGATAGACAAAAACAGTAATATTGTGAAATATTACAATTTTAAATTATTCCTGTGATGGCAAAGCTGAATATGCAGGATCATTACTCAGTCACACGATCCACCAGAAATCATTATAATATGCTGATTTGATGCTTAAGAAACAAGTCTGATTATTATCAATGTTGAAAACGGTTGCTGAAAATAGTGAAGCTTAATATTAAGTAAACGGTGATGGATATTTGTCAGGATTCTCTGATTAATATAATATTTAAAACAACAGCACTTTTGAACTTAAAAAAAAAAAAAAAACATCTTACTGACCCCACATTTTTATTTGTAGGTGGTAGTTGACTGGAAAAAGTTGCTGATGATGACTGGAAGTGCAATAATTGGGTCCCCGGTGCATCTGCCAACCCGAAGTGACTCCTCCGTTCAGAGTCTTTGTTTTGGTTATCTTTATGCATGCAAGCATGTCAAAAAATAAACCAACCAGATTTCGCTTCCCTTCTGACATAAGGCCTAGGCTATAGCCGATCAGAAAAAAAACTCATGAAGTGACAGGTCACCTGTCAGGTGTAAAAGGCCCCTGCGCGCGCGTGTGGTTGAATGACTGTCATGGAGTGTAGGCTACTAATATGTCCACGAAAATGTCATACAATTTCAGACTCATTTCTTAATAGCAACAAGTCAATCGGTCCAATAAAAACAATCCAGTGAACGAACGAAGTTTTGAAAAAGTGTTGCTTGTTGTCATCACCGCACGACTGTCACGCGCCGGTTCGCGTCATTCAAAAATTCAAACAGAAATAAGGATAACGTGTAAATTAACCGACTAACCGCATCTGTCTGCGAATCATATTGTTTAATCTCAGTCGCGATGAACAAATCACCTGTAATCGCGGTTAATCGCCCGGATAAACATAAAGATCTCAATGAAGGGAAAAAAGAGGAAAGCAAATGGTCTTGAACCCAAGGAGTCCAAGGACTTCAGGTAACGTTAATTTAACACTGACTCACTATAGCCTCGTAGAAACTAACGTTAACGCTCACCATATTTCATATTAACAATATTCAGGACGGTTATTGAGTGAACATGAATGACAGAAGATAACACTGAGTACACTGAACAAATATATAACGTTATTTGTTTATAATATCTTAATAAAAACAAACACAATTTAAATGCATATTTCACATTTTTAATACACGCGATTCAACTTAAATAAATACAAGTAAGTTAATATAAAATGTTACGATAAAATGTTACACTTGCAATTGAAATTAAAACATAACGTGTATAGGCTACTACTAATGATACTTTGATATGTAACGTATTTGCTGGTAATTCAAGATATAACGTCTTCTATGGCATTATCATTTAAATAAATACACATGTTGTCATGAGGATGTAACGTTAATGTCTTATTTTGTCGGTCAATGTGCCATTAATGCCATCACAGTGATCTAAAAAGAAATGTTAAATGTGACTTTTCCTGTCTTTTAGGCACTGCTATCTTGTGTATATTAACATTTGTGAACCTGATAACAATCCCACTGGACATGGCATTTTCTGAGGACAGTAGTGCCCACACATACTGGGTGCGGCTTTCAATGTATTCTCAGACCTCATGTTTTGTGTTGATGTTGGCCTTAATTTTCGAATGGGCATTTTCAGTGAAGATGGTCAGGTATGAACGTGCCTTCATTATCTTGTATAGTGTAATATAAATTATTTATTATGGCTTTACCTTTCTAAAATATGGTTAAAAAATGATTCAATGCATTCCTGTTTCTGTAGGCCATCCTTGATCTGAAATTAATAAGGAAGGATTATTTCAGGTCTTGGTTTGTTCCTGATGTGGTGGCTGCATTTCCGGTTGACATTATCATTATTATTCTGGTAATTATATTCATCAGTTAAGTTAATATCACTCACTGATTAAATTGTAGAGATTCTTCTTACAGTTCAACCAATTCACCACAGGAGCATTTTTATCACGCTGACACTACTTCACTGGTGGCTTCGAAGTTTGTGCGGATGCTCATGTTTGTGAGGATTCTCAGTTTGATCCATTTACTCCGTGTGCCAAAGCTTCTGAGATTCTACTTTGAATGGGAAAGTGTAAGTTTCAGCACAACTCACCATCATGTTTATGCAAGAATTTATCAATGGCCATATGCAACAACTTTACATTGTTTCAAAGTTTGACTTGACAAATGCGCAAAAATAAAGGCTCCAATAAAAAGGCTGTCATATTAAAAGTTATACAAAGAAGGACTTGTTATTCTCTAGTTTTTCAGAAAACCATGATCTGATCATTAATTAAGGGATAGTTCACCCAAAACTGAAAACTTGGTCACAATTTACTCACCCTCATGTTGTTCCAAACCTGTATGAGTTTATTTTTTCTGTTGAACAGAAAAGAAGATATTTACGTTTGGTAACCAGACAGTTGGCACTCCTATTAACTTCCTTAGTATATTTTTTCCTATTATGGAAGTCAATGGGTGCCGTCAACTGGCTGGTTACCAACATTCTACAAAATATCATCTTTTGTGTTATAAAAAATAATATAGCAACTCAAGAACCCCAAACAGCCTAAAATAGTATTTAATAATAAGATTGAAAAAATATGTAAAATAAATAAGATGAAAGGATTTTTGAGATAATTTTTGTAGTACTTTCTCACATTTTTCCTCATCTATCATAACACGATAAACCAGCAAGCAACAGGACATTTTTGGTTGTATTTTATACACCCTTATTGTTCTATGGAGACTTTATGTTATATTATCTGTCATTTTAGGTGTCTGATGTACAGCTTGAAGAAGTCAAGAAGTTATGCAGGCGTGTCTTTGTTTTCCTGATGATGGTCCTCATTTGGCACTGGAACACTTGCGTTCAGTACTTCATTTCTGTAATGAAAGAGTTTCCCCAAGACTGTTGGATTGTAGAAAAGAAACTTGAGGTATGTCTCATTTTTTATTGCTTATGCAGGCATTTATTTGACATGATTGATGTGTTGTTCAACATGTCTTCCTTTTTTTCTGTTACATTTTGCAGAATACCTCGATCGGGGAAAAATACTCCTATGCTTCCTTTAGAGCTTTATCTCAAATGACCTGGAGATCATTTGACTCACCAAAACGTACGCCGCACAACATTCTTTCAACATTAATACTTTTTTTGAGAAATGATAATCAATCTTATAATCAGTCTTTGGGCAGAAAAATGTCTCCTGAAATCACTTTAATCGGTGGCGTTTGCTAAGGCCAGCATCACTTTTACAATCATGATTTGGGATTTTGTTTTAAACCTGTGACGCAAAGTTTTTTAATCTATGATTTGCTGTTACTTTACATTGAACTAAAGTGATTCCCTTTTTCTTTTCTTTTTTTCTTTTTTTTTTAGGTGTGGATGAACGGTGGATAGCTATTGTAAGTATGGTGATTGGATTTATAATGTGTTCTGCATTTATTTCTTGCTTGATCACAGCATTTGGGAGCATGTCTGCGACTGGCAATGCATACAAGGTAAGGGTGAATTTTAAGAGTTAAAATTAAAGCTGTTAGTATTTGTTAAGTTTGTTTATTCAGCAAATAAATACAAGGCGGTTCTGATGATACTATGCCATGATATATAAATATTTCAGATAAACCAGCTAAAATCCTCCACAATGTTCCAAAGGCTGCCCAGAGTGTTGCGCCAACGTACCACTGCCCAGTACAAGTGGCACTGGGATGAATACACAAGTTACTGTAAAGCCAGATATAACTTTAAAATGGAAGAAAATATTGTTTATATGTATATGTATGTTGATATGTAGTTAACATTCATAATAAATCATTTCAAAATGAATGTCATTTAAACATTTATTATGAATTTCAACTACATATCAACTCTAATAAAACATGCTTCATAAGGAATCACCCCCCTTTTGATAGTAAACCATTTTCTAAAATATGTTACTATCATAAAAACCAGCATGTGCTTGTGACTGAGTCATGTTGCTCGTGCAGTGATATATTTGACAAGTTGTGAATTAATTCTTCATTATTTCCTTTCAACAGTGCCAACTGGGTTTCTAAATTGCCTATTTTCTTAACCAAACCACGATAGCCCACTCATATGGTTTATCAACAATATTTTCTTCCATTTTAAAGTTATATCTGGCTTTACAGTAACTTGTGTATTCACAACGTCTGATTTAAATGACTGCGTTATCTAAATGCTTTAAAGGATAATTCCGGTATTTAACACCTTGTTAAATAAAATAAATTTTAATAGTGCTATGTTTTCTGTTTCAAAGGATATTATGGCAGAAACATGCTCCAACCTGTTGAACAAAGGCATGTTTTTGCTTAACAAAGAATTCACCGAAGCCGTCTTGATCAAGTTGGACCATGAGTTCTTCAACGCAGGTGACATCATCATTCATCGGAATGCTCAACCTGACAAAATGTTCACCATTGACATTGGACTGGTGCTTGTGAAGAACGAGGATTTCCTAATGGAGCTGAGTGATGGAGATCACATTGGAGGTGATGTATGAGAAACGTACTGTTCTGTGATTCAGTTGAGAAGTAGTCTCGTGTAGAGTATGGCATATACTGGCAAGTCTGGTCCACATTGCAGTGCTAGTCAAGTCAAATTTAGCGCTTTTCAAATACACGTTGTTTCATAGCAGCTTTACAGAAAATCATGTTAATGTTTATAATATCTGAATTTCAGCATGCCTCGATCTGCTATATACATTATGCTGATACTGTATGAATGTGAATAAAGTTGGACATGCCTAAATATTGAACCTTATAAAGAGCTGTGCAAAATTTTATTAACATTTTGCAATAAAATAAAAAAATCAGTCACCTGAGACTATATAATTAGTTTCAGCTGCCTGATTTATATATATATATATACATACACACACACATAATATCAAAAGGAACCTCTTATCTGTCGCCACGTTGTCAGTGTCCTCTTTACTCCGCAATGTTTTTCACTGCATGAGAAAACAGTGTGAGAGCGTGACAACAGTGTCAATTACATGAGTTTCACACTCAAAAATGCTCAAAATTAGATTACAGAGCTTGCCAGATCTGCCAGATCTCAAGGCCAAGATATAAGGATGTCGTTAACTCGACAAAATGATTTTGTGGTACGACTTACCACATTCCCACGAGTTAATATGACGTTCCCACAAATTAATATCTCGTGGCCACGACAAAACTAATGGCACTTTTCCATTGCTTGGTACGGTTCGGTTAAATAGTATCACGTCGTCGGGTGAGGATCCAAGTGAACCGTACCGATACTAAAATGTGACGTGTAAAACACTGATTGGTCAGAGAGAATCGTCACTACCAGCATCATTGGAGCTTTGATATACACGATAGAATCTTTATTACATATCATATTAGAAAAAAAGTAGGTGTGTATGTGACGAAATTACGAAGACTAATAACACACACTGATGAATCTTTCATAAGAAGACCATACAGATTACTGAAGCCAATCTAGAACATTTCGATGTCATAATGATTTTAAGACTTATGTTTGTTTATTAAAGGTGATGAGCTGTATCTGTTTGCTGAAGGGTATCCAAGATAAGTGTTGGTGCCAACCCCCCCACCCCCCGTCTGAACTTCTACATGCAGTCCATCCTGTGACCTAAGATCTAGTGATCTATTTATACTCACTGTTCCTTATACTAGCTCAAACGTAGAGGAGACAGAGCTTTTTCGGTAGTAGGGCCAAGATTGTGGAACAGCTTGCCGGCACAACTTAGAGTAGCTCCTTCTCTATCAATTTTTAAATCTCTGCTAAAAAAAACATTTGTTTTCCTTAGCTTTTAATACTTGTTAATGTCACTACTCTGTATGTTTTAATTTTGATTTTGTCTATTTGACTTCACTGTTTTCTGTTTTAAATCTGTACATGTAGTTTCTTAGGCCCCGTTTACACGATGGGAAAACGCAGGTATTTCTCTGCGTTTTGGCCTGTCATTTACACGAAAACGCCGTTTTTATCCCAGAAAACGATTATTTCTAAAAACTCCGGCCAAAGTGGAGATTTCTGAAAACGCCGGTTATATGTTGTCGTGTCAACTGGGAGAAACGGGGTTTTAGGTTCTCTCTTGTCGATTCTGAGGATTCTGATTGGCTAGCATGGCTTTATCCTTCTCCCTACACTGCCACCCATAGGTTTAGCATAGTTATAAAGGCGCTCGACGGCGTATTTATGCGGGTTGTGTGCACGATGTTATTATTGAAAACGGAGGGGGAGAAATATTCATTTCTCTAAATACCCGGCTATGTGTAAATGTGGCCTTAGTGTCATGATTCCCTGTCTTGTCAATTAGTTATCCCAGGTGTCTCTCATTTCCCACGCCCCCTTGTTATCCTGTTTAGCTCAGTTGTCTCTGATTATTTAAGACCTGTGTTTCTGCCCTGTCCTTGTGAGTTCTTGTTTAATGTTTAACTGTTAACGTCGATGTTGGTTGTTCCTGTTCCTGTTCCTGTTCCCGTTCCCGTTCCCGTTCCCGTTCCCGAGTATCGTTGTCCTGTCTAGTTTCTAGTGTAAAAGTTAGTCTGTTAAATAAAGCGTGTGCTGCATCTGGATCCTGCCTCTTCTCTGCTTCCGCCGCACCGGCGTAACACTTAGCTGTTTTCCCCTTGATTTTTAGCTTATGCTTGTACAGCACTTTGGTCAGCCTTGTGACTGTTTTTAAATGAACCCCCACCCCCACTCATTACAGCAGTGTATATTTTAACAATAAAATGAGTTTAATATTTTTGTTGTTTTGACCCATTATTCAAATAAATAAGCTACAGACAAGGCCTACCAGTGACATTTTCGATACCACAGCAACACTACTATAATCAAGGACTTTACTGTAGTCAACTAAAAAGTTCAAATGTTATAGTTATATCCTGGTTATAATTAAGCAATGGCCAAAACAAATTTAATAAAGATGAAACAGATTAAATAAACACATTTCCAGGTAGGTCTAGTATTCACATACAGATATTGAATAATCGAATGTAAAATAACCATATTTTATTCTGTGATGATTTTTGGGTACAAATATAATTTTAAATTTTATTTATGTTTTCATTTATTCTGATCTGAAGCAATATTCTCAGTGTATCAGCTGTTATTACTTAAATCTGCATATTTGTGATATTTACTACTACAGGGCGTTATTTACCTTTATAAAGGTACCTTATTAAATGTAGGCTATACATCATATTTCTGTAAGTGTTTTTTAGCACTTCTACAGAAATATCCAGTCACTGCATCAGAAATCGTGTGTCACGCATTGAGCGTGACAGTCACTCATTTCAGTCTTTTGTCACGCACTCCCGCCACACATTGTATTTCTCACGCGGAAAAACTTTATAACATATTTAATATGCCGCAGCGCCCAAAACTTCTCTGGCCGCGCCGCTGTCACTATGGAACCGGCAGGAAACAAGCGTGTCGCCGCGACGCGTCTCCCCTGGATACAGTATGAGTTGAGCCTGCCACTTAACAGCCAATCAAAAAAAAGAAAGGGGCTACAAAATAGCCAATCAGAAAATAGCACTACTGTATCTGGGTAAGATTTAACGTAACAACCAATTGGGAAAAAAGGAATTGTTCACGTGATCTTCCGAAAGTTTCGTTCACCCACAGAGGAAAACGTACTCGGTTACTTAACGTAACCTCGGTTCTCTCTAGAAGAGGGAACGAGTACTGCGTACTGAAAGTACGCACCGGGTAAAGTCTCTTTGCTCGAGATATTGAAGCCAAAATTTATCCTTAAATTTCCATATCTTGTAAACGCAGTGCAGCAGCAGTCAGACCTAGAGCGGGCAATCTAGCGCGCTCATTGGCTGCTCCGCGGCAACTGCTGCAGCCTACCACTGAGCCCCAGGCGTGACGTCACGCCCAATGAGGGCGCTTCGCGCCCTCACGCGGCAAAGCCCGCCGAAATGGGAGTGGCTTAGCGTATATAAGGGGCAGTTCAGGCTGCTAACACTCGATTTTGATCGCTGAAGCGAAATGAGCTCGAAGCGCGACACGGCAGGGAACGCAGTACTCGTTCCCTCTTCTAGAGAGAACCGAGGTTACGTTAAGTAACCGAGTACGTTCTCTTACGAGAGGTTCTCTCGTACTGCGTACTGAAAGTACGCACCGGGAACCCCTTGTAAACGCCGTGTGCGCTTAAGCAGTCACAATATGAATCCCAGGGGGGAACGCCCCGGGGGACATGGATAAGTGAAATTTAGGTGGCCAACAGAGTGGGCTCGCACCTGTACATAAGCACTTTATGAGGGGATATACATACAGAGCGGCACTGCCGGTCTTATATTGAACACATCTACCCTTGTAGCGCAGTTCACGAGTGAGTCGCTAGGACTTTTTTTTTTTTTTTTTTCAGACTGAAAGGAGTCTAGCCTGCAAGGCGGGGACTTCTAGGTTGTAGAACCTAACAAATGTAGACGGGGAGGCCCAGCCTGCCGCCGTACAAATGTCATGAATAGAAATCCCGCTGGACCAAGCCCACGAAGAGGCCATGCCTCTGGTGGAATGAGCCCTAACGCCCAAGGGGCATTGCAGGTCTTTTGACGCGTAAGCCGCAGCAATAGCGTCCACTATCCATCTGGATAGGCTGTGTTTCGAGGCGGCGAGACCTTTGGTGCGCCCACCGAACGAAACAAAAAGCTGCTCCGAGCGCCTGAAGGCGGCGGAGCGCGTGACGTAAATTCTCAGTGCTCTGACAGGACAAAGGAGGTTCGCATCGACCTCGTTGCCTGATGCCGGCAAAGCTGAGAGTGAAATGATCTGTGCTCTGAACGGGGTACCGATCGCTTCGGGGACATAACCATGTCTCGGTTTAAGGATGACTTTAGAGTCATTAGGTCCAAACTCGAGGCACGTAGCACTCACAGAGAGCGCGTGTAAGTCACCCACACGTTTAACTGATGCAAGAGCGATCAGAAACACGGTTTTGAGCGCGAGGTACTTCAAATCCACAGAGTGAAGCGGTTCGAAGGGATGTGCTTTCAGGGCCTCTAAGACCAGGGAAAGATCCCAGATAGGAACCGAGGGGGGCCGTGGGGGATTCATCCTCCTGGCTCCTCTAAGGAAGCGGATGATGAGCTCATTCCTTCCTATCGCCTGGCCGAGCGTCGACTCGGCGAACGCTGCGATGGCCGCGACATATACTTTGAGCGTGGAGGGGGACCTGCCCCTGTCCAACATCTCTTGAAGGAAGCAAAGCACCCACGAGACTCCGCACGTTTGTGGCTGTAAGCCCTTGTCCGTGCACCATTTAGTAAACACCGACCATTTAGACGCATAGAGCCGCCTGGTAGAGGGGGCTCTAGATTGCGTGATCGTGTTCACGACCCCTTCTGGCAAAGCAACGGGTACCCGTTGATTATCCATGCATGCAGAGACCATAGCTCTGGATGAGGATGCCAAATCGATCCGCCGGCTTGGGAAAGGAGGTCTTTCCTCACCGGGATCGGCCATGGGGCTGAGTCTGACAGCCGCACCAACTCCGAGAACCATGTCTGGTTCTCCCATCGGGGGGCTATGAGGAGCACCGAGTGACGCATTTCCCTGATTCTCTTAATTACCTGTGGTAACGCGTATAACGGGCATCTGGGCCATGTCTGGGCCGGAGCGTCCTCGTTCTTCGAAAAGAATCTTAGGCAATGGGCGTTGTCTGTCGACGCGAATAGGTCGACTTCCGCCTTGCCGAAGCGGTGCCACAATAACTGGACTGACTGAGGGTGCAGGGACCATTCCCCGAGGGGAACGTTGTTCCTGGACAGTCTGTCCGGTCCGTCGTTCAGGCGTCCTGGCACATGCGTGGCTCTGAGCGAGCGCACGTGGTGCTGAGCCCAGACGAGGAGGCGTTCCGCCAGATCGCAGAGTGGCCTGGATCTGACACCGCCCTGGCGGTTCACGTACGATACCACAGACATGTTGTCCGTTCGAACCAGTACGTGGTGGCCCCGCAGAAAAGGGAGGAAGTGTTTCACAGTGTACTCGACCGCTATCATCTCCAGACAGTTTATATGGAGGAGCTTCTCCGTGTCTGACCATAGGCCAAAGACCGGTCTGCCCTCGAATATCCCGCCCCAACCAAGGTTGGAAGCGTCCGTCGAGATAACTTTTCGGTACGAGACAGTTCCCATCATAACTCCCCGCTGATACCAGTCGGTCACTAGCCAGGGCTGCAGAGCTGAAACACAGCTCTGAGTCACTCTGATTCGGTAACCGCCGGAAGCCCAGGCTCGGTGGTGTACACGAGCGTTGAGCCATCGTTGCAGGGGGCGCATACGCAATAGACCTAGCCGGAGCACTGCTGCGGCTGAGGCCATAAAGCCCAGCAATCTCTGAAACGTTTTCAGGGGAAACACTTTGTCTTTCTGGAAAGATGCGGCCAAACGCTGAACACGGCGCGCGCGCTGTGTTGACAAGCGAGCCGTCATTGCCACCGAGTCGAGCTGTATTCCTAGCAAGGAAGCTGACTGACGGGGCAGCAGTGAGCTCTTGGTCCAATTGACCGTGAGACTCAGGTTTTCCAGATGACTGAGTAGCACAGCTCTGTGAGACACGAGTTCCGCCTCTGATTGTGCTAAAATCAGCCAATCGTCCAGATAGTTCAATATTCGCATCCCCTGACGCCTCAGGGGAGCGAGCGCCGCGTCCATGCACTTCGTAAATGTACGGGGTGCTAAAGACAGGCCGAACGGCAGGACGGTGTACTGATATACCTGACCGTCGAAGGCGAATCTCAAGAATGGCCTGTGACGGGGTATGATCTGAATCTGAAAGTACGCGTCTTTCAGATCGAGAGAAATGAACCAGTCCCTCGGGCGAATTTGCGCGAGGATTTGTCTGGTCGTGATCATTTTGAACGGTCTTTTCATAAGAGCTTTGTTCAAATGTCTCAGATCTAATATAGGTCTGAGCGCTCCGTCCTTCTTGGGCACGAGAAAATAACGGCTGTAAAAGCCTGACTCGCTCATAGAAGGACGTACCGGCTCTATCGCCCCCTTGCATAACAGTTTTGCTATTTCTGCGCGAAGTAGGTGTGCTACTTCTGGGTTCACGCTCGTCACTGTACGGGCTCGGAAGCGCGGGGGACGGCGAGCGAACTGCAGTGTATAGCCCTGTCTTACAACATTCAGCACCCATTCTGACACGCCCGGGATCGCTTCCCATGCTTTCGCACGCATAGCTAGGGGCAGAATGGTCTCCGCGTCCTGAGCGCCGCACTGCGCGGGCTCGAGAAACTGAAATGGAGGTATCAGCGCGGCGCGCGCGCCCTCGTTTGCTGAGTAATGCTGCTCGCTGACGGCAGCAGCCTGCTGTTTCACATTCCGTAACTCGGTCGCTAGGGACGGAGAACAATTTGTGGCGCGAACAGCGGTGCGCGTGAGCGGTGTTGGGGGTACAGTGTTTGTTAGTAAGCGTGAGCGCTCACAGGGCTCACGTTCACAACACAGCCGGTTATACAATGGTATCCGCGTTCCGATCGCCGCACTGCGCGGGGTCGAGAGACTGTAGCGGAGGTATCAGCGGCTCGCTGACAGCGGCAGCCGGCTGCATTACACCTAATGACTCGATCGCTTTGGACGGAGAACATTATGTGGCGAGAACAGCGGGGCGCGTGAGCGGCGTCGGGGTTACAGTGTTTATCAGTAAGTTTGAGTGCTCGTGAGCGCTCACATGGCTTACGTTGACAACACAGCCGGTTATACAATGGTATCCGCGTTCCGATCGCCGCACTGCGCGGGGGTCGAGAAACTATAGCGGAGATATCAGCGAGGCGCGCGCGCTCTCGATGTCTGTATAGGGCGGCCGGCTGTTTCACATTCAATGACTCGGCCGTTTTGGACGGAGAACATTTTGTGGCGCGAACAGCGGGGCGCGTGAGCGGCGCCGGGGTTACAGTGTTTATCAGTAAGTGTGAGTGCTCGTGAGCGCTCACATGGCTTACGTTGACAACACAGCCGGTTATACAATGGTATCCGCGTTTCGATCGCCGCACTGCGCGGGGGTCGAGAAACTATAGCGGAGATATCAGCGAGGCGCGCGCGCTCTCGATGTCTGTATAAGGCGGCCGGCTGTTTCACATTCAATGACTCGGCCGTTTTGGACGGAGAACATTTTGTGGCGCGAACAGCGGCGTTGGTTTACAGTGTGTATCAGTAAGTGTGAGTGCTCGTGAGCAGTCACAGGGCTTACGTTCACAACACGGCCGGTAAACAAAGGTCTCCGCGTTCCGATCGCCGCACTGCGTGGGGTCGAGAAACTGTAGCGGAGGTATCAGCGAGGCGCGCGCGCTCTCGATGTCTGTATAGGGCGGCCGGCTGCATTACACACCCAATGATTCGATCGCTTTGTACGGAAATCATTCTGTGGCGAGAACAGCGGGGCGCGTGAGCGGCGCCGGGGTTGCAGCATTTATCAGTGAGTGTGAGTGCTCGTGAGCGTTCACAGGGCTTATGTTCACAACACGACTGTTAAAGCTTTCGTCCCCTGGAATAACTGTGCAACAGAGCGGGCAGTGAGTAGGTGTGGGCACTGTAACGTGGGCACATATCCTACGTCTAACACTCGAGCGGCGCGTGCCCGCTTATGTGAGTGGGCTCTGTGACAGTGAGGGACACCGGGGGGGATCGTGCTTATGTGTAGGGTGAACACAGTGGCGTGGGCACATCTTCTACACTTGAAAACACCGTCGGCGTGAGCCGGAAAAACAGACACTACACTCTTTATGAGATTTATCTGGGTCGCCGTGGAAACGGCGTCTGTGTGCAGGCGAGCGGGTTAAGCAACTGGCTCGTTGGCTGCGGTATACACTACTGCAGTAGCCTTTGCTAAGGGGACTGGCAGAGCGGGTAGGTTTGATGGCGGTCCGGCCGCGGCGGGACTCGCGCATCTTCTCCTCCGTGCGGCTGCTAGGAGGACTTCGCGGCTCAGGTTTCAACGCGATCTCGGGCCGGGGTCCCCCGGGGGGGAGGCGGCTTGTGGCGGCTGTCAGAGCGCGATCTGTCGTCGCTGCGAAGAAGGTCCGCTGGGGGAATTTGTATCCCAAAAGCAGCCATCATCGATGGTTCTCCGTCCACCTCATCCCCTGAGGCGACAGCAGTGAGGGCCGAGGCCGGCAGCTGCGTGTCGGGGGGGAGGGGGTCTCTGGGGGCGGCACTTCTGTTGCGCGGCCCACCGAAGACAGCCGGAGTGACATCTTCAGCGTCGAACGCGGCAAGTCGAGCCCGCAGGGTCGACATTGGCAGTTCCTCGCAGTGAACGCAGCCTCCCGAAGACAGAGCGAGGGCTGCGTGGTCCTGTCCCAGGCGGAGAGCGCAGAAGATGGCGGTCTCCGTCGCTGAGCGGGAAAAACGAGGCATTTTGAAACAAACACCTCGTGCTCTTTTAGACACGTGCGTTGCAGCGGCGAACGCACGGAGAGGAAATACACATTATATCATAGACATAAAAAGGATATGACGCCGGATAGCGTAGCTGGCACGGACGGCTGAAGGTGGCGAAGACGGCCGGCTTCCTCAGGCGCTGTCCTAAGCTGGCTGGTCGCTGGATTCGACGGCGGCGGCTTCTCTCAGAGGTCAGCGTAGCGTAGAGCGTCGCTGAAGAGATTAAAATCGAGTGTTAGCAGCCTGAACTGCCCCTTATATACGCTAAGCCACTCCCATTTCGGCGGGCTTTGCCGCGTGAGGGCGCGAAGCGCCCTCATTGGGCGTGACGTCACGCCTGGGGCTCAGTGGTAGGCTGCAGCAGTTGCCGCGGAGCAGCCAATGAGCGCGCTAGATTGCCCGCTCTAGGTCTGACTGCTGCTGCACTGCGTTTACAAGATATGGAAATTTAAGGATAAATTTTGGCTTCAATATCTCGAGCAAAGAGACTTTACCCGGTGCGTACTTTCAGTACGCAGTACGAGAGAACCTCTCGTAAGAGAACACTGGATCTCCTCATGATCTCCTGTAGACCCCGAAGCCATTTGTTTTGAGAATAATGGCTGGCTGATGAAGTTATTGGCTGGCTAGCCGGCTCAGCCAAAACCTAAATGGCTGCTGCAGCCGCCAAACTTTTCATAGCTGCAAATGGCTGAAGCTGCCACTTCGTGTCTACAGATGTCTATATGTTACTGATTTACTAGATCTCAATATTTCCAAGCAATGCATGGCTTACACTATATTTATACAAAATGCAATACAATGTAATAAAGAAAACACCAGATCGCGGAGAAGTATGTTGATTAAGAATGCAAACTTTTGTTGAATTTATGAGAAATCTACAGACGCAAACAGACAAAGTGCAGTAAAATAAAGACCTAAATGTGTATTTCGCACTTTTTTTCACCACAAGTCTGAAAGAAGACATGTTATTGAAGACAAATATCCAAAAATCTCAAAATTGACCAGTAAAAAAAAACGATGTTTTTGCCTGCCGTGTCTCGCCTTAATATAAACACACACTGTTATCAGTATTATTTTGGACAAAGTTTTGCACATTTCACTTCAATGTACACTGAAGCATGCGTCGTGAATTAGCAATGTGGAAACGGTGGTTTGTTACTGCAGTAATATCACGTTCAGTGCTATAAATCTCTCCGTTCCAGAATATTTGGTTCATAACATCAATCTTTGATTCAGGTGTTTGTGCAACCGTACCCTGAAGATTTAACAAAAGTCTGGGTAGGCCTAAGTTTAAAAAAAAGTAAGTAGGAATCAGGAAAGTATGTGAGAAGGGAGATCAAAATTACCTTGCTTGCTTCTTTCCGCAATTTCACCTCAGTGCGAGAAAAAAATGCACTGCTTCTTCTGTACGGAAAACGAGCAATTTTAATTGGTCGTCAATTCACTGTGAGTCTGTGTATCGTAGCAACGAGCACAAGACTGTGCTGATGAATCCAGTGGGGAAATAGATATCGTGTATTGTTTTTATATTTCGTGTGTGTATGTCTCTATGTGATAGATTTATTATTTGATGCAAATAATACCGGCTCAGCCAAACTTTATCAGATGGCGGCTCAATTTGGCTTACGAAATTATTGGCTGGCGGCGGCTGAAATTCTAAATGGCGCAAATGGCGGCGCCTGGCGGCGGCTTCGGGGTCTAATCTCCTGTTTTAATGTTACAACAAATTCACAACTTGTTTGACACAAACAATGACAACTTGACTGCTGTTAGAAAATGTTTCCCAGATAATTACCATCAGTTTTTCATGAGTTACTGTAACTTAGCCAACAGTTTTACAGCCTGTTCACTGACAACACCTGCTCAGAACAAGTAGTCTATCACACGATGACTGACATATTGTTACATTATAAACATCTCTCTCTCTCCAAATAGGCTTAATAATTTTATTAGCACTAAATAAATTAAACTGTTGTATAGTCGATGTTATAAGTCACTTTTAAAATCATGTCATATTTTATAATATCCATGGCCATGCATTAATCATTGCATCTGTCTTTCAAATATGTCAGGTAAAAAGCATACTTTGTATTTGGTTGAATTGTCAGTGCCATGTGTCAAATATTATCTTCTGCAAGTCTGAGCATTAATAATAACAACAAAAACACTAATAATATTATTATTAGCCTAATGAAACACCAATAATAATAACACTAATATAAAAACAATAATAAACACAAAAACACTAATAATATTATTATTATTAATGACCCCCGCGCCCCATGTGTCACTCTAGCTTGTCTTCAAAACTTGAGAGCCCTGTAGCCTCATTCTGTATAGTGTGCGAAAAAAGGTAGGCCTACGCCAACAGAGTAGGCTACCGGTAGTATAATTGCATTTTAGTTAGATATAAGTCAACATTTGAACCGCTTTAAAGGTTTTTATTTCTACATTTGTATCATTAGATATTTGGGTAAGCTGAAAACACTTACGTAAAGTGTAATTCGTCAAATTCTTTCAAAACAGTCCTGTCGTCACTGGCGCGCATTTCTGAGGTAGGTAACAGTGATGCGCGGGTTGATCCAAATGAAGGCACCCGCGTCTACGAGTCATCCAAAAATATTTTTAATGATATTCGGGTCGCGGTCAGTCGGGTCGTTTGAAATAAAGATGCCAATTAAACCTTTGTAATTTATATAGTAGCCTACTAGACACAATTTTCTATGAAATACATAGGTCGCTTTATTGTCTGAATAACTGTCGCGAAGATGACGCACGAGCTCAGTCTGCAGGCAGAGATGAAAGTGGTAAATCCTTTTATCTTTTGAATGTTGAGCGCGTTATGAACTTTTGTATAAAAGCTGACGCGGGACAAAATGCCCGATTTCCCAACACGTTGAACTGAGCAATACCATTTTAATAGGCTACTTTTAAACGCATAGGCTATAGCTCAATAATGTCAGTTTTATGTATTTTCTGAGAGGGGGCGGGATTTTTGTTGGGAAAGTCGGGGGAGAGACGCACACTTCGATTAGACTCGTCGGGTGGGTGCGGGTTGTTTATACATCACAAGGCAGGATCCAGCTGTTATTGAAATGAACGATACAACAGCTGGATACCTTTGAAGTAGGCTAGAAATGTGACCGCCTTCATTTTTATTTTTTATTTTTTATTGTTACAGCCTCAGTCGCGCAGCCGTGACGCCATCGTCCTTCGAATGCGGCCTCTGAAGAATGCAGCCTCTGTAACACTGATAGTAACAACATGGTGGATGGATGTTACCGGTATTTAATTCATACTATGTACAGGTGCGGACTTGGTGATTTGGGTGCCCCGAGATTCCAGGTATGGGGCCCCAACAGTCAAACTTTGAACACAAAAAAACACCCTTTTTCTATATGTTTCTGTTTTTTTTCTTCAACCTTTGTAGGATAAACTGCATGTTAAAAATATCTGTAACCTGGACCATTTATTTTCTCAATGTAAAATTAAATACAATTGAATTCACACACACACACACACAAAAACTAAATTCACAATCAAACCATTTACAGTTAATTAACCATATTTGTGATTAGACTTTAATATTAATGCATAAAAATGTCTGTAACTTGGAACTGTTGTATTTTCTCAATGTAAAATAAAATAAAAATGCACTAATAAATAAAAAAAATCACAAACTCAAAACTCATTATCTGACGGATGTTTTGACCAGAAAGCAGGATGGTCATTCATTAAAACTCTCTCTGAGTGCTATTCACGTCTGTGTGCTGTTCATGTTCGCGGGACACACTCACCGGCACACATCGATCTGATTGAGCTCAAGCCAAATGAAATTTCGATCAGATTGAAAGGGGTGGTTTATTCCTATAATGTTTCGTCTCGACGTCACAACGAAACGGTTTATGACTCGTTTCAAAAACGATTAATTTCATTGACTCAGAGTCGACTCTTACTTTTGAAAGACAATATACAGTGAACTTTCAGATTTAAAACTTTGCCGGATGTTTTCATTCACTTAGAGCTATGTTACACACACAACATGAAAGATAATTTTCCTCTGTAATAAATAAACATCTACCTTTTCCAGTGAGACAGCAGTTATTATTAAAGGCAAACCAGAGCCTTATAACCCTCACGAGTATGAAAATGACCTATACATATATTACATTGAAGTTCACTAAATAAGATAAAATAAGAGGCTTACATTATTCATGTTATTACATTTTCTTGGAATACCACTTATTAAATATCCCTAATGCCAAACAGATGTCACTAAAAGCTGTCCTGAAAAATCTAAATATGTCCTATCAAATTAAAATATGTCATTCATGGATAATGAGGACTAGGTTTAATGCAATTAATAGGTTAAATATGACCACTTGCAGTGTTTTGGAATAAATATTTTGAAGGTTGGAGCTTGTAAGTGCTGTCCAATTAGAGTGCTGCTGGCTCTGTGACATCATGGAGAGTGAACCCGGGGAGACTCATGGAGAATTCCCTGTTTGTGCGAAGCAAATCAGGCCTTTGACACCTGCAGTGCGATCAATCGCAACCCACATCAGACGCTTTGCATTAACAAGGCCCCTGCCACCCTCCTCTCTCTCTCTCACATACACACACACACACACACACGACACACCTCACGTTCTGCTTTGAACCCTGTCTCTCTAAGTCCAAGGCAGAAGTGATTAGTCCCTGTCCCGTGGGACTGCTGTTTTGATAGCCCGCTGAAAGCACCGTGTGACGACTGTATTATCTCAGCTAACTCCAAGTCACTGAACATTTCTTCCTCTGTTTTCAAAATGAAGCCTTACAACCCCTACATAATGAAATCATATCTCAAATCATGTGGCTTGTTGGGTAGAGATAATGCTTACTTTTCTAATCATGACAGAACCCAGTTATGTATTGTTTAATGCCATTCTGTGGTGGAAATTACATTTTTAATATAAAATTCACTGAAATTTTAGCACTTTTGAAAAACTTGTTGTGGTGCAGGGAAATGACAATGAGGGACAGTAGTACATTGTTAAGAAATAATAATAAAAAATCACTATAAAATGTGCAAACATTTATATTTTACAATGTATTTTGTATTTTAAGATTGAGAATATGCCTGGTTAAAAGGTTTACATAAACAGATTTTGAGCATTTTAAATGTAGCAAAAATAAATAATAAACGCATGGACACTATTTCTAAAACATTTTAATATGACGAAGTTGAATTAACACCCATGTACAAGTCTATATTTGTATTAAGGACAAAAATAATGCTAAATAATATTAATAATACAAAAATGCTATTATATATAGGCTAATTTACATTTATTTAAAAATGTATTTAACACAACAATATAAGCGATTTATCCTCTGGAGAAAATAAATAAATGCTACAAAACAAAATTCAAAGACTGGCTTTGAAAGTAGTGATATTTTTTAGACTATGCCTTAAAAAATAAAACAAACGTTTTCTTCTTGTATAAGGAATAATTTCCCCACTATGTCCAGCAGGTGTCAGTGTGTTGAGGATAGTAAACACACACACAATCTCCTGTTCTGTCCTCGTGTAGCCTGTTTCTGTCATAACACATTCAAATATCCGAGCAATCACACGGAAGCATCAGATCTGTGTGTCCTGATGAAGACCTGCAGATGAACTTAAAGATTCTTCTTAAGGAGACAGAATGAAGGCAGAGTTCTTGCGCCATCTGCACGTGTCCGTGTGTGTGTGTGTGTCTGTCTGTCTGTCAGGACAGTTTTCCCCACCCACCAGGATGACCACCTGCCTACCCGAGCATCATCACCTGTCAGCTATATGGGTCACAGCTGTGCATATGCATGCGTTTGTGTGTACAAATGTGTGTGAGCCGTAGTCTTTTCTAGCCCTGAATCCAAACTCCAAAGTAAGCCGGAATATATAGTTCCACATATATTTTCATTTCCAATCAAAGAATTAAAGCTGTGTATGCTTGGAAGGACTCTGTCTTTCATACACATTAAAATGTACAAATTCATGTCATTTCATATTTACATGCAATGCAAGCATTCCCCAACTTTTCTGTCACCTGAACCTATTAATGACCGTGACCTATTATTTACTTGAAGAACCCTCTGAGATTTTAAGTTAATAGGTTAGGTCAATCTAAGTCAATAATAATAACAACGATAAATAATAAAAGTTCATGGTTCTCTAATGCAGTGAATGGTCACATGACGTAGGTAAACAAATAAAATATTTGATAGGCCTACATTTTATATAATATAATCTTTTTAGTAAGTTTTTGGTATATTTTAAAAACACCTATTTAGTCAGTGTGTTATTTTGATTGTTTTTATTTTAATTTATTTATTTTAATTTTACACTTTTATGATTTAATTATTTAATAGCTTTGAATTGATCCCCAGTTTGGGAAACCCTGCAGTAATGTAATTTTGAATGCACTTCATGTTTTTGATATTTTCTTTCTCTTCGTATGTTTTATATCAGTATGGTACAGTGTTATCCTATTCGAATCAATGTGATAAACAAGTTAGGTCAAAATAAATCTAAAAGTAATAAAAAAATAGTCAGATTACCTTAAATGTGTAATGTAATGGATTCCGTTACTTACTACAATCTACTATCTTGAAAACACTATGAAGTCATAGCCACTGTTGCTAGTTTGAAGTGGGACTGTTTGTCGACCAATGACATACAGGAGGCGTGGTCTGGAAAACTGTTCGAAAACAGCGATTGTATTTACATTAGTTGATGTTGATGGAGCATAAATGACCGTTTACCTGCTTATTTTAGCTTGGGCACGAAGCGAAACATCAAAAAACAATACAGACATGCAGTTTGCTGCTGAGGCATTGTGTGTGCATTCTAGCAGTGAGGTCAAAGATGTGCGGTATAGGCCTAGATAGGAGGCATTTTTGCTAACAGAGATAGAGAGAAAAGAAAAAAGCCAGGAATGAGAAAAGAAGGCAGGGATGCTGCACTCCTCTGCACTCCCTCGTTCCCTTGGCTCGTCTATCACTGCGTTCAGCCCCCGCCGAGGACTTGCCAAGGAGACCCCTGGAGTGCTCTCTCCGCCTGACCTCAGATCAGTCCTGATGCAGTGAGTGCAATAAGCCACAAAGTAGAAGTGAAAACGAGAAACTAATCCGGAGTCAGCTATTAAAGGGACGTCTCTACCCTAGAGCAGACGTGCTCGGGCTTGACCCACATTGCCATCCGCCCGTTCTCGCTTTGCTCTCAGCGGCTCCCTATCAAGGGCACCAAACAGTCGTGCTTCACGGTTTCACACTTTATGCGTAACCTGGCAGGAATCTTTGATATTAGAGGATGTTTCTCGTGAAATATGGCAGAACAATTGATATAAAAAATCTTCTGGAGCATCCTTCTAGCATCTCACGCATCTTTGTTACTGTTAAAATAATCGTTTCACTGTATGTCACAGGTTTTTACAATACATTGTGGTAGGCCTAATTTAGAGTAACTAATTTTTTAAATAATTAATTGTGATTAATCATACACATTTTTGTTGCTAACACATGCAGGTCCTCGAAAATCTTTTGTAAAATTGTGAGAGGTTCCAGGTTCAAATCCCGGACGAGCCCCCAATTTATGTTATGACCCCGTCTTAAAGTCACAACATAAAGAGGACACTTAACAAAATTGGTTTCAATAAAGGAAATCTGTCAGTCCTTCAAAAAAGGACAGTCATTTAGAGACGTTATCGAGTGCTATAAATCCCACAATGCACTGCAATAACGAGTGTACAACCTACAGTATGTACACTCAACAACTAGAGAATCCTCATAATGCACTGTGAGGCTCGTGGCTCCAGGGTCTCGCCAGAAGATGGCCGAATCATCCATCCATCCATTTTCATTGGATTGTTAAATTAAGGTTTGTACATAGTTTCCATGACGGGTTTTAAGATAAATCTTTTCATTACTACTGGAGCTGCCAGTTAGCTAAGTGTCAAATGATTATTAAGCAGCACAAACAACGCAAAAGTGGCAGTCCTTCCGGCGCACTCAGTGTCCGAATTCACTCACTCGTTTTCATTCATTCCCTTAAGTAAAGTAGCCTATAGTAGTGGACTAATGTAGTGAATGAGGTTATGGGGTGATTTCGATCACAGCCAAGAATGAGAGAGAGTCAGACAAAATAAAATATGTTGCCACAGGTGCTGTCCATTTTCAGTAGAGTAGTCTCTTCCCTAGAATTCATTAAATTAAAGTAAGTTTAAGTTTTATAATAATATAAAAAAAAATCTTACAGACCCCAAACTTTAAATGTTAGTGTATTTATTTATGACACTGAACAGATGTCCTCTTTATTCGTCTCACTTGCTTCTTTCTTCGCAACAAGAATATAATGCATTTTCATATTCTTCTATCATCTTTGAAACATGACCAATATCCAAGTTAATGAAGTTATAACTTGTGAAAGACAAACAAGCTCAAGCGGAGGAAGCTGCTTGGTGAGTCAGTTTTTCGCCCACAGAAAGGGAATCATTGTAAAAAATTAATAACTTTTTGGTTAATAATAATAATAATGGTTATTGATGTCAAGTATAATATGAGTTAGAAGAAGCAGGTTTAAAGTCAGTGAAGGGGTATTAACCTTTATGATGGCGGACACAAAAGACAAAAAGTTTGGGAATCACTGTTTAAAATTGCTTCATATGACAGTATCATGTGAGTTGTCCTTGATCCAGATGGTTATTCCAGAGGTCATCATCCACCTTCAAACACAAGCTCCACCTGCGTCATCCATCTATTGACATCTGATGTACGGCAAAGAGGACAGCTGTATAACTTCGTGTTTCGTCTGTATCTGCCACTCGCGCTGCAAACATTTAAAAAAAGTCTCCTCTGGGGTTTTGTTCCATGCGTTGATCGGTCCGATGTGTCCTACTGTCAGTCTAATCTGACTCTCTAATAGTCTGTCTGTCTGTTTCACAGTCTGTCATGTCAGAGTTGATGAGGCGTCGACTTCACACCGGATCTCAAGGTGACTTTCCTGTTTCTCTGTTGTTTTTGGTTGTTGTTGTTTTTTGTGGTATAATCATGATATTGAAGGCTAAATAAAGGCCACTATTCACTATGTGTCTTCAATGTCACATGATCCTTCATAAATCATTCTAATATGCTGATTAGGTGTTTAAGAAGTAATATATATAGTGTTCTTATTATCAATGTTGAAAAACGACTTTTGAATGCTAGTGTATTATGCACAAAAACTCAAACATTCCTCCTCAATTCAGAAAGACCCTTTTTTTATCATGCTGCAAATATGACTGAAATATTGGTTCTGAAGTCTCTATATTTAATGCCAGATGGATGAACACATGAAGACATTGACCCAGCAACCTTAATTTGATCAGACAACTATTTGGTATTCAGAAATTTGGCTATAGTCATACAATAATAAAGATAAAGTAGATTCATAATGTTACTTTAAAATAAGAGGATTCTGTTGTTCGTGTGAATATACTGTATAACTGTAAATACTGTATAACTGTAAATATATATATATATATATATATATATCACATTAATGCTGTAGTTTGAACTTTCTAACATGGTTCCCACAAAAAAGTATTAACATGAAAATCAAAACTGACCATATTTGCTTTACACATTCCTGCTCTTATTATGATCATCAGTGCACAGCACACTGAAAAAAAAAAAAAAAAGTTTGATCCAAGCAGTTCCAAAGCCCCATCCAGATCACACTCTTTATCCACATTACAGAAGTACAATGTGTTGTGAATCTCAGGCTGACTAAATGTATATAAACAGCCTTCTAAGAGCAGGAAAGAGGCCGAAAAAAAGATAAAAAAAGAAAAGGAAAAAAAAAAGATTATGATATCTCCTAGTAGAGCTCTGATTTAAAGGTAGATATGAGTATTAACGGGATGCTCAGATGTTCAACCCACTGGATTTTCCTCTAAATTCCTCAGTGAGGCATTGAGAGGAGAGAACATTAATGCTGACTGTGTCTGATCTCCAGCACGTCAGAGTCTGATTAGAGCGCAGGATTACAGCATGAAGAGCTGATGCTGCATCGCCCAGTTATAGTGAGCGTTTCATACACTGTAAAAAAAATGACATGATCAATAAGTTATGACAACATATGTTTTTACATTGCTTTAACTCATCAAAATAAGTTGAGCAATTTTCAAAAAAATTTTTTATAAGTTTTACAATATTCAACTTATTTCTTATGTCAGTTTAATGTAATTTAAGTTGAAATGAGTTAAAGATCCAAGTTGATTGTACTTAAAAATAAGGCAGACATTTTTTATTTTTTAGTATGTACATTGGGGTCCAAAAGTCAGATTAATCTTCAATTAGATATTACTGGCAATTCTAAAATGTAAATTTTATTTCCAGGTTTAAATTAGACTTTGAATTCTCAAAAGTTGTGCTGGCTGAATAATCAATCCATCAAATCTAGATGTTTCATGTAGTAAATGAAAAACATTTTTGCTCACTAAATGTTCATGACATATTCATTTCCACGACTTTTCTAGACCTTTTCCAGAAATTTTAGCAGTGGTCAACTGATATGGGTATATTGGACACGCACACACTAAAGTTTGAGGTCAGAACCATTACTTCTCATATTTTATTCAGCAAGGATGAGAAAAAGAGACAATAATGACTTTAAAATTGTCACAGACACACACACACAAAAAAAAAGCCTATATATATATATATATATATATATATATATATATATATATATATATATATATATATATATATATATATATATATATATATATATATATATACTGTATATATCACATTTAATTCTGTTAAAAGCAAAATTCAGATTTTAAAATGGAATAATGCTACATTTTAAATTGTAATATTTCACAATATTGCTGTTTTACTGTGTTTTGATCAAATAAATGCAGCTTCGTTAAACAAGAAACTTATTTTTTAAAATCTTACCGACCCCAAACTTTTGAATGGTATGTATACACAATATATAAAATGATGACATTAAAATGAATAGTTATTTAAAACTATTTTGATACACAATGAAAAAATGCTTTTTTCAGCCTGACCAATCGGTCTATGATTCATTTTCAGATTCGGTTTGACTGAACAATGGAAAAATGATGAAACTCATTTGTGTAATCCTGATATTTGTCCATGTATCATATATTATAATTTGCTATAGAGAGATGGGGAACGTCTCTTTGGTTTCTCTGTGGGTGTAAGGAAGAAATTTGAACTGTCATGTACCATCAGTACTGCAGCCCATCTCAGAGCACTGCAGCGACCCACGCAGCTCACACACACACACACACACACACACGCGCAACAGATAACACAACGACTCTCTCTTTGTGCCGCCGATGACCTCTCTTTGTCTGCACTCATGCAAAAATCACAAACACGCACACAATGAGTAATGAGGACGCCTGGGCTGCAGTTAAGTGTACATCACTGTTTATGTCTTCATGCATTATTCACATGTACAGTCAAAACATCTGCCAAAATGACTGCTCCACTCATTTGCACGGACTACTTCCATCTACTTATCTACTGTTAGCCTTTTAAATTTCCATTCATTTGCACACACACACTTACTGTAGCCTACATACGCACACACAGGTTGCTTCAAATGTCACCTCAGCTGACAGGAAGAAGTCATATTGACTTTAAAGAGCCCTTAAAGTCAACATAAAATCAAAATGATTTACTATTTACTTTCTTAATACATATTCCTACACTCTGTATTTTGAATGATTTATCAGTGGATATTATTGCAGATAAAAAAATATAATTAGAACGACCTCTAACTTTCCTATGCAGTTGATGTCATAGGTTGCACGGGTGGGAAAAATAATGGTAATTAATAGCTAATATGTACATTATTTTTGGCTACTCTTTGACAATGGAGCCTTTCTGAAACATAACTGTTTAATTTCTGATCATCATGCATAGTACCAGTATTTAATGATACTTTTATTCAGCAAGGATGCATTAAATTAATCAAAAGGGACAGTAAATTTATAATGTTACCAAAAAGCAGCACAACTGTTTTCAACATTGATCATAAAAATAAATGTTTTTTGAGCATCAAATCATGAAGGATCATGTGACACTGAAGAATGGAGTAATGATGCAGAAATGCAGCTTTGCCATCACAGATAAAACATTTTTAAATTAATTACTTAAAAATAGAAAACTGTTATTTTGAATTTTAATAATATTTCTCAATATCAATGATTTTCTGTATTTTGGATAAAAATACAAATAAATTATAGACTCCAAACTTTTGAGTATAGTCTAAATATGGGTTTTGGCAATGATATTCAATAACAATACATTAGAAGTGTTACAAGTGGTCTTGTTGAAATTTACATTCTTCGAATAGCATGCTAAATGTATTAAAGTAATATAAAAAAATTACTTCTTTCACCTCTGAAATCCTTTTTTTCTGCTAATTTAACCAAGGCCAGGAAAAATTATATTGTATTTTTCTTATTTGGACTTCAGTGTACATCAAAATATCTTCTTTTGTGTTCTGCGAAATGGAATGGCACGAAGGTGAGTAAATGATGAGAGAATTTTGGGGTAAATCCATTCCTTTAAGACTTGCATTACGATATGCAGAGACTGTGTCAGAGAAGCCCTGTACACTTGCATCTCATCACATTAACCAAAACGGTATAATAACAAAACAGGAAACGCGGCCCACTGTGCACTGTGACGGAGGGATAGCTCTCCAGAGATAACATATGAAATTGCATTCGTTTTGTCTTTCTGCGCCTATCCACTTATATCTGGTTTCATCTCTCTTCCCAGCATGTCATGCTCTCCATCAAATCATGTCTTTCTCCTTCCGTCTCATACAATTTCTCCACACATTTCTTTCTGTCCAGCGCGGCTCTTTCCATTTCTCTCTTTAATAATTCAGAGCAGGAGAGGTGTGTGTGGCTCTTCATCTGCCCTGTTCTGAGAGGACAGTCCCACCTGCTCACTCCTCCAGCCACTGAGATGATCTCTAAACCACACTACTCATACTATCTCTGGAATATGCATACTACAGTATGTGATGTATAGCTATGTTTGGAATAGAATACTATGATAATTATTATATGATGTAAAAAACAAAACAACAAATATATCTGTTTATGTCTATACTATATCTATCTATCTATCTATCTATCTATCTATCTATCTATCTATCTATCTATCTATCTATCTATGTATCTATCTATCTATCTATCTATCTATCTATCTATCTATCTATCTATCTATCTATCTATCTATGTATCTATCTATGTATCTATCTATCTATCTATCTCTATCTATCTATCTATCTATCTATCTATCTATCTATCTATCTATCTATGTATCTATCTATCTATCTATCTATCTATCTATCTATCTATCTATCTATGTATCTATGTATCTATCTATCTATCTATCTATCTATCTATCTATCTATCTATCTATCTATCTATCTATCTATCTATCTATCTATCTATCTATCTATCTATCTATCTATCTATATCTCTATCTATCTATCTATCTATCTATCTATCTATCTATCTATCTATCTATCTATCTATCTATCTATCTATCTATCTATCTATCTATCTATCTATCTATCATCTATCTATCTATCTATCTATCTATCTATCTATCTATCTATCTATCTATCTATCTATCTATCTATCTATCTATCTATCTATCTATCTATCTATCTATCTATCTATCTATCTATCTATCTATCTATCTATCTATCTATCTATCTATCTATCTGTCTGTCTGTCTGTCTGTCTGTCTGTCTGTCTGTCTGTCTATCTATCTGTCTGTCTATCTGTCTGTCTGTCTGTCTGTCTGTCTGTCTACATGTATATAATTATGATTTTTTTTTATTGTTTCGAAATAAGTTTCTTATGCTCACCAAGGCTGCATTTATTTGACCAAAAAAATCAATAAAAACAGTAATATTGTGAAATATTATTAGTTTAAAATAACTGTTTTCTATTTGAATCTATTTTAAAATGTAATTTATTCCTATGATGGCAATGCTAAATTTTTCAGCATAATTAGTCCAGTTATTAGTGTCACATGATCTTTCAGAAATCAGTCTAATATGCAGATTAGGTGCTTAAGAAACATTTCTTATAATCATCAATGTTGAAAACAGACTTCATATTTTTGTGGAAACCATGATACACTACACTTCCTTTTAAAAGTGTGGGGTAAGATCCTTTTTTTTTAACGCACAAAATTGATTCAAGTCTGTAAAGACATTTATTTGTTATTATTAATGAATGAATCAGATTCAGAAGGATCTATCAACAATGATTTTTATCCTCTTTGACTCATCATTTGATTAGATGTTCATAATATTTTTGGAATAACGCCTACACCAGTTTGGAATAAGCATATTCCATTACAGTTTTAAATACAATTTAATGAAACGGACGTTGTGATAGTGTTTACTTCTCTATTGTGATATGAGTGAAACACCTTCTCGAACAAGAAAAAAATATGTAGGGCGGGACTTGATTTTGTCAATCGGGAATTGATTGGATGGTTGTGGTTTGCTATTGGTCGATCTCATGTGAGTGACAGGTTGCCCCGCCCTTGCGCCAGTAAACACCTCATCAGAGAACAGAGATGAGATGACACTGCAAGAGGGAAGGTTAAGTTATTTTTATTAAAGAAGAAGAGGGCATGTGAATAAATAAAAAATGTATGTGAATAAATTATTTATAATAAATACTGCAATATTCATTAAACAAAAATGTGTCAATTTTGATTTTATGTTGACTTAAGGTGATAAAAAAAGCAGTAGTTGCAGTATACGCTAGTGTTCAATTCCGAACAGAATTACACCATGCACACACACAAAATTCATCGGACCGGGATTCATAATCAAGTTCCCTTGCAACACATTAGCAATATCTGCTAGTCTTACTCTTATCTCTGCTGAGCTCAGGCTCAGAATAAAGCGCAATCTTTCTTGTCTCCCTTTCACCGCTCACTATATCTCACCTCTCTCCTCGTCTCTCCGTGGTCTGCTGTGTAAAGCAGGTCAGTTGAGGGGGAAGATGCTAACACAAGCTGAAGTGTGCTGTTACATAAACACTGTGGGAGAACCAACCTCCGGACACCTTCCCACAGGCCTCTGCTCACTAACGCTAAGCTAACATTATTATCATGTAGCGCTCTGTCCTCATACACCCCCTCCCCACACACACACAGGCCGTCGGCCTGCTTAATTCAACTGATGCACACAACCCCTGTCACTCAAGGGCTCCGCTCAATAATATGTGAAAGAACACCACTTACAGTACATTGAGTCACTTTAAGTCACTTCTGGGGCATATCTGAACTATAAAGAAAGCTTAAGAAATGATAGCAGAGAATAAAATGCATTCATGCAAGCAAATCCATACACAAACCCCTCGAAGGGGCTGTTCGGAGGTGACACGTGAATTATACTTGAGAGAATTCAGGATGCAGGATTTTTTTGTCTATGCCTGATACTTAGATTTATATATATATATATATAAACTATTATTACGAATAGAAAATAAATAAATATGTATGAATAAAAAAAGTATAGGCTAAATTCTCTCTCTCTCTCTCTCTCTCTCTCTCTCTCTCTCTCTCTCTCTCTCTCTCTCTCTCTCTCTCTCTCTCTCTCTCTCTCTCTCTCTCTCTCTCTATATATATATATATATATATATATATATAGCCAAGAAGGTGGAGGGGTGAATCAACGATGAAGGCCCATAAATCTGAGGCGAAGTCAGAGTGACTTGGTCAGTCGTCGCTCAGACTTCACCACGGATTTATGGGCCTTCGTCGTTGATTCACCCCTCCACCTATTTGGGTTCGTCAGGCTGAGCCTTCCCTCCGGCTCCGCCTCAGTCCTCGATCGCACCGGCTCCACCTCAGTCCTCGATCACACCGGCTCCGCCTCAGTCCTCGATCGCACCGGCTCCGCCTCAGTCCTCGATCGCACCGGCTCCGCCTCAGTCCTCGATCGCACCGGCTCCGCCTCAGTCCTCGATCGCACCGGCTCCGCCTCAGTCCTCGATCGCACCGGCTCCGCCTCAGTCCTCGATCGCACCGGCTCCGCCTCAGTCCTTGATCGCCCCGGCATCACCATGGCCGCTCGTCCCCATAGCTCTGCCTTGGTCTCCAGGACCTTCAGTGACTCCCGGTCTCATCGACTCTTTGGCTCCGTCTGGGTCTCCTCCACAACCATCAGCTCCGCCTCAGTCCGTCATCCCCCTGGTTCCACCTGTCAAGGCTCCATCATGGCTCCTCCCGCCCTCGACTCTGCCGTGGGCTTACGTCCTGGGATTCCGCCCTGGCTCCTCCTACCTCTAGCTCCTCCCTGGCTCTTCATGGCTGCTCCGCCCTGGTTCCATGGTTCCTGGCTCAACCTAAGCTCCCTCCTGCTCTCCTCTGTTGGACTCTTTATTTTTAGGGATGTTAAGTGCAAGGATGCGCCTTCTTGATGAGGGGGATATATAATGGGTTACCTGTGCTCGTTTCTGTTTTGGGTGGGTTTTAGTTCAGTTTGTGTTTCAGTTAGTTTCTATGGTGTTTCATTGATTTGATTATCATGTGCTCCTGTCATTAATTTCAGTGATTGGTTTGTTTGTATTTAAGCTCTATGTGTTTTCAGTTCATTGTCTGTTCTCATCGGGTCATCACGGTAGTATTCTGAGTTTTTGTCAGTAAAATCTAAACTGCTGCAAATAGATCCGTTCTCGTATTTATTTGCAATCGAAGCTGACAATTGTTCACTTATGTCTATTATTATTACCACAAAAAAAAAATCAGATTACTTGATTAATCATCAAAATATTCAACCGATTACTCGATTACCAAAATAATCATTAGTGACACCCCTAAATTAGTTAAAACATTTTAAAATGCACATGCATTGTTTTGCCTTTTGTAACTTCCAGTCAAATAAAAGACCATTTTCAGTCATATATTTTGTCATCTTGTATATATACATACAGTATATGTGTAGTCGATAGTAACTGATACAAGATCAGTAACAACCGTAACAACAGTTGTGACTTGTGATACACTGAGCATATGATAATGGACGGCACTCCATGCTAAATGTGATAATGTGCTGCACTTGTGAGCGTACGTGGAAGAAGTGACAGTGATTCTGCAGGGACCATGTGGAGACTCCAGCGTCTTCACCAATGACAAGTCAGAAAATTAGAGCCAGTGACATTAACAGCTGAGAAAAGCTCGTTCTCCTGTTGTTTCCACCTGTTAACATCTCTTTCTCTCTTACTGTCACTTTCAATCTCTTTTACACTCTGTTTCTCTCTCACTCACTCACTCGGCACTCTCGCTGAAAGCATGTACAAGACACATACCAAGTATCTTGACATTTAACTTAAGACACAACATGTGCCAACATATTTGCAACACTAACTGATGCAGTGTTAAAATATTTAGGCCTGAGTGACTGGTCTTTAAATTGATCCAAATGATCTTCATTCGAAGTAAGATGTAGTGTAGTGTAGATGGACTGTGTATTCTCAATTGTATATATATTTTTTTGTCTTAGACCACATTGGACCTGAGTATTGTGAAGATTTAAAGAAACATTCTGACATAAAATTAAGTGGCGTAAGACTATTAGATTGAAAATGAAGAATTCAGGATTTCAATAAGTGTGAAGTGTCAAATAAAAATTATGAAGTGGTTTCTGACTTTTATAAATATATTTTTTTTAAATAAATAAATACATTTTCCAATTGAAAACAAAAATATTTAAAATCGATTATTTAATTACATTTTAATTAAATTTGACATTTTAATTAATAAAGTGTATATATCAGTATAAATTCATTCTCAATTCAATTCTCAAATGAGCTGTATCTGTCATTGGCCAGGACGCTCTTGTAAAAGAGATTCTAATAATCTCATTGTGCTTCTTGTCCTGGTAAAAAAAAAAAACGGATATAAAATAACAATCAACTTGAAAAATTCAAATGAATTTCAGAAATCTTAAATTTTCTTATTAATTTTGTCATAATATGATAAATATATATATATTAAAAAGTCTCTGACTTTAAGATTAAATTGTTTTTATAATTCAAAAATAAACAATGAAAAAAAAATTAAATTGAAAAATAAATATACCTAAACTGTTTATTCAATTCCTGTTTAAAATGTATAATATAATAAATAAAATACAGCAAAAGCCATTAATTAAGCATTCATAGACTTAGATGTAATGGTATTTGATGCCTGATCTTTTAAATTGAGGCTATAAATATGTCATCACAAGTAAATCATTAAACCCATACATTGGAATTGTTGAATGTTTCATAAAGCCATCGCACACTGTTTATCCTTTGCAGTTTATGTATTCATGTATATGGAGAGAAGAGCATGTGCTTTTCCTCAGTGTGCCCATGTGTTTAGATAGACCTCTCTCCGTTGCACAGACAAAAGCCTAACTCTGTGCTCCTAATTTCAGCCTGGTGAAAATAAGCTCATTGATCTCTATTGACTGATGACTAATTTATGTGCCTCCATCTAGAGTGTTATGTCTTGCAGCATGAGTTGCAATGTCCGGAGTTTACTTCATTTGGCTGCCATAGAGCCTTTGCAGAAAGTCAACTGTCTGCATGCAGTGGTTTCAGACCAACATCAGAACTGCAAACACTGTCGTCGTAATGAACGCAGAGTTTGGTGATTTCCTTAATAAATCATCTTATAAAATGGCATAATGTGGGTGCTTTGGAAGGAGGTTAAATCTTGATCTCGTTTGCGTGTTCATTCATTTGATTTGATTCATGCCTCTGATATCATTGGCTGAGTGATGTCATGTGCGTACATATTCTACAAATGTGTTATGACATTGAATAATCAAATGATTTGCATGTTTTGCATGTGCAGGTCAAGCTTGTAATTTCATTGGTTGGATATTTTCTACATGTGATATCTGTGCAGTTATGCATATATTCTGATAAGGCAAGCAGGTTTCAAGTACTATAAGGTGGAAGGGATGGACCACAGTTCAGTTTTGAAACAAAATACATTTTTGTGTGTGATTTGAAGTCAAATGTATGAAAGCAAAATATATAGAAATTAAATCCTAACCACAGTTCTGGAATTCCTGTTCCCTTTTGAATGAACTGGAGGCATTTTCATGGACCAGACCAGAACGGATATATGTTTATGAGGGACTAATGGATGAAAGTGCTGAATATTTCAGATGAACAGTAAAACGGCATCAATTATGAATGGCTTGTATTTAGTGATCACACAGGCCAATAATTGTAAGCTAAGTAACATCAACAATAGACTATAACTCCTAGATGCCCATAACAGCATTTCTGAACAGTTTTTGAAAAATAAGCTTCAATTAGTAGGCTGTAACTACTATAATGCTTATATGACATGGGCTCAATGATACATAATGACTTTATCATTGTGGGAATCATTCATAAGAACGAATCTTTGGCAGCCATAACAAACGTTATTACTCAGATGTAGCCTATTGGTCCTCTCTCATTTGTTTTTATGATGAAACTCTTTGCCTGACGCTTTAAACGGAGTTCATCTTTGCAATCTGGCACGAGAGTGAGAGAGCACACTGTCCCTTGAGAGAAGGAATAGAAGCACTTACAAGGTGAGATAACCTAACAAGCAAAGTCTTTTTGAAAGTGCAATGGGATTTATATAGGAGCTTTATGGCAGACGATGAAGTAAAGTATTCTGATATTTGAATGGCAGCAAAAGCAATGTAAAACAAAGATGAATAATTGTTTGTAAAATGAAATTTGTAAAATGAAATGGGTTTCATATGAATTTTCAAGCTGCTTAATCAGTGTTCGTGGTCTGACATATTATTCATCTAAAACGATTTTGCACAAAATCTTTCTGATTATTCTATAATTACTAAACATGTTGTTTTTATGACTTCATATTCATTAAGAGACAATTGAAAGTGGCAAAAGGACCAGTTAGTGAAGGCAAAAGGTTTATTAAAATAATGACATTTTTAAAATAATTTGTCACCAGCTACAAATTCTTATGCATAAGTTACTGGAATGCTAAATTAAAAAAAGTGTATGGACATGCTAGTTTATCCACTAACCTTTATCCAGATGACACTCCTCACTTTAAAAACAAATTAATGATGGAACTAGTAAAACGTTTTGGACTGTTCATAAAAAAAAATAACACACAATACATAACTTCAAAAAACGTCAGAGAGAGAGAGAGAGAGAGACACAGAGAGAGAGAGAGAGAGAGAGAGAGAGAGAGAGAGAGGGATTTGAACGGATGAAATAGGACTACCAATGTTGTTTGATTATTCTGTGGCACCTTTTTATTGTAGGCCTACTGTCTTACAAAATGTATTCAATGAAATGTTTTCGTTGTATTATGACTAAAAATTACACTTGTCATATATATAAATGAAAAGGAACTGTCTGTCTGTCACCCTACCCGTGACTTTGCTGATTGCATGGAAGTCTCGCGTTGTCTCGCGTTATGTTCTCTCCACCCCCACCACCATCAGCCCCTCCCCTCCACTCTTTCCGTCGTCTGTATCTCTCTTCTTTCTCTCTCTGGAACACATGAGATTCTCCTCCCGAAACCTGAACCGCAGCAGCAGAGGCATCGACCCCCCTCCCCACACGCACACACAACATGGCTACAATCGTAACCTCGACCAGGTTTACGGACGAGTATCAGCTTTACGAAGAGCTGGGAAAGTAAGTGCGCGCAACATTGTAGCAGTGTGACGTCATCGGCGCAAGTTACTCTTGTTTGTTTCGTTCCATTCTTTTATTTGGATGTTGACAGCAGGGGAAATGACTTGCTAAGAGACTCGTAAACCTCTCCGAAAGCCACGCACAGGGGGCTTGATCGGATCAAGACAGCACTACGGTACAGCACTCGGTTCTGGACTTGATCCGATCAAGCCCCCTGTGCGGACCTAAGCTTTAGGCGTTTAAAATGTCAGGTTTGAAGGGCTGTAGTGGTTTTGAGTAATGTGCATGTAAGCGTAGAATGTTGAATATAGCATGCACTGTGTTTTGTGTTCACGCCTTGTTTTATTTTAAGGGCTTGCTGATGGGCAGGAAGGTTTCCTCGTCACTTTGGGTATTTGGCTGCCACTTTTCATGGCATTAACATTGTGGATTGTTTTATGCTTGTAACCAGAGGTTTAATAATGTTCTTCTGCAGCTGCTTAAAATTATTGCAGGGTAGTGCACTATGTAGCTAGTGCACTAAAGAATATGAAATATAGAATGATGTAGCTGTATACTTGATATTACAATAAAATATTGAATGTGTCGCACACACAGTTAATCACACTTAAATATCTTAGGAGGGGAGCGATAAAGAGGGATTATAAAATCAATAAATGAGCAGTGACGCCTTTCTGAGAATTCAATCTCACTTTTGGAAAGAGCATTACTGCCTTCTAACATGCAGATGCGAATTCACGCCGCCCGTTTTTCTTGAGGCGAATGTCATATTTGTAGTAGCCTAGTGTTATGTTAAGTATTTTTTTTTCCAGACATGAGCCAATTTGCTAATTCGTACTTGTTCTTTTTTCATACTTAAATGTTTTGACGTCTCGCTATGTCCGAATGACTCGTATCGAATCTTTTCAATGAATCGGTCGAACCGGTTCACAAAATTGGTCTGAGTGATTCGTTCACTAAGGAGACTGAATCGGTCCGAGCGGCACTCGAGTCAGTATAATTATTTTTAATATAATATTTTCATGCAAATGTAAATCATATTTAGATTTCAGGTATGAACACATTACAATAAAACATTTATTTAGAACAGGGATGGTTCACCCTAAAATTAAAATTCTGTCATCATTTACTCGCTCTCAAGTTGTTCCAAACCTGTATAAATATCTTTGTTCTCCTGAACACAAAGGAAGATAATTTTGAAGAATATGGTTAACCAAACCGTTGTGGCCATCCATTGCGTGGAAAAATATGATGCAAGTCCATGGTGCCCTACAACTGTGTGGTTACAAACATCCTTCAAAATATCTTCCTTTGTGTTCAGCAGAACAAAGATATTTATACAGGTTTGGAACAACTTTAGAGCGAGTAAACTGTGAGGAAACTATCCCTTTAATAAACAGCAATATGTTTCACATAAAGCATAAAATATGCCACGCCGGTGAAACCGGTTCTTTAAATCGAAATATCAGACATCTCATCAATAAATTATAATGGAACTGCTGTTACGTCATCTGTGACTGGCAGCTCTTCCTTGTTTGCAAGAGTCAAGTGCATCTTTTACTTTCAAGGGAAATCAAACTCTGTATTCTTCATTTGCAGGGGTGCCTTCTCCGTGGTGCGGAGATGTGTGAAAAAATCCACTGGCCAGGAATATGCTGCTAAAATAATTAACACAAAGAAACTGTCAGCAAGAGGTAAGCTTTCGATTCAGCACTCTTCCAGCGTGTGCAGTACAATGGGATAAAGGTGCTTTGTGTTTTATTTCGATCTGCATTCACTGAAGGGAAGAGAAAAGACATCGTCCTCTGAAGTTGTTCAAATCAAAATGGGAGTTTTGTGGCTTTTATGTCATGTCTGTTTATTTGAGGGCGTCTTTTTGGTTGCGTACTCGTAAAAGTTGACATACAGTAATTAACTTTATTGCAGATACACTCATTTAAGTCATCTGGTAAAACGGACCAGAAATATTGATGAATCATCCTGCATTCACAAAAAAAATTGTACAATGAAGTGCTTCCTAGAATGAGAACATCTCCTCCCCCAATTCCACCGTCTTCTGACCAGTACTAGACAAATATCATCTGTTATTTGGCCATTTTTAGATTGTTACATTGATTAGTTGGTTTACACAAGTAGTTATTTCACCAATGGTCAGTTCCAAAATCTACTGACAACCTTGTCAGTGGACCGGATACAGGTGTTTTAGTGAATTTTGAGTAAAATTATGTTTTTTAAATACATTTTATTTGACTCCATTTAACTGGCACTCAGCCACATTGCTTGGTGAATATCGGTATTGTCTTTTAACATTCTAGTCGACCATTACTTCTGACTGCCAACTGAGTGTTATACTTATATTATCATAAAAAAATATATAGCTTTTTTCGGCTTAGTAATTTTAGTACTTTAACTTGTTAAAGGTGGGGTATGTAATTCTCTTTTTTGGCCATTTTTTCAAAATCACTTAAAATCCTATTCCTAACCCACTTACAGCCACTGAGTTAGAAGCACTGAAATAAAAATTAAGCAATTTAATCATCTGTGGAGCAGGCAGGACTCAAAAAACACCAGCCAATCATTTCCAAGACCACCTAGAATCATTGGACAGTAAGTGTGTCAATCAATCGGTCGTACCATTGATTGGTCCATGTTCTTTGAATGGGTGGAGTCAAAGGAAAGAAGGTAGGACCATTTGAGTTATGTATTTTCAAAATCTACCGGCCGTTTTGCAAATCACATACCCCACCTTTAATTTCGTCGAGTCACCAAGGGCAACATTTTTAACATTTCATTTAAATTTAGGGTTTTCATGTAATATTTATATTTTAATGTATTTTAGCTTTAATTCAAATGCCAAAAATTGTTTTAGTTAACACTGTAGAAATAACAAGCAGTAAATCAGAAGTCATGGCTGTGACGTGAACTAAAGGCTGTTGGCTATTCAAAAAAGGACAAGCCCATTGGTATGCATGTCCTATCCCAACTTCCTGTTTCAATAGGAAATAGTCAAAATTGAAAAGAAAACTGAACTCAATAGCTGTGTGTTGAACCCTGGCCTGCTGGGTTGGTCGCAGTCCTTTAGATGGAGCCCAGTGTGTTCATGTTTTTGTAGAGGAAAAGCATGCAGAAAAGTTTGCCTCTGTCCAGCCCTGTTTTTCTCAGTACTTGAAGAGACGCATGAGAATACGTGCTGTGCCCTGCAGCACAAATCTGGCAAATGGTCCCACCTGCAGTTTTGCAATAACTTTGTGAACCTTTTTGTGCAAGCATGTGTTTATCAGTACCATGTGGTGTCACAGAACTTACATGCTTTGTTGTGCAGCTCCTGAAGACGAAAGTTGCTTTTGATTAGAGAAAAAAAAAGAGATGGCGCTTAAAAGGGAAAAAAAATATTTTTTTTGTATTTTTTTAATTTCAGTTGAAGAATGGATTTCTCCAGGATCAGACAGATTTAAGGTGTGTTTCAAGGCCCGCGGCGGTTACTATAGGATATATTCATTGGCATGTGCTTGTTTCTCTCATTTGAATGTTCAGATGCTGCCCTGATGAACGGGAAAATGTGTTGCATTATGGGAATGTCAGAAAGGCCTATAAGCTGAGTCATACAAAAGAAATATTCTGAGACAATTCAGCTGATGGTAAACTTTTTTTTTATCGTCGAGTAAAATGATGACTGTGTTAGAGCCAGGGTGAAGCTGTTGTGAGCCATTGATGATCAATCAACATGTTCAGTGATTTGAGTTTTGTAATAAAATAAGTATTTTTCTGCTTTAGCTGGTTGGGTTTTGGTCTGCTGCGTTAAATCTAATTGTACCTGCCTCAGCAGGTTGGAGAAGCTTGTTTGTCATAACGGCGGATGGTTAGTAAGTGAAGTGTCTTGTGCAGTACGTCTTTCTGCCTTCCTCGATTTGCTGATTTGCAGTTTTCCATGGAGCTAATGTGAATTTAAGTGGAGAGCATGGACAGTGAAGGTCTTGTTTATGGCACAGCCATTTTCTTTGTTGAGTGCTTGTCTCCAGCAGCCCGGCCAATTAAGACTGGACTAGCCGAAGAAGAGGAAGCGTGACGGAATCCCTTTAACGGCTAATATGGAGATTCTGGAAGATGCCCTGGGAAAGGTGTGGTTCTTGTCATCGTGGTGCAACTTTATATCCAATTCATCCATGTCTCATTTGAGATGGATGATCGGTTTAATGTTCCCTCAACTTTCACTGATGCGTGTGCATTTAATTCTAGTTCAATTTGAATAGATTAGTTCGCAAGGGATGAGAATCTAATGATTCAATTTAATGCATTGATTCAGATTACACTTAATGAAGTTTGTTCCTTAGCGATTCCATTAATGATTCCTTTTACTTTTGAGGAAGGGCCGGCTAAGTAATTGATCCTTTAAAGCATTTACTACATTTGTTGTTATGTATTTATAGACAAAAATTCCAACTATACAATACTGTTGTGCTCACTGTACTGTGAATGATTTCTAAAGGATGGTGACTGACTGGAGACTGGAATAAATGGCTGCTGAAAATTCTGCTTTGCCACCACAGAATACATTACATTTTAAAATGTATTCAAATGCTTAATTAAAATTTTAATAATATTTGACCATGTTAGTGTTTTTACTGCCTTTTGGATCAAATAAATGTGAGCATTTAGTGAGCATAATATACTTTTTTCACAAGCATTAAAAATCTTCAGACTAGACATTATCAGCCCGATTTTCACACGATCTGCGTATCGTAGGGTGTCGTGGTGATTCGTAAATGGCCGCCAGGACACAAGAATCAATTGTTTTATCTAGTGTGTAGTGGACGACAACAGACTTTGTGATGCATTTGTGGCGCTTGACAGAAAGACAAGCAAGCTTAAATGTTTTTCCCGGCACTCCACGACATGTTCCATCACATCTGTGATATCGACCAATAGGAGCACAGAAGCTCTTCCGCACACAGCTTTGAGCTTTCAAACATGGCGACACGAAAGAGAGACGATGGTAACGATATTGTGTACTGTTCATCTGTGATTGACTTAGCTAAGAGTCAGTATAGAATCGGACAACTCTGCTTGTATGTTTGTTGTTGCATTCAACGGTTTGGATGAAACGATAATTGCAAAGCACTTGAAAGCAGTGTTATTTATTTACACCCAGTCTGTCCCTCTAATTCGATCTGTCAGCTCACAACTACAGCATTAGGCATCATTTAGTTTACTGTGACACTGAAAGAAATAAGAGAATGCAGACATAAAAAAAAAAAAAAAACGCCAACAGAACCAAACATCATAAAAAAACATTTAAATTTAGTATTTTTCCAAAAATGAACCTGCTTATTTTTGTACTCCTAAAAGATAATTAAAGTTGTGTTGCTGTAATGCTTCACTCATTGGCTGTTTTGACCAAGAGCTTGTTGCAGTAGCTAGGCAACCGCTTTGCTTGGGGTGTATTTGATTGGTTGCCTCAAACGAGGAGCTCAAGACTTGTGTTGATGGTCTGAGTTGAAGATGAGAACGAATGAGAAGGGACAAAAATCTCTCATAATCCCTCACTGCCTGGTGCCCTGACGCGCACCACACGTCTGCAGAGAAGCAACACGTCAGCCTGACAGGGGCTTAGAGTAGACGAGTCTCACTCCGCACACCTACTGCCCAGATACGTGAAACAACCTGACAGCTTCTCAAAAACTGGGGTTCATTTGTTTATATTGACCTCGGCACACAGAGACCCCGTGCCATATGCAGGAATCCCTCTCTTATTTGCCTAGATAAATATTTGTGTGATTAGCGCTCTGGCCAGGTCATATGACGACCTTATTAGCGGGTGGGGGAGGGTTTTCAGAGCCAAGGAAATGTATGCTGTAATGACAGCAGCTGTGTGCGTAATGCTTGCAGCTTGGCTTATTCGGAAACACGAAGGTTGAATTGCTATAGAAATGGCAACAGAGGTCTGGTAGACACGTGTACCCCCCTCACTGGGGTGCAAACGCTTCCCAGAGGGTCTTCACTGTAAAGAGGCGGGGTCATAGTGCACAAATGAATATGGCTAAATAATATACATTCGTTTGAGGATTTTTTTTTTTCTGCTTGGCTGTGTAATGTGGTTTTGTAATGTATTATATAATAATAATTAATAATAACAATTATTATTATTATTATTATAGATGAAACAAAAATAAATGTCAATTGGAAAAAAAATAGTCAAAATGAAAAATGTATATATTAAGAAAAAAAAACACATAAGTTCAAAAGCTTGGGGTTAGTATGATATGTTTTTGAAGGAAGTCTATTTTGTTCACCAATGCTGTATTTATTTGATGATTATTATTATTACTTTTGGAAATATTACAATTTAATATAACTTTTTTTAATTTAATAGATTGTAATATTTATATATATATTTTAAAAAAAATCTGAATTTTCAGCATTATTACTCCTGTCTTCAGTGTCGTACGTGCTGATTCGCTGCTCAAGAAACATTTCATATTATCATCAATGTTGATAGTGGTTGTGCTGCTTAATAGTTTTGTGGAAACCATGATCAAAGTTTAAGAGAACAGCCGTTTATTTAAAACCAAAATCTCTTTTAATATTATAAATGTCATTACTATCGTGTTATCAGTTCAATGCCTCTTTGCTGAGTATTAATTTCTATAAAAAAGCAGTGTACATTTATTTATATGAATTATGAAAAATAAAATTAATTTAACAGATTCAGAATGACCAGAAATCAGGCGAAGGTAAAGGTGTTTACCCTAGCATTTATAAAATTATACAAGGACAAGAATATTTTACTTAATTCAAAGTGCTTTAGAGATTTTCAATTTATAGTTTGATGTGTTGTGTGCTTTCTGTTGCTGAATTTCATAAGTTATGAAATTATTGGTTAATCGAAGAAAATGAGTCTGTTTTTCCCCCCTGGGTTTGGCATGTATCTGTCCTCCTCTCTCTTACCTTGCAAGGGGGATTGCTTTTGTATTGAGGTTAATCCACTTATTTAATTGTATTTCATGGGCTCAGACCAGAGGCGGGTTGCCATAACCATATCTCACATTGCGCTTGTTTTTTTTTTTGTCCACCATGGCATGTGGTCATAATTTCTGTCTTTGCAGACATATGTTGTTTAAACTTAACCTTAAACGGTTATGAAAGCGGCACAGGAGATTCAATCAGCTCCTCGGATCCAGTGGATTCAGTTTAAGCTGCTATTGAGAGGACTTAACCTCCCTAAGGCCGACTTGAGCCCAATGACTAGTTGCTTGTTTTGCTTGACGAAAACCGACATGGAGTCTGAATTACCTCCGAATTTTGTTGTGATACTCAGGATCAAAATGTCACAGTTCAGTTGTCCAAAAGGCCGAACGATTCATGTCCTAGTGTTTGCACACACAAACACACACCCACTATGCATATACATGTTGTGTGTACACATGCATTATTCCTTTGATATGGCTTAAAAGGGTGTGACCCCTGCAGTAAAATGATCAAATAGTCCTGTCTGAAGACTTGTCCTCTACTTTGTGAATTGCTTTGCCTGCCCTGCAACATCATACTCCCCCTCTGACTGATCTGACTAGAAGCGTTATAACGCATTTTCATGTCGTGGGTCATTAAGATCACTGTCACTTATCCTGCATGCATCTTCCCGACTGCTCTCTCTCTCTAGCGCTTCATCATTGGCGTAGTCATTTCCAGCTGCCCTGTTCACATTTTTACCATGCCGCTAGTTCCCCTGGACGAGAATGTTGCGTAAAACACAAATGAGGCTTGAAGCAGCACATGTACATTGCAGATAAAGCTTCTTTGTCTTCAGTTCAGCGAATCTAATCTCAAGATTTTTGAGATTTTCTCTCTTTTTTTTTAATCTACTGACGATCTTCTAAATGGATAACAAACCATTTTACAATGTGAAATCAATGTTTATTTCAGCAATTTTGTGCATTCACTATCATTGTAGTCTGTTTAGAATTGGGATCCAAGAACCATTTCTTATTCATAACATGTCAATTTAACAAATAATAATACTGGAACCGAATGATTTTTATGAGCCAGTCTTTTCGGTGAATTTGAAACATACAGTACAACCAGTGTATTCGGATTCCAGAATGAAACATTCAGTACTTTTTAGTGAATCAAACATACATCTTACAGCTAATTGTGAGACTCAGTGGAGTTACTCGCTAGTTAAATATATAACATGTAGTTAAAGATATACGTTGTTTGTTTTTTGTTAGTTGAAATGAAATGAAATGCACTACCATTCAAAGGTTTGGGGTCAGTATGATTTTTTAGAATGTTTTATTCATCAAGGACGCATACAATGGATCAAAAGTGTTTACATTACTGACTTCTTTAAACATTTCATATATTTTTTGTATTGTTTGCATTGAGTTCAGCATCCTTGTGCAACCCATTTTTGTTGCATCCCTTTTGAGCCATGGGTCGTAACAAATGCGGGCTTGTCCGTTGCCATAATAAATTAAGGGCTTTAAAATGAGGATGACTTGAAATATTTGACACATTGGTTTGTTTTATCCCGTTTTGTTTTTGCATTTTGTCTTGATTTCGATATTTGATTAGATTTGAATTTGATTGTGGCAGTTTTGAAGGAAGTCCCATTTGATTTTGTTGTTGTGGTGAAAACAGTAGTAGCATTTACAAAAATTATTTGTTAGTTTAGTATCATTGTTCAAGCCCATATACCTCATATACTTCATGTCAAATACTTCAGCCATCCGTGTTTTTTTTTGTCCAGCCCCAATTTTTGCGTCCATGCGGAAGGTGCGCATACAATGGCGGATGTGAGAGTGATACTAAAATCTGAGAGTTAAAACAAAAGTGTTCTAGATGTGCGCATGCACCGAACGCATCGTTCGACTCTCACGTCCTTTGAAAGGTTTGCGTACTCATCTGTGCATGAGACGGAGCGTAGCGTGGAAAATGAGGTATGACACGGAAGAGACGAAATTGTTGAATAAAGTGCACAAAAAGTATTCTCATCGCTTCATAACCTTAAGGTAGAACCACATAGCCTGGGAAAACCCAGACCCTCTCAGTTGTAACTGAGTAAGGGTCTGGCAAAGCTCCATAGACAATTCATTTCCACAGGGGCGTCACCAACGGACGTCGGAAAGATCTAAAACCAATCAGAGCGATGAATGACATGACGTATGCAGAGCGACGGAGAAACATATCGAGACTCTCAGCAATTCTCTGTTTGTGTTAACGAAAATGACCATTTTAAATCGCTTGAAACAGACGCGATAGCTGATTCGAACGAGTGATGTTGTGATGTTCCACGGCGGCATCCATGTCTGTAATGTACAAAATCTGCGTCACCGTCTCTGCTCTGTCGTCATCGTGTAAAACGTTTCTGATTGGTGCCGCGATTTCGGCGGATTGGAAATGGGTTTCAATGGGCTCTTTGCCAGACCCACTTGCAGAGCAAATCTAAATTTGCCGGAAGTGGTCTGGGTTTTCCCAGGCTAAGAACCACATGGACTATTTTAACATTGTCTCTTTACTACCTTTCTGAGCTTTTTGAAGTGGTAATAATGTTGCAGTCTATGGGGCGTCAGAAAGCTCTCGGATTTCATCAAAAATAACTTAAAAATAACTGTTTGTGTTCCGAAGATGAACAGAGGTCTTACAGGTTTGGAACGATATGAGGGTGAGTAATAATTACAGAAATTTAATTTTTGGGTGAACTAACCTTTTAATTTCTCTAGATATTATGGAATCGCAAATGTAACCAGAATTGTAACCAGAACTAGAAAATAAATTATTTACGATTCCCCACGATTCGTGTACGGTAAATATCAGCATCAGCCATTGAAAAAAAAAAAAACTGGTCTTCCACTAGTGCACACACACACAGAGCGTATTCAACAATTGGTTGTTATCAGGCAGTGTAATACATGAGAGGAATGAATCGGAACACAGAGTGCGTGTTTGAATTCAATTTTCCTAGTGTGTCGAGCATGTATATACAGCCCAAATCTTAATCCCCTTTCCTTCGGGATCATTGGCCTCTTTGTTCTGCCTCATTTTAAACCCCATTGTGTGACAGAAGCATAGAGCATGGAGGTACTATAAGGACTGATAGAAAGATGTTCTCACTACAGGGAACGGAGTGGCATTGTTCAACTCTTCTCTTCCATCCATCTCTCTCTGTGATGGGAGCTGCGATGTTCCAGCCACACTCATTTTGCAGTCTTTGTTCTGAGCCGCTGCGTACGGTGCCTTTAGTAGAACTTCCATCGATTGCTCTCCCTCCCATTCCTTCCTGCTCTTTCCCATTTTGTTTTGCTCCGTATCCCTTCTGTTCCCCTTTTCTTCAGCTGTGATAAGCCTTATTAAAATCAGGTTATTGCGCAATCACTTTACTGGTTTCCCGACAATAAGGTTTGCTCAATTTTCACACACTATATTTAGAAAAAGAGGGGCAGTAAAATGAATTGGATTTAAGTCTTTAGGAGGAAGAACTAGACAAATCTGATTACTCGCCTTTTAAAGGCTTGGGTGTGGGAATAGTTTTTTCTGGTACATATAGTGTCCGAAAGTAACTTCTAGTAAGAGGCAACTTTTACTTCCTGGAATTGATTTCTAAGGTCTTCAAAAAATATATACTTTTTTATTATTAGGTTAACGCAATTTCAGTGGTTCTCAACCTTTTTTTTCAAGAAAATATTCAAAGGAATTCCTATCTAACATATGCACCACTTATGTTGTACTGAAGAAAAAAAACCTCAATCTAATGTCAGTTTAATGTTGATAAAATTAAATTCTTTATTTTCAAAGTTTTAAAAAAAAATCTTTATTTTCAGTTTTTTAGCAATTTAATTAAAATATAACTAAATATTAATTGAATAATTTTAATTAAATTCTCAATCTTAATGATTATGTTGGTTTATTGTTATTGTATGCATTTATTTATATTTTAGTAATAAGATAACATCAAATATTTGCTAATGCACAAGGTATCCTAACTAAACACTAGTTTTGATATCCTGTGCATTATCTCATTCTCATCTAATAAATTGTACTATATTTCAAATCAATTCAACTATGTAACTGCAATATAAACGGATTGCCAATTTAACATTAACTTAAATTTAGTTAACTATATTAAACATGTAAAAATGAAAGTATGTAATGGTGTTCTTTAAAAAAAGTTCTTTCAAAACATTGCTGTGTTTGCTTGAGAATCCCACCCGTCGGAGACAACAATATTTGCTCAACCAATGGTGTGAGATTGGGGCGGATACATCTGTCTCACAGGACCAATGGCTCAACGTTTCTGGCCTTCGCCGTATAAATATGTGGGACTTTTTTGGTAGCGTTTTTGCCATGGGCACTGGTTAATTTCTGACCCTCGTCTAGCACCTACTGCATAAATCCTTCTAGGGAGAGAGACAGGAAAGAGGGAATGAGACGGAAAGAGCAAGAGAGCGATTGCAGGCAGAAACCTTTGCCAAGTTGTTCTGAAAGTGAATAGAACCTGCGAGAGTGAGTCAGGAAACTTATAGTGAGTCAATTTATCTTTTGAAATGTTGACTACCATGCAAATGGCTCTTTCTAATCAGGTGAAGACGTGGGCTGTAATAAAATGTTAATGGTCGGCGTAGCTGCCAAGCTGATTGCGTACGATTGTCTCTAAGTGTGATATGATTCCGCTTTAATGAGAAGTGTTCATTCCTCAATTAATGGATGATGTGCTCTGACCAACAACCATGAGGAACCAAAACCGAGAAGGTTACTTCCTGTCCAGATAGTGGTTGGAATAGTTAAATTACCCAAAGATGATCACATACACACTACCTTGTGTTCTCTTCCCTTTATTACAGTTTTGGAAATGTGAGAACATTTATTCAGAGGTGAGGCTGGGAAAAGAGTGGGTGGTATGAGAAAATTTTACATCACTGTATGAGTAATTTTACATTACGATGATGGTATTTATCACAATATACTTGTTTTTCCTGAAAGTTTAACCTCCAGATATTTTATATCTTACAAATCTGTCATATCGACATTAGCCACTGAAAACCCCAAAATAATTAAGTTTATAATATGAAAAAGTTTTCTTATAAAAACGTTTTTGTTTTGTTTTTGGAACTTTTGGAACCAAAATGTAAGATTATTCATAACTAAGGAATGTCTGTAGTACTATAACCGCTGCATGTGCAGTTAGATCATATCAGTTGAATTCCATATTGTAATTTGCTGACAGTTGCGTTCAGGACCGTGGCTGCATGTCATGTTATCCAGAGAAAGCTGTAGCTAGTGAGTTGGCGCTCTGGGTGGCATTGAGTCATTGATCTTTTCTTCCAGCGAGGTTGAGTTAAGCCAGGGTCCTCGGAGATCCGCACAGGCCCTGGCACGCCGCATCGGAGAGCTCTGGATACCCACTAACTCAGACGCAATGGAAATGCTAAATTAGTCAGCTTGCTAGTTCAGCAGAGAGTGAGGGACCCAGTAGAGAATGACTTGTGACACACTTTAGCTGTTCGAAGTGAACTTGGAATAACAGAAATGACAGCGATGCTGAGGGAATATTTGAATCCTTCTTGTAATGTTGAATCTGGAGTGTGATCCAGTGCCTTTTGGGATTGTTAAGTTGTTGCACTGCCCGATACTAATGTTAGCTTTTTTCTCTCTCTCTCCCTCTCTCTCTCAAGTGTTTGTCATGTAATCCTCACATACTCCTCTGACACTCCAACCTCCTGTGGATAAATATTTGCCTACTTTTGTATTTACTTGTAATGGGCCCTTACTTTTTACTGTGTGTGTACTGAAGTGTGTGTCATGTGAGCTAACGTACTGCTCATCTGGCACTGGTGCGTCTGTTGCTGCTTTTATCTCTACCATGCTTTTCCCTCTCTATCTCTGTCTCTCTTTGTCTTGCAAATTTTTGAAAACTAGGTCTGGGGAGTATATATCATGTAATGGTAGAAACTGTAATTTTGGTTTGCATCCATCAAGTTCCAAAAATGTATAAAAAAATAATATATAATAATTAACACTGCTGTTAAATTTTGGGGTAAGAATTTTCTAAATTGTTTTTGAACAGTCTACTCACTATATCTTACATTTATTTGCTTAAAACAATAATATTCTTATAATTTAAAATGCCTGTTTACAATATAGTTTAAAGGCAAAGCTGAATTTTCAGCATCATTACTCCAGTCTCCAGTGTCGCATGATCCTTCAGAAATCATTCTAATATGCCGAGTTGCTACTCAACAAACATTTCTCTTTATCTTATTATTATTATTAAAAATCTGATACTTTTACAATGAATACAAACACGTACTGTGATATAAGATTTTGGTCACACTGCCCACACCTTGTTATTTCCTTATAAATGCGTTTACAGTTTGTTACCATTACATCTATTTCAGTGAATCTATTTACTTCTATTTGAAACACTCCATTTATGATTTTACACATGCGTATATTTATGTTGTTACACATACGTATCTGTTTCCTACGTGTTCTCTTTCCTCTCTTCCTCATTTCTCTTTTTTTATGTGCTTGTTGTGTTGATTCTCACACACACACACACACACACACACACACACACACACACACACACACACACACACACACACACACACACACACACACACACACACACAGTTCTAAAGCATGCAATGTCATGAAGTGCTCCTCTTTCTCTGAATGAACTGCTGACCTAAAACACACACACATTTCCCTCGCTCTCTCCTTTTTTTTTTCTGTCCTGTGAAGTTGTCCTCTATCTGTCCCTTAATCACTGTATCTGAGTCCTTCACAGTTCACACAGCACAAAGCTCAAGATCCGTCCTGCCTCTAGAGACAGAGAACTGCCTGAGCTCAGAACACAGAGACCCATTTCTAGCCGGGACTGTGCGCCATTCAGTTTTGAAATAAGTTTCTATTTAAATCTAGTTCAGTTCCTCAATTTCAGTGAACTTTGAATCAAACAGTTTGCAGAATTGAATTTAGTAGAATTCAAATAACTGAAATACAAAGAAATTCATATAACTGCAGTAAGTGTCATTTAACTAGAAAAGGTGTTATCGGCTGTGTGTGTGTGTGTGTGTGTGTGTGTGTGTGTGTGTGTGTGTGTGTGTGAGTGTGTGTGAAAAGTCTACTGCAAAATGATCAGTTTCTCTGGGTTTACTATTTTACTCTACTAAATTAACATTTTCCAAACTACTGACAACATTTCTCCCAAATTCCAAATAAAAGTATTGTCATTTAGAGCATTTATTTGCAGAAAACGACAACTGGTAAAAATAACAAAAAAGATGCAGTGTTGTCAGACCTCGAATAATGAAAAGAAAATAAGTTCATATTCATTTTTAAACAACACAATACTAATGTTTTACCTTAGTAAGAAATCAATATTTGGTGGAATTTCAATCACAGCTTTATGCGTCTTGGCATGCTCTCCACCAGTCTTTCACATTGATTGTTGGGTGACTTTATGCCACTCCTGGTGCAAAAATTCAAGCAGCTTGGCTTTGTTTGATGGCTTGTGGCCATCCATCTTCCTCTTAATCACATTCCAGAGGTTTTCAATGGGGTTCAGGTCTGGAGATTGGGCTGGCCATGACAGGGTCTTGATCTGGTGGTCCTCCAGCCACATCTTCATTGGCCTGGCTGTGTGGCATGGAGCATTGTCCTGCTGGAAAAAACAATCCTCAGAGTTGGGGAACATTGTCAGAGCAGAAGGAAGCAAGATTTATTCCAGGACAACCTTTTATGTGTGTGTAGCATATGTATATAGGCCTGGTTTGGGGTCAGTAAAATGTTTCCAGTCTTCAGTGTCACATGATCCTACAGAAATCATTCTAATATGCTGATCTGCTGTTCAAGAAACATTTCTTATCGATGTTGAAAACAGTTGAGCTGCTTAAAATTATTGTCAGAATGCTTTGATGAATAGAAAGTTCAAAAGAACAACACTTATGATCACTTATGAAACACTTTTGAATTTAATGCATCCTTGTTGAATAAAATAATTAATAAGAAAAACCTTGCTGACCCCAATCTTTTGAAATGTACTGTAATTAAATGATTACACACACGCAAGCACACACTCACACTCACTCACACTGCTGTAGTCTGAAAGTCTTCCTGTACTTTTTTTCTGCTATGAAAGAGGAAGGGCTGCTCGCGAGTTCTTGAATGTGCTGCTGTTTCTCACACTTTTACCACTGAAAGTAGAGCATGTTGTCTCTCGGATAGATCCAGTGAGGGCCAACACTGTAAAAGGATATCAACACTTGTCTTTTTGCTTTTGTAAAAAGCTAGTTTTGTGTGTTAACACTTTAACAGGTATATTTGACTGTTGCTAGTTTTTTTTTTTTTATAAAGACACCATGACACTGCATTTATAAGTTAAACTTCTGCATTGTGACAATTCAGTGAGAAATAAGTGTAAGACGATTGGATGTTTATTAGGAATACTGCTGTTATGATGTATTTATTTATTATTATATATTCCCAGCCTATGTGAGCTTGGTTGCATCTGCAGGAAATAAACCAGTACATGTACAAGTACAATAATGTGCCCTAATGAATCGGGAATGGATTCCAAGGAATAAAATGTGCCCCTTGAATGCAGTACAAGTAATTCTTTATAAAAGCTTCTGCCAAGTGCATAAGTGTGAATGTAATGTAAATGAATCCTGCACTATAAGGCCAGGAAAATGTATTAAAATAAATGCGGTCAGTTTAATTGAACCTATATGTTAAACAGGTAATCCATCAATAACACACCATCCTGTCCTGTCTTGTATTGAAAGGGTTAGTTAAAACTTGTGCTTGTAGAAGCAAGGCAGTGTAAGTCCTTGTTGAGCCCACACTGTCTCTGAGGGGTTTCAGAGGAGAGAACCTGCCGTTGGCTGTTTTAATGAGATGTATCTGTGGTGGACATCTCTGCTTCTGCCTTCTGAGGAATGAGAGAGGAGAGGAGAGGAGCAGAGTGAATTCTTTCTTATTGAGTATCATTTGTGGTATTCATCGCAATCATTCATGCGGATTCCTTTTACAACATCATCTTGGTAATCTGTTCCTGAATCGGGAGCTGAAGTATCTGTGAAAGTGTATGTTTGCTTGATTTAAATGGGCTTGCTGCACTTGTGCTGTTGTGTTTGTGTGTTCTCCTGTTTTTCTGAGCAGTATGGCCCTGCAGGATTGTGGATTATTTTATTTTATTTATTATTATTTTTATTTTTTCTTCTTTTTTTAAGTTATAGCGCAGTAACCAAAAGTAATATCCGACCTAGGAAAATCAACATCTTCATAATTTATTAAAATAGATTTTGATCAAATTTTGTAAGCATATTGCTTAGTTGTGCTTGGAGTCAATTGTTTTATTTGTAATAACGCATTGAAGTGCGGACATAATTATGGCCAGGTTGTCATACAAACAATCAGTTATGGTGTTGATTATGTTGTTGTCAATGCATACTTTTTCCTGTGAGCTTTTTTATATTCTATGTATTTTTTTTGCATACTAAAATAAATACATTTAAATGTACCCCTTTTTTCACCAAATAATTTTGTCAGATAAATACCTTAACCAAAATCAGTGTTATGTTCTTCCCTCATATTTAAAATATTTATAAAATATACAAATATTTTCCTCATATTTCGATGGTTTAATAAAAAATTTAGGTTCATTCAAAATAAAAACAAATCACCCACTTTTGGCCACTACTGATAGAAATATATACTTTTTACTAATTTGTTTCTGTTCTGATTTTGGTTGAATATGAATAACTAAGTGTGTACTGATCTAATGCTATGATCTGTGCTGGTCATTTTTTTTCTGAAGTTTTCATATAAAAAAACTAAATTATTCATTTTTGTAATGAGAATATCACTCATGAGGTGAAATAACGCAATACTTTGAAAAAAAAAAAAAAAAACAGTTCCCTGCTGTATCTCACACAGTGTTATCAGGACTGGGACAGATTATTATTATTATCGGTGCTGAATTATTAAAAAAAATCTAATTGGCAAGAGTCATGCATAAAACAAAGGACTCCATCTTTAACAACAAGATAAAGTGCGCTCTCATGGTGCGCTTTCAAGTTTTTGCTGTCACACCTGATAAGACTCTGTACATGTTTGCATTCTGACTGGCCTATTAGCAGTGATCTTATCTTGTATGTAGTTATTTGTCGGAAGAAAGTATGTGTGTGTGAAGTATGGCAGGCGAGCTCTCAGCAGGGGATAGTGTTCATGCATGGACTCTTTGAAATTTGTTTTGAAATGAGCATTCTGCCTTGAGATACGAAAAACAGCGAAACGTAGCGCAGATCTCTTTAGGATGTAGGAAAGGAAAATTGACAGCATGCATATTTACGGTGCAAAATGTGCTTTTTTTTTTAAAAGCAGCTCTGCCAGTTTACATAATTCACAAAAGGCAAAATAGTTGACGGTCCATAAAATGAACAGTCCTCTTTTTCGTTTCCTAAATTGGCCAAAAGCTTCATGTCAAATGTGAATCTTTCTGTAGTGAACAATGAGTATTTTGCTCTGGTGTTAACATTATATAATCCCTCCGATTTAATGAACACTCCTCACTGCATCACATGCGCGTTGCTGTTCTTTGGCGTGGGGCGTTCGCCATGCTTTTGTTGTGCTGCCTCATTAAACACGGAGTGAGATTTTCCTCTTCGTTCTTCTGCACAGTCATGATTCCTCAAACATGGCTCTGCTGGTTACTGTGAACAGCTGTTCCTGATGGAACATCTATTTTGCTGAAGATAAGAAAGCCTATATACTACAGTCCATTGGACTTGTGTTGTTGCCCTGTCTGGATTTATTCAAAAAACTACCCCCCCTATAGGAAAACCTGCTGCATGTATGAATGACCGCATAGGAGGGAAATATGGTGGACTAAACAGTTTATGTGTGCTTGTCTGTGTTTGTGCTTTAGGTCACTCCCAGAGGGCCTCATCTCTCCAAATATATCTGTACTCATGTCTGAGGGGACGCACACCTTCTCCCGGGGCTATTCTTAGGTCTCCTCTCTCTCTCTTTCTCAGGTCCTGTGGTGGGTTCATCCCGTTGTGGAAATGTCAGGCAAACGCACTGCTGGAGCTGCATCAGGCTCCATAAATTCTGATGTAGTCTAGTGATCAACTTTAAAAAAAAAAAAAAAAAAAAAAAAAATGTATGTATTTTACACAATATTTGCTCAAATGTATAAAAATGCAAAATATCTATTAATTTGAAACCATAACATTCTGCTGTTTATAGCAAAAGGAGGTTTTCACAGCGATGCCATAGAAGATCCATTTTGGGTTTCCAGAGGAACCTTTCATTGTGTAATGCTGCGTCTCATTTCGGGTTAAACTTTGATTAGTCACTCAAACCTTTAAACCTCTCTCCGCCGGTCGCGCATATCCGCCATGTTTTGTAGTTTTTGTAGTTCCTCCTCCAAAGCGCAACGGGTTGTGGGCAATATTAGCCTTTAGAATGTGTACGGATCCACACTTCGAAAATCCACCGGAAATAGTAGACGATCCGAGGACTTCTGGCATACTCCTTTCAACATACTATGCTTCGGGACACACTTTTTTAAATCTCACATACTGTTTAGTATGGATGGTATGTCAAAACGACTAAGTGTTACAGGACTGAAACTTTGGGGATGTTGGGGATTCTGATTTATGGTTTGATTTATTATAAATGTATAAAAAAAAAATTTTTTTGCAAAAAGTGCTGCAAAAACTTACATCATGGAAGGAAAATTGTGTGATATTGCTTAAAAATAAAGTTTTAATAAAAACTATTAAAATTATTACTTTGAGAACTCAACTCTACTGTGCAATGGTAATATATTATTTTAAGCAGGTTTTGTAGTGAAAGTTGTAGTGAAAAACTTTGCGTTTTAGTGTGTATCTGATGATAGTTTTATGAAATGAAATGGTAAGATGCTCATGATGTGAACTCTTGTGTCCTCATATAGTGGTGCTGGCTGGCCACTCAAAAAAGTTACAAGAACAACAGCTCGGTGCGCCTTTCAGATCGTTGGAGGAAAGATGCAGTCGGGTTATAAAGACTATATATCATACACAAATTTGCATGTTTCTCTGTGAAGATGTTACAGTTGTTGGCTCAAGTCATTAAAATGCTTGCAAAGCAGTTTTATATTAGTTATACCTCAGGCATTCTGATACTCTCAACTTGCAATTAATATTTATCCCCTTCAAACTTTGTTTTTTAGATATTTGATCACCTAAAAATCTAAATTCGATCTCCTCTGAGATTCAGAAGTGGACACTTTGCTGTCCCATGAGGCTATGGGAGCAGAGGAACTGTCAGATTTAAAAAAGCTAAAAAATAATGGCGGGGTATTGTTAACCGGGCAGTGTACCAAAAAAGTGTTTCCTCATGGTTAAATTGTACATTTACGTAAGTTTTCGTGGTTGTTTTTGATAGTAGGTCATAAGTCAAAGGACTTGTGGGTCAAGCATTATAACAAATAACAATGTAGATAGTAGTATGTATGTATTTATACAACATACACCTTTATACTAGAAAACATACTTTACTAACAGTCAAAAAGTAAGCTCTTTAAATTCAGTACATACTCTGAAAAGTATAAAAATTAGGACGTAGCTTATGTGGGAACCTATGATGTGTTTTCCGAAATTTAGTTTTATTTTTCTTAAGTTCTGTGTTTTCCATTTTAATGGTTTAATTACATTTTAATAATCCAGGATGTCAACAATTTTTCAACAATTTAATAATTTATTAACTGTTTAACACCGATATTGCCCTATATAAAATGTTTGTTTTTTCCCAGAAATTATTTTATCTTTTTTTCTGGATTCTGATTTATGGTTTTTGATTCATAAATTTATCATCAAAAACGGCAGTAATTAAATGAACGCTTAACTGAAATTTTAATAAAAAAATTTGCACAAAGTGCTGCAAAAACTTAATTTTTAATTTTGTGATATTGCTTAAAGTTTTAATAAACTTTATTATAGTTATTACTTTGAGAAGTAAATTCTACTGTGCAATGGTAATATATTTCTCTCATAAATTAAGTTAAAGCAAACTTTTATGTGTATATGTTATAGTGAAAAACTGATTTTCACTGTGTATCTGATGATAGTTTTTATGAAATGAAATGGTAAAATGCTCATGATGTGAACTCTTATGTCCTCATATAGTGAGACCGCAGAAGCTGAAAATACCACAAGTGTGCTTCAGTTTGTGATCTCATTCATACTGAGACACGCAGAGCATGCAGACTTCATATTTCAATAGTCTTTTATGGTTTAAGTGTACAGCCTTAATTTTTTATTCATTTATGCAGCATTTCATATACACAGAACCTGAACCTAAAAAGTCCCCCTACAGTCAAAAATTTTATCCCTTAAAACTCATCTTTGATTATCAAAATGACACATTAAAAAATTTTTTCCTGTGACAATCATTTCTTCATGCCTTAAAATACCGGTAGCTTGAATGTAACTCTACACCCTTGTTTTATTTACTATATGCATGAATATGCAAATTAGCTCAATCACACTAGCTCGGACTACCTTTTTCGATTTGCTAACAAACGCTACACAATGGCAAGTGGAAATATTTGTAGCCATATTTGAACCAAAAAATAATGTAGAAGAAGAAGAGCAAATTACATTGGCATGCATATACTGTAATGAAAAGTTCAAATGACTTTGTGACTTTCTTTATTAGGTCCGAGGCCAGACTGACTTCATCAGCTGTAGCTTCGCCAAGCTTGTTGTTGAAGCTTATATTTTCTCTCTCTGTGTCCATTTCAGATCTCGTGTCGTTGTGCGTTAGCATGATGTTCTTTGGATCCCTCTCTCCTTGACCCATTTAACGCCCGTGGTCTTTCTGGCTCTGGGCTCTGCTCTCTCTTATGGTTCCCTCTCTCCATCACTCACTCTGGTGTCTGTGGACACGAGTGAGGTTTTGTCTTTTATTTGACACCGTGTGCACTGCAGTCACCCATTCTTACAGCTGTGTCATGTGTCCCTCAGTTTCACCGTCCGAACTTAAAAAAAATCCCTTTAGAACTCCATATGGTGACACATGCGGTATATTCCTTGCATTAAGCCACTCAAAACGTGAATATAATGATCAAAGTTGCGATGTATTTTTTTCTGTTTTTGTGCAGTTTCATTGAGTGGTGGAGATGGGCTCATCTCATCTCATTGTATTTTCACTGTGTATGATACCTTGGGGCAACATTATTCGTAAACATGAGATGAATGTTTGTTCAGTTTTATGCTGATGACACACCGTTACACCCAATGACACTGATGCATTAAAGAAATGTATGAATAATCGTCAACTCTTTTTCATGAGAAGGAGAGTAAAGCGACTACCAAGCATAGACGAGCTCCAAACATTCACGTTTTTAAGGTAAAGAAATCCTTTTTGGTTAAGTTTTTTAAATATAATTTTTTAAGAAATTGTATTGAATTATTATTATTAGTTCTTTCCTAATTTTTGTATTTTTCCATTGTTGCTTTTTTTTTTTTTTTACTAAATATTTGATCTTTCGTACCGTTTTTGTAATTGTATTTATTTTTTATATATTCTATTTATATTTTATATTCTATATTTGTATGTTTTTGTATATTTTGTTTTATATATTTGATAATCACTTTGAGCTGCATTTAATGTACTATATAATACTAAATGGTACTGTACATATATATATATATATATATATATATATATATATATATATATATATATATATATATATATATATATATATATATATATATATATATATATATATATATATTATATTAAGATTTTTTTTTTTTTTTACAGAAAATGAGTACTTTTTTCAGCAAGGATCAAAAGTGACAGTGAATACATTTATGATATAAAACATTTCTTTTTCAAATACATGCTGTTCTTTTGAACTTTCTATTCATCAAAGAACCCTGGAAACGACTGTCACGGTTTGCACAAAAATAGTAAGGAGCACAACTGTTTCCAACATTAATAATAATAAGCACCAACGATCTTGAGCAGCAGATCGGCATATTAGAATGAAGTGGATGCACATTTACTCATGCAACTCTGAAAATAGAACCACTGAGTGGTTTGGTTTTATTGATGGCCTTCATTATCACATAAGAGCTCGACCAGATACATCTTTTCATTCAGTCACTGGTTTGTTAATTAGAGTTGTGGTAAGTGTTTGGTCTGGGACTCTTTATTAGTACACGGCCATCCTGCATGGCCCGCCCCGTTCGTGAGAGACTAATAACGGCAGCATTTGGAAAACAGAAGATCTGTCATAAACGTCAGAGGAGAGAGAGGCTTAAATGGCTTGTGCGAGATGACCTGGGGTTATGGGACGTCACGAAGAGGGGAGGGAGATGCGCAGCTAAAAGCCATTACATGACGCACGCCACCTTTGCCTGCTGCTCTGAAATATTCGTTGAGAGGCTCTTTCTGATGAGCCGTAGCTTTCAGTTTCTGTCTAAAGGGAATAAACTGCTCTAATTTGCCCCCTCAGGCCACGGCGGGGGCTGAGGTGTATGTTGGGAATGTATTGTTTACGTCCGTATCTCCTGTGGCTTGGTTACCGTTGTTTTGCACCACAGGTGCGGTGAGCATTGAGCTCAGTTCCGCATTACCCAGAATCCTCTTCTCGGATGATTTCGCTAGCCCCTGTGGAAAGTTTGAATGCGATGCTACTGTCTGGAGATTCAGATTCCTGTTGTGGATGGTGTAATTCTTTGAAGCTCATTGTCCAAATGCTGTTTCTAGGGAAACACTTCCCTGAACCATTTACACTAACTGCTGAATCACTTAGATTGGTAACATCATGTTTTTGATGTCAAAATACTTCTTATTCCAGCTTAATGTGCGGAGACAACCATGTTGGGGCTAACATGTTAAAAATATGTTCATTATGAATGATTTGTTATTCCATTTGGTGCCGCTACTGGCAGGAAGGTTATCCTCCATGATTTTGGGAATTGGTAAGGAATTGAAGCCACCTGAACATCTGTAAACACCTGCATCTCATGTTATAGTCTTGTGAAAGAAATGAATAACATTGGCAATTATTTTAGTATTTGTATTTAAGCTAGTTTTTATCAATATTTTAAATTGGCTTTTATTTTTTAGATTTTCAGTTTTCATTTTAATCTTATTTTAAGTTGTAGTAAATTGGGGGATTTTTTTTTTTTTGTACTAATTTTCATTTGTATTAGTTTAAAAATAATATTTCTATTTAGCTGTATTTTTGTTTTAGTCATTTTAACACTTCAATTTAAAGTGGACCTATTATGCCCCTTTTCACATGATGTACTATAAGTCTCTGGTGTCCCCAAAATCTATCTGTGAAGTTTCAGCTCAAAATACCCCACAGGTCATTTATTAAAGCTTGTCACATTTTCCCCTATGGGTGTTAGAAAAAAAACCGTTTTTGTGTGTCCTTTTAAATGCAAATGAGCTGCTGATCCTGGCCCACTTTCCTTTTAGAAAGCACCTGGACTTTTCTGAATGGTTAGTGGATAAATGTATGTAGTTGTTGTGGAGTTAAGTTGATTCAACTCCTCTACTAGCCTGTACTGTCATGTAAATCTACAAATCTATCAGAAACCAATTTTGTGCAAATCCAGAGTTGAACTGAGTTGGCCCCCGTTTGTGTTGCAGTCCGGAGTAAAATGATTTGCGCAAATATATGACATTTTAACATTGTTCGTTGGTACGTCCAATAACACAACATTTTGTAATGTTTTTTTTTGGCTCAAACATTGTATCTCTCCAGCTGCTGCAGTGAAACAGAGATGGTGGCCTGCTGCGGTTCACTCAGGGTGGGGTCTATTCTAATAGGGCAGATCGTCTCAAGTCAAATCTGGAACCGCTCGTTTGGAGAGACTGGTTATGATTTATGGTGATTTATAAAAAAGGAGTTGCAGAATTTTTACCATTATAGGCTGGTTGTTTACACACACTCTGGACACACTGCTGTGTTCAAACACCTTATAAAAGTTAATTTTGCATAATAGGTCTCCTTTTTAAACCAAAACTATTTTTTTTTTTCCAGTTTGTCTTTCCAAAAAAAAAAAAAAAAAAGTTCAGTAGACAAAATCTCCATAAAATATATTATATTACTTAACTACGAATATGTAAAATTACATAACCAGACATTTTTTTACTTTTGTGTTAGACTTCTAGAAAGTAATCGCATGGGACTGCAGAAATCTTGAAACCTAGTTTTCCCCTCAAATGTCTTGCTTGTCTTAATTTTGCTAAGGTCTCAAGGGTCAGAGGATTAGTTTAAACGGTTTAATTGCAGATTAATTTTAATTCTAACTAATAAACAACGTTATTAGGGAGTAATTTCTTGCTCTTTAGCTTTTATTCTTTTTTACCTCAGGTTCAATATCATTTTCCATGTGTGTCTGTATAATCAAAAATTATTCTTTCTTTCTTTCTGAAGGTTTTCTTTATGTATTCATGTAGTCTGTTTATTAACATTCTGTTGATATGCTCTCCCACAGTTTGTACTTTTATATTTCCCTCAAGACAGTGGTATAGCAGTGTTATCATGGAGAGAACAGAGGAATGGCGCTGAGGGGGCATGCATGTGTTGAAAATATCAGTTCAGAATAGTCAAAGAGGGGCATTCTGAAAGCGAGAAGGGCAGAATAGCAACAGAGGAGGACGTTTGCAGTGGAGATTTGAGATGCAGATACTGTGGCCTTGCCGGCCAGTGCCTAGGGACAGCTCTGTCTGGGTCACATACATTCTGATAGCCAGTGCTCATGACGTTTTTTTGTGACGTCATGTTGCTAAAATGATAGCTTGCTTCATGAATATTAATTCAGGCTATGTGAACTTTTCCTTTAGAGGTGCACTCAATGTTTTGTTTTGTTTTATTTAAAAAAAAATGTCACTGCTTGAAGTCACATATTCAAAATGATAACAAAGGCTTGATAACTTGGTGTGTGGAATATGAGTTGTCGTCTTCACCTCTGCCGATGGAAATCAATCCGACGGGTCTCACAAATCATGTTCATTGAGGTAATGAAATAAGGTTTTATAACCGTTACGTTTGATCACATGATTTTATTTAATTCTAATGAATTGGCCGCAAGTAACGTAATGTTTAATGCTAAATTGCTTCTCGCATGTCACCTTTTTTGTCGAATTAAATGGTGGGGTAACACCGCGCAGTTGCGATGTAACGGAAGTAGTGACAGATCTTTTCTTACGTATTGTGACATACTTCAAAGTGAAAGGGATTATTGTATCCTTTTTCTCTCTCTCACACTATTAATACATTCTAATAAAATCATCAGATAAACACATACATCGTATCATGTTGTGTGGCACTCACTCACTCACTCAGTCTTGGGACTTGGCATGTGTGTCCATGCGGTTGTGGTTTGTATGGTGAGTGTTGTGAAGACTGGCATTGTGCCCAGCATGGATTTGGCCTGGATTTAGATTTTAGTTTTTTTTTTTTTTTTTTTTGTAAAACCATCTGACCTCACCCTCACCCTCTGCCGGTGAAGAAAGTCTGTCCCAGAGCACAGAGCATTACATGACTTTAGTTTATTGACACATCACTCTTTGCTCCGTTACATCCAGGTGCAGCTTTCTTTAGACCTTTTAGCATTGCATTAGGCAATTTCTGACATCAGGATACAGCTTGTAGTAGTATTATAATCAGTGGAAGATAATGAATGAAAATAGCTGGGAGTGAACATGAAACGGCATTTGTAAGCTATTTTATTTTGTAAAGTGAATTTCAGACTGAAATAGCGGCGTGGATTTTTGTCACTACTAGCCGCTTTGGCGGGTTGAATTTTCTATGTAATATATACATTTTTCAATTGTAGTTTTTTAAAAAGGCGTCTGAAATAATAAACTAAGCGCAATGTTGTTTTGTCAAAAATTTAGATTTTTCTAAACAAATCGATACTGAAATATCTGAAATGCTTCCAATACTAATTTTCTGCAGAATAAATACACAATACCAGCTGGGCTTTCTCGCTCTCTCGTCTCTCCGACAGCGAGTTGACTCGTTTCATTTGCTCTGGATGAATATTGTTGGTATTACAAGGCTTGAATTTTAGCGTGGAATTGCGTGTATTAAACATAATTTTACTTGTTCCCGCAGATTTTGTTTGTGCACATAAAGCCGTCTCTCTTTCATAAAGCCTTCCTAAATTGAGCCTAATATACTTGCTGCCAAATTTTGAGATATTAAAGATATATCTATATGGTAGTTTTCCCCATGGTATCGATGTCAAAATTGTGCCCAGTGAAAATGCTGAGTGGCTAGTAACTTTGGAACCATGTACACACATGTGTATATATACATATATATATATATATATATAACGAGAAAAAATCTGATGTTTATTATATATATATATATATATATATATATATATATATATATAGCTTTTAAACATCAGATTTTTTAAAATACAGTTCTTTGTAAGCCCAAATGTTACTCTAAATCAAAAATTCAACATTATAATGCACATAGAGTATTTCCTGTAATTCTAAACTTTAAGTCTGCCTGATGTTATTTGCTTGGTGCTGATCCTTCAACATAATGGCCTCTCGTCATATTTAACATTAGTCATTGGAAAAAAATTGTCATTTCATCATTTTGAAAATGGAAGAGCCGCAGTGACCAGCTGCTTCCAGCAGATATTGACAGGCTATTAATTGTCCAGGCTCATACTGATTTGCGCTCTGGGTCCAGACCCGTGTCCCTGCGGGTCTGCGCTTCTCTGCGCCTGCTCTTTTCTGTTGGCCGCTGCAGTTTTGTTGATTGCGACAAACACAGGAGTGCCTCTCAGTGGGCCAGTAATTGAGCCCACGGATCTCTGAGCTTCAGCACAATAAAGCAAAACACTGACACCGACACTAAGTCAAACACACACACTCACACTCAGTCTCTAAACGGCACGGGTGATGGAGCAATTAAACAATGCACCATCCGTATCCATATTAGGAATGAGCATTTTCTTTTTGGAAGGGTTACCTGTGTGCGTGTGGGTAAGCTTGTGTGTGTGTGTGTGTGTGTGCGCATGTGTGCGCGTGTGTGTGTGTGTGTGTGTGTGTGTGTGCGTGTGTGTGTGTGTGTGTGTGTGTGTGTTACGCTCGCTTCAGTCGACTGCCTCTCGGCTCCTCCTCCTTCCCTCTGGCATCCTAATGAAGGCATTATCTCGACAAGTCACGGAACATGAAACTGCTGTAATTTGGCTTTTATCAATGTGTTTGCTGGTCGGGAAACATCCTTGCCAGCTCAAATGAAAGCAGAATGCTTTTTGATGCTGTTTTTTTAGATGATTCTTTTTCTGAGATTGATTCGAAACGGCATTATGACATTAGGGCTTGCTTTGTCACATATAATCAGACCTTTGACTAGACCGCATAAGATGTAGTCCACACTGCAGTTTATTCTGGTCAAGATCCGCCCACTTAGATAGGAAGAGACCGTCTGTCTGGCATGGATAGTGACCAAGCACATTTATATTTATGCATTTATGTGCCATTTAGGGGTGTGTTTGTCTGAAATTATATGATGATATGATAACACAAAAATAGACAAGTGGGAAAAATGTACAATTAAATAAAAAAAAGTATTTAAATGATAATGCTCTATACATGTTGTGGAAAATGTGTACCGGTGTAAACCAATGAAAATGCAATTTCAGCTTTTCTAAAATAATTATATATTATTTCACAGACATTATTCAAAAACCAAGCAGAATAGTGTGTTGATCTAAAGCAGTGTACATTGCGTTCAAGTTTCTTTTTTATCAGTTCATGGAGTTTTTTTGCAACAATACTTTGACACCACAAGGTCTTAATGAAGAATTTAAAATAGTTTATATTTGGTATTAGACAATTTTTCTGATTGTGTTTTCTGAATTTTATTGTAACGGTTTTTATTTGTTGTTGTTGTTTTTTAAAAACCTTTTTGTATTTATTATGACATGAAGTGCTAGGTGAGGAGAGATGGGATGTGACTGTTTATAAATATATATATATATATTAAATATTTGATATATTTAAAAAATATATATATTCCATATGACCATGTAATTGATATAATTAGGTGAGATTATTATCACCGGATTTATTGTGTTGCTTTTTTGTCTTTTATCAGTTCATGCATTGTCTGGTATTCAAACCTTTGACCTTTGCATGGTTTGTAGCATGCTTTACTATTTGCGCTACTGAAACCTGGCCGTTTTGTGTGCGTTACGAATCAGGAGTTCACCCAACGGGCATGTTGTCTGAGGTTAAGATTAGGGATTTTTGGATGAGTGCTTTGTAAGATCCAAAGTCACGACAGTGGCTACATTTTTTTTTTTTTTTTTCTCAGGATAAGAAGACCTAGAGATTGTTGGTATCGCACAGGCTGTACAAATCACTGTATTACACAAGGAAACACACTCTATTTTAATGGAGCAGATGTGCATGTAGGCGTGTGATTGTGCATAAGTGATTACTTGATGAACTGGCATTGCTGGCCGCTCAATGGTATAGTGAGGACCCTTACCAATCCGGTTTCTGATTTTTGAATATCCTGTTTCTCATTGCGGAAGTAAAATGTTTTATTTTTGTTAACTTTAAAGGGGTTCTATTGTGTCCTTTTTACGAAGTCTTGGTTTTATGTTTTCATGCTTGATTGAAAAATATTTTCATGCTTGATTGAAATTGCATTATTTTTTGCATATTTTACATTTGGAAATGTCCCGCCCCTCCATTACTGCAAGCTATATTTATTTAGATGTAAATCTTAATGATGGCGTCAGTTTCAAACAACTCAATTCGGATCCTGACAATGTTAACGAACAAGAGGATCATGCAGAACGGATTTAATGCACACACTTTGCAAGCACAGATTTTACAGGATGTTTCAGAGGGTAAACTAAGATAATACAAACCGTAATCGATCACTAAACCATGGTTAATTTTCCTAAGGAGTGGTGAACAGCCTTACAAAAGCAAGAAGTTACAGTTACAGAAGCTACAGTAAAGCTGTTCTCCATAAAATATGCAGTGCACAGATAAATGTTTGGGTTTTAATGTTAAGGAACAGTGTTTAAATACATTTTAATCACTCTAAGGTCGTCAGCCTTAGGAAGGTCAAACAAATGTCTCTTTGGAAGGTCAAAAAGGTCTCTTAGAAAGGTAAAAATACCTGACAACACTGTTTTCTTTTCTAATGCAGCTCACCCGGGCCTCGTCCCCTTATTTTGCGTTTTCCGTGGGTGGAGATTATTTAAATGAGGAAGATTATGACTTCATTAGATCTAGAAAATTGCATTGTAGTCCAAACGAGCCGTTCATTGTAGTTCTTTCAAAGGAGATTCTGTTAAATAAAATATCTCTCTTTGGAAAGGACTTTGAGCTTGCAGATCTTTTGTATGCTCAAACAGCAACATTACACATTACAACTAAAGTTAAAAAAGTGGAAAAGCATAATAGGACCCCTTTAAGTCAGTAAATGATGTCAACAAGTGAAGGGATATTGGTAAAAACTGTTTTTTTTTTTTGCTCTGGTTATTCGTAGATTAAATCAGAGGAGTGAAGGAATGAAGGAAGAAAGACATCCTGGCATCTGAGCTGATGAGGACACACACACACACACTTTTTTTAACAAAATTTATGACGAAAAAGGTTCATCGATGTGCTTAACAATCATAATCGGTAACTGTGATTATATCAACATGCAATATCGATGACGATAAAAGACGAGACTAATGTTGTACGAATAAAGTTGTTGAAAAAGGAGAAAATATTACTACAAGCGTTCATGTTTGTGGTTGCCAGTTTTCAAGAGTTTAAATCCCCAATCAGAGCTTTTCTGCTAAAAGGATACATTTTCTGCTGTGTTTTACTTAATCTTTGCAATCTGGGAACCATGTGTGTACGCGTTATCTCTACATTGCAGAAGAAGCTCGGATGATCTGGAAACAGACAAACATGTAAGCCGATCTCAATTGAGATATTCTGCTCAAATGAAAGTGTAATTCAGTCAGTCTGTGTCCTGTCACGAGCCACTTGCACTGTTAGCTGGAACTAAATCTGCGATCAAACCTTCAGTTATGAACCGTAATAAATACAAACATGGATCTCCACTATATTGTTTGCGATTGGGGTTGCTGAGTGAATGCACTTACGCAACCTCTGCAATTCAACTTTTTTTTTTTTGCTGTTGTTTTAATAGAAGATAATAGGAATAGGAATTTTTGGAGCTACTATTAGGAATTTTTCTAGTTTCAATTTTTGAGAGAAGTTTCTTTGACTAAACAAAAACATGACATGGTTAACTAAATGTCATTAAAAAAAAAACATTTGACACAGGACTAAATAAAAAAAATAAATGACAAAATTAACAATAGTTTCAATGTTTATTTCTGTTTTAATTCCAGTTTAAACTATAATTCAGTTACATTTCCATCCCATGTATTTCGTATTTCTCTTTCCTCCACCCCCCCCCCCCCCCCAAATCAGTTCTTATTCAATGTCCATTCAATTTATATTCAATTCAATTCCAATTCCAGTTATAATTAATTTCCATCAATTAATTTGCATTATTTGCTTATTTTGATTCCACTTTCAACCCACATTTCCACTACTCGCGTCATTTAAAGGTGTTTTAGATAGATCTATGTGCAAAATATCAATGGACTTCACAATAAATGATCTATTTCACTTTCAATGCAGGGTTAGTTTGGTGTTTTTGTTCCACTGCTTGGCCTCTTCCCTGTAACCTTTCAGTGGCTCCCATTTCCCCCATTGTCTTCCTGTCCGTCCTCTTATTCACCCTTTACACAGAATGTCAGGACAGAGGGCCTTTCCTATCTCTACCCTGCGTTTAATTATGCATCAGATTAGAGGGCTGTGTGTGTCTGTAATACAATTACTGCAGCATGAGAGTGTGTTATCTTCCGTAGTGAAACTGAAGTAGTTTTGATAGCACCACGCTGCTGTGTCTCTCTGTAATATAGAAGGGAGTTTCCTCTCTAGTTACTTTTGGAACTGAAACTTAACAGTAGAATATCTTCCAAAAATATTTGTCATTGAATGTTTTGAGTCAGACCTTTTAATCGGTGTGAAATCAGTTTTTACATTTACACATTTTGCAGACACTTTTATCCAAAGGTATAGTTTATCAGTTCATGCATTTCTTGAGAATCAAACCCTATGGCCTTGGTGTTGCTGGCACCATGACCATGTATGAGCTACAGGAATTCGCAACTCATTTTACTTTACACAATGAGAGAATCTTGGGCAAAATGTGACAGAATAGAGCTCGTTGGTTTGAGGAGAGGGGTTGAAAAGTAAAGGCTTTTTCGAAAGTAAAGTGATGCCGTTTGATTTTTCGATGTGATGAGCGTTTGTGAAATGTAGACAGCCTCAAGATGTTGCGGCGTGACAACGCAATGCAACAACTTTCGCATCTGGTGTAGACACTGTGTTACGCAACTAAGTGCTGACAAGTGACTGTTAAAAATATGTATTTGTCATTGAATCATTCATTTAAGAGATTTGTTCAAAACGCTGATTCATCCATTAATAAAACAAGTATTGTTTGAAACAAGTATGAGTGACTGATTTTTTTAAATAATTCTTTCAAATGAATTAAACATTTTTAAATTGACAGCAAAAATTATTATTTTATCAGAAGCTCTAGTAAGTTACATGTAATTTTGTCTGTTCAGAATCATGGAGAATCTAATTATCTTTATTTGAAACTATTTCACAAATTATCCAGGATTGTGCAGCTCTAGTATCTTGTATATGTTTAGTTATGAAACCGACTACCATGAACGTAAACGTATAAATATCATGAAGGAGGATCTAGAGTTTAAAGCTCCCTTTTTAATATAAACAAGACATGGAGAACTAGAATGAGGAGGAGCATCAATGTGTTTATATATATATGCGTATGTATGTGTGTGTATAAAAATATAACAAAATATGTATGTTTTCCATTTTTCTATATTTTTAGCTATATTGCCCTCTTTTCCTCATATAAATGTTTCTAGTTTTCTATTTGCTTCAGTTGCCAGTTCATAGTCACATTTTCATTGTGCCTCTGTGCTGATCTAGTAACAGGGATTTGGTGCCATCTTGGCACTCTCCTGCTTCTGCGGTTGGAGTGTGTGTGGTCAGTGTTGGCCAGCAGGGAAAGGGGTGTAGAGGAAAACCGTATTTGTGCCAGCAGCATGCTAAGGGTTAATCTTCTACTGGGTCACAGGGCAAGATGGAGAGGATGTAATCCTGTTAGCTTGGAGCATGTCTGCTGTACGTGTGTATGTGTGTGTGTGCGTGGTTGTGTGTGAAAGTCTAACACATAATCTAGTTCAGAGAAAGATTATCAACAATACATAATAGAGCAGAGAAAAAGATAAAAAAACAGGAGTTATGGACCACAGACAGCACAATATGTGGAAAATTTTAATGGTTGTGTGTGTGTAATAACACATCCAATCAAACCAACAACCGAATCAAAAATGGCACTTATCTTCCAGTTGATGTGCTTGTTAAGTTGATTGGATGGGGTGTTATGTCCTTTCAAAAGTGCCATTTTATAAAAAGTAACAATTGGACAGAATCATAGTCATTCTATAGCTCTGTTTCAAAAACCTTGCCTAGTGCCTACAGCATAGGCAGCAACATGTTCAGCAATACATTTCAATAAACTTCAATGTTAGCATTCTCTTAAATTAACAATGTGATATGCCAATAAGCATACAAAATTGGGTTAAAAAATAATTTATTTTGTCATTTTCACATTGAGTCTCAAAATTAATGTAGAAACAGCATAAAGATGCTATATTATAAAAAATAAAAATTAATGGCATACTAAAAGTAATGTTTTCTTCTCAATTTCTGGGAATAGAATGAGAAAAATTTAAGCCATTCAGCATTACAGTATAATTAAAAGCCATCATTTTAAACGTTTAATAAACTAAAATATTGAAACTTTAAATTTAAGTGAACTTCAACAATCTTCACATAAAAAAAATCATTATAATAAATTTCACATCTTTTACATGTTTCTGTCCGATGCATGTTTTGTCGATATCAATTTTCTCAGTTTGAATGAGAGCTGCCAGTTCATTTACCCCCCCCCCCAACTAAGTTTATTTTGCACATTCATTTTCACTGTAAGAAAATGACTAGTTCTAGCATTTGGTATCCATATTTTTATGTGTGGATTGATCCTTTCGATACAACGTCAATATCACAAGTATTTACACTTATTTTCACACTTACACCTGTATGTCTTGCATCCATCAGCCTCTCAAAGAGAAACACACGGAGGTGAGCGGGGCTGATCATAGGAAAGGCCTACATGCGGACCATCCTCGGTCGGTTGCTCTCTCTTTCAAGGAAAGTCTGTTCCCTCTGTTGGCCATATTTATAACGGCTACGTTGCTATTTTGAGCATCCAAGACCACGTCCTATCTACTTTATTGGGGAAATTCTGAAATCTCAAAAACTGCCTGCTGAATTTATTCAAGTAACATTTCATATCTGTAACAAAATCTGACATGAACTGTCCCATAAATGTATCTTATGCTCAAATAGCGTTAAAGAAGTGTATTCTTCAGGCTAGACCAGCCAATGCGCATATGCAGTCCTAAGCGGACGTCTCAAAAGTGCGGTCAGGGGATGTGCTGCTGCTGCTTCTCTCAGCCATTCACTGAACAGAGTAGACAGTAGGACAGTACGCTAGCAGGACAGTACTGGCGACGTTTAGAAAGTTACTGAGGTTTGTCCAAAAATAGTAGCTAAATCTAGCGACAAAGTCGTTAAGTTGGTAACACTGCTCAAAACATGGACTGGTTGAAAAACAGCTCTGAGTGACACAATGCCTTTACCAATCTGTGATTGGCTCCTTAATTTAGAAGGCAGGACTTATTCCTTGAACTTTCTCCCATTCATGAGTAATATGAGTGCACAGTCTTTGTATATATAAAGTCTTGGTCGGAACCTAGATAGCATGATCATATACTATAACACTAGCCAAAGGATGTGGGGAGACATTAGCATAGCTACTTCAGGGAGGGGAAAACGGAGGCTGCGTTAATTACTTAAATATTTTTTTAATGAATTAAACAGAAAATATTTGTTGCAGAAATGAACACACTAATAAAAATACACACAAATAATGGGTAAATGTTTTTGTTTTTTGGTGAGATTGACATTTTTATTCCTACTTTTTTGTATTGAATGAATTTTTTTTCTTTCTTTGTCCGCCATCTTTGATTTGTTTATTTATTTTCTTAAATGAGCTTGTCGTTTTTAACTAATTTGTGCATCTTGCAATTGACCTCTCTGTGAATAATACGCGCAATTCTCCCTAGCATTGACCAAAATAAGGTGTATTTTATGCTGCCTACATTTTGGAGTCTTCACACCTTAAAACGCCTCCTACGTAAGCAACCCACTAGGTTTTGGCCCAGAGCCTGCTAGGAGGTCCGCTAGACTCTGTTTCTCACAATGTCTTGCTTAAGCATGTCAACTTATGGCGCTTTTCCATTACCAGTACCAGCTCGACTCGACTCAGCTCGTCTCAGCTCAGCTCGGCTCGGCTCGCGTTTCGCTCCGTTTTCCATTGCATAGTACTTCCACAATAGTACCTGGTGGTCGTCATAGCGACGCGACACACACCCGCTACCCACACACACAGGACAATGGAGGAAATCGAGTGTATGCTGTTTTACATAATATTAGTAATGGGTATATCACGCAATCTCTGGCAAAACTATTTAAAAATGCCAGGGTTATTCAGGATACTCCGTCTGGCGCGTGCAATGATGGCGCAGTGAATAGTGACGATTCTCGCTGACCAATCAGCAGTCTCCCGTGTGTCACGTCACGTTTTAGTATCGCCTCAGCTCGCCTCGGCTCGCTTAGAACCTCGCCGGAGGTGATACGAAAAAAAGTACCTGGAAGCAGGTACTGGTACAACTTTTACACAGTGGAAAACCAAACAGAGGCGAGTCGAGTCGAGGTGAGGCGAGCCAAGGCGAGCTGGTACTGTGCAGTGGAAAAGCGCCATAAGACAGTGTTAATATTTGCAGGCTGACTCAAGTTGATGTGTTTATCGCAGAGAGCTGGGTGAATGAAAGCTGACAGTTTTACTCCATGAAGAATACGCTGTCCATGCCGGTTGCACAAACATGCATATGAATTTTGTAATGTTCATCTACTGGCCTCGTACTCCGTACAGTTGTCACTCCACGTCTGAGTGCTTAATGACAGTGATTCTAGGGACAAAGTTCAGAAGTGGCAGGTTTGGATGTGATGGTGTGTTGTACTGTGCATGGCGACTGCACAGCAATCATTTCAAGTTCACTTAAGGGCATGACTCGTGAGGCTGAGACCTTTGAGATGGCCCTGATATTTGCTTGATAATTAAATGATTATGATTGCCATCTTATTTTTGTCTTGTTGTCTGGTTAAAAGACAAGATCATTCAGTTTACAGCAGATTTGTGTACACTAGAGAAAATGTTTTGAAGTGTAGTTTTCTTAAGCCTTTGTCCAAAAAAATGTTTCTTTAGTTTTAACTTAACAAAATGTTATATTTATGCAAAAAATAAGAAGAAGAAAACTGCTTGCTAGTGTGGCAATTTATACATTTAATAAAAGCAAATTGATCTTCTTTAAAATGCCTGTTTAAGGATATTATTTAAATATTTTATATTTGATCTGCAATGGCTAACAAGCAAAATATGAAAGCTTGCATAGCCTGCTGTATGAATATAATCTTTCAAAACATTTTTTTTTTTTTTTTTTTTTACTTTTAAGCCTATTATTTTCTAAAATATGAATCTCATCCAATTTCATAGGCCTCCAGCAGTGCATAGTGGGTGATTTTTACATTGAGAAGATGAATAAACCCGTCAAGACATTGAGCTGCTATTTAGACTCCCCACGCTTGTGATGTGTGTGTTGCAAGTGTGAGGAAATGAGCCCTCGGGCTTGTTTGTTTAATTTTACGTAACATTCATCCTTCAAGCTCACACAAGCATATTACATGTTTCAGTAATAAGCCCTAGATTAGCTTGAACCTCACCCCCACTCCAACAAACACAGTTTACAGTATCTTATCATGACAGGAGCAAAGTCACACACACACATATATATTGGTATATTATTGGTTATGCCGATCCGATTATATATCAGTATTATTACTATTTCTGCATATTTGTTATTATTATTATTATTTTTGTACCAGTAGTTCAAATAATGTCGTAAAGTTCAGTTACTGAATGAGCAGATTGTCTCACTGATTCTGTGAATTGTTTATCCCTGCCTACCTCCCCAGTCCTGCTGGTCACATTTATGACACCTGTGTGAAAATGTGCTCTCATCTTAGAGGAGAGGACAGAGCTGCTCTCACCCCAGCTGAAGTGTTCTTTTCATTTTATAGTTGTGAGAACAAGCCATCAGCCACCTCAAATATCTAACCTGCTTTTCTCCCCCTCTTTGTCCTCTGCAGATCATCAGAAACTGGAGCGTGAGGCCCGAATCTGTCGTCTACTCAAACACCCCAATATCGGTGAGATTGATCTGTATTATGACTTTGTATTTTTTTTAAAGTGCCCCATTATGCTTTCAGGTATTACCTTTCATGTAGGGTATAATATGGATGTTTGTATATGTAAAAGTTTCAAATTAATCTCAATTCTCAAATTAATTAATTCTCAAATGAATACGCCAAAACCGACGCCATTGGTACTGTTCATATCACTTTATCAAGCTCTGAGGAAGCCTCTAGAGCTGAAATTCAGATATGGTAATGGCCGTTAAATTTCCAACAAGCGTTTTAAGCGGTTGGACCAATCACAGCAGACTGGGTCATCTGACCAATCAGAGCAGAGTAGGCTATTGGAAACCAGGGGTTTAGAGAGACCGAATCCTTTATCGGTATTATTAAATGAGAGAATTTGAAGTATGGGTCCAAAAATTTAATAAAAAATAAATAAATCTAAACTATATTTGAGCTTCAAGTTCACAACCCCTCTGTCTAGATTCCAGCTCTGTGCTTCACGCGCACTCAACTTTTCTAGTCTATCTCATCCTTTAAAAATAGTTTTGTAAAGAAATATTTCTCACAATGTATATATGTCTACATACCTAATATTGAAGCCTTTAAGTTTTTATATAAAAAGTTACAAAACACACACTATTGTTCAAAAGTTTTGGTTCAGTACATTTCTTTTTGAATTAAATTAATTCTTACAGGACACATTAAAGTGAATAAAAGTGACAGTTTAACACCTATATTAACACTTTGCCATAATAGGAATAAATTACATTTGAAAATATATTAAAATAGAAAACAGTTATTTTAAACTTCAACAATATTTCACAATATTACAGTTTTGTACTGTACATTAAAAAATCTTGCCGAACCCAAACTTTTGAATGGGACTGTAAATTTACTCTAAAACGTGTGTGTGGTGTGTGTGTGTACTTGTACAACTATCTTTGTGAGGACCAGTTTGAGTTTTAGCCCATTGAAGTGAGGACATTTTGGCCGGTCCTCACTTTCTGAGACCCCTTTAAAGGCCTGTTTGTGGGTCAAGACTTGGTTTTAGGGATAAGGTTATAATTAGGTTAAGGGTAGGTTTAGGGTAAGGGTTCGAGTTAGGCACTTAGTTGTGATGGGTAAGGTTAGGGTAAACTGCTAAAGATTGCATTGTCAATGAATATCCTAATAAAGATAAGATGGATGTACAAGAGTGTGTGTGTGTGCGCTGGTGAAAAAAAATGTTTGCTCCAAAAATACTGTGTCCTGTGAAACAGCCTCTTCCAAAAGTCATTGTCTAAAGGAACGTATGAACAATAGAACAAAATAAGGATTGTGAGGGGGAAAATGTAACTAATAAATGGCAGAATTTAGTAGAACACAAACAAAGGAGAATGAAAATTAAGGCACAGAGGGAATTAGAGGGAGGAGTGGAGACAGAAATTGGGAGACTGATCGATAGAATAAGGAGAAAACAACCAAGCTATCGAGAGCAGAGCCATCGAGATGGGGCGATGACGACGAAGAAAGAGGTGAAGGCAGAGGGATGGAGAGAGCAGCGGAGAGAGATGGAGAGGGATAGAAGAGGAGTGGAGCTCTATAAATAACTGTGCTAAGGTGGGAGATGCTGGTGGGCAGCAGTTCAGTCCAAATACCATCATTATTGCCAATGAGTTCAGGAGAACGGCAATAGAAGAGGCGAGAGAGTGGAAGAAAACCACGAAGAAGATGAAGAAAGACACCTGGTTGAGGCACTATGACAGTTTATGATGTGTACTGTGCTGTTTATACCACAAAAGATGCATTAGAGGTTTGTTTATTGTGATTTATCTTTTTGTTTGTGTTCATCAGGGATCAAATAATAAGATAAAAAAAATTATGAAATGGTCTCAACGGAATTATACTTGGATCATGGTTATTAACATATAAACCATTTTTCTTTATTACATTTTTTACAATAATAACTACATTGTGATACATTCTGTTATATTACTTTAATAATTACTCGTACCGTGTTACGTATTTATACCCCCGGGGCCGTATTACAGAAACATCCAACTAGAATCCCGTCTTATCTATTTGGTACCAAAGAAAACTAGCCTTCGGGCTCATTTGGGTACATGCACATTCATGAATGTTGATAAATGTACACTGTATACACACACACGCTCACTGCGACACAACTTGTACACCACAATTTAAAAGTTTGGGTGCATTTGACAAAATTTACAGTCCCATTCAAAAGTTTGGGGTCAGCAAGATTTATGTTTTTGAAAGAAGTCTCTTATGCTCACCAAGGCTTCACTTTAAGACCTGCCCATGACGCGGATATAACACGCACTCTTTACGTTCAATTAAGACTTTAAGTAATTCAAGACTGTGCTTACAAGGCCACTCTACAAACTGGGCATTTTGCGCATGAGTCGTGTATGTGTCACACAGATGGGAGGTACTGAGTTCTCTTTTGTGTCTTGTCACGCTTGAATAATTTTAAAGCATTTGCACAAATAAGAGCCTGATCACATAGTGTAAAGTTAGCTAAAGGATGGCGGGAAATAAACAAATGCTAACACATTCATTTTGACAGCTCTAGCATATAGTGTGTATATGGTTTTATGGTTATATAACGCTCATTTCAGTTCTGTATTTTACTGATATGTAGTTCTACTGTCTGGCATCTTGCACACCTTTTAAAGTAGTCCCACATTGACCTCGGATTCACACTCCGTCCAGTGTCTTTCTCCTCCATTCTCGGTTTCTCACTCCTCCATCTTTTTTCCACTCTCGCCATTTTTCCATCCAATGTGTTTTTGTATTCTCGTCTCTGTTCCCCGCCTCAGGCGATGCCATCTCCTTTTTCCTGCTCCATCACCTGTATCTGTTTCTCTCTCCTTTACTTTCCCTCCTGTTGTCGCTCCTCAAGTGGACAGCTTGTCATGTTTTCTGCTTGGGCTGCACATAAGTGCTGAACAATAGAGCCAATGAAGGAAGAGAGATGGAGAGAGAGAGAGACAGTCTGAAAGGTTAAAGAGAAGAGAGGACTGAGTGCTCATCGCTACTGGCACAGTTGGCACACACTAATGTGCATCTCTTTCTCTTTCCCTCGCTCACTCAGCAAGTATAAAACATTTTTTTTGTAGAATGTTCTCCAGCATCATTAAAGACAATTTTGTAATATTAAATAATAATAATAAAAAAATAATTATTTTTATTATTAAAATATTCATTATTTTTTTGAGTTTGTCATTTAATTTGCATAAATTAAACGTTTCTAATAATAATAATAATAATAATGATGATTATTATTATAGAAATGTACAAAAATTATGTGAATAAAGGTGAAGTATGTAATTTCGGCACCAAACAAAATAGATTATTCCCGAACTGGTTTCCTGTCTTTTCAAACACTTCCCTACAATTCGTTGAACCAACAGATAGCCCCACCTCCAGAATCATGCTATTGGTTGACATGTTTCCATCAAGCGTGCCGCACAAGTGCTGAAAAGTGAAGCCAAAGTGTCTCGATCGCCACCCGGTGGCTGGTCCCAGTATAGGTCATGAACCCCACCTCCCCAAGAACTCTACTGGACGTGATGGAAACAATCAAATTACTTAATTTTAGGTCGTTTTTATCACGCTGATTAAAGTTTTAAGTGTTTGTTTTTTTAAATAAGTTTGGTCTTTAGTTATTTGATGCTATGAAAACGGAAATGTGGCGTCATGATTGACAGCTGTGATTGACAGCTTCTCTAAACAAAGTAGTCACCAAGGCAACAACGGAATTTTTTGGGAGGAGATTGGTGCTTCAACTTTAATTTCTACATGTCCATAACTGTTTATTTCACACAGTACATTTTGTATTAACCGTTTCTATGGGAGTGAGGGCGGGACCTTGATGGTGGCTTTACTTCCTCGATGCTTGCTTTACTTCCTGCTCACTACTGCGCAGAAGCAGGTCCCAAATCTGCGCAAGATATCAGCGCCATATTAGGACTTTGGCGGCTTCACTTTTCACCAGTGGAAGAGAGTGAAGGGGCGTCGTCCATCTTTTTTTACAGTCTATGGTTTCCATCTAATCAAACTTCAGTGGCTCCCAGTCCTGCCATACATTTTTTCATGCGGAATATTGGTACACCTATTTTACACAAGTTAAATGTGTGCAGATGTCAATTTACATGGTATTTAACCTCTGACTGAATGTTTAGGACTTTATTAAACTTGAGCATCTGTAATTATTGGCATGATAGCAGCTCATGTTTGCAGTTCCAGTGTCAACAGGCGAGGGCCTTGCTTGTCAAACAATCACTCTGAGGACTATTGACTCACTGCATTACTCTAATAATGTAGAAGTAATTTATCTAATATATGTATATTCCAACATCAGATTTGCCTCGATCTCTCTGTTATTTACCCTCCGTCTCTTCCTCTTCCTCCTCTAGTTGCAATGTCGCTCTTTTTCTTAGCACTCTCATATGGGTCCTGCTATTCTGGGCAGTGTTTACTCAACTCTTCTCTCTCTCTCTCTCTCTCTCTCTCTCTCTCTCTCTCTCTCTCTCTCTCTCTCTCTCTCTCTCTCTCTCTCTCTCTCTCTCTCTCTCTCTCTCTCTCTCTCTCTCTCTCTCTCTCTCTCTCTCTCTCTCTCTCTCTCCCCCCCCCCCCCCATACACTCGGTGTGTGTCACTGTCTACGTGACGCACTGCTTGTGTTCATAAGTGAGCTTGTCATCCATATACTATCTCTCTTTTCGATGGATTCTTTTTGTGTTATTTCATTTCGCCATGTGCTCATTATGGTTATCTTAAGTCTATAAACGTAGCTCATAATTGTAAGTGTCACTATAATAGCGTGTAATTGGACGTATGCTGTATGTTGTTCTCATCAGATGTTTGTATGAACGCTGTGTGATGGAGCGAGGAATGCTCAAGATTTCCCTCTCATTAAAAACATTTGCTTTCATAATGCATTATCTCTGTGTCTGACATTGTTTAATGCTGATTCTCTTGTTGTGTCTTTTCAACTGTAGTTCGGCTCCATGAAAGTATTTCAGAAGAAGGCTTCCATTACCTGGTTTTTGACCTGTGAGTAACACACACACACACACACACACACACACACACACACACACACACACACACACACACACACACACACACACACACACACACACACACACACACACACACACACACACACACACACACACAGTATTGTATTGTAACTTGAGACATGATAGTAAAATCCTCATTTAATTGAAATTTCATTAAAAATATGACCAAATACTGTAATAGTAAATAAATAATACAAAAAATAACATGGCTTCTGTCTTCAGGTAAGTTTGTAACACTCAATGGTTGTAAGAGGCTTCCTGCTCTTTGAAGAAGGATGGACAAGTTATCAAACCCAAGACATTTTGTTCCCATGAATCATGTCTGAAACCCCATTGCTGCAGGCAGATAAATGCAACTGAAATATGTTCGACAAGAACAACCTCGTATGCATCTTCCCGGGTGTCAAAAATATATCCTTCAATTTGATGGGATCTGCCAGCAGAATTGATGGGCAGACATTTCTGGGTGGCCCTAAAAATACGATTTAGTACTGTCAAGATTGTTGTTCTGGTTTTACCCAGAGTCCAGTGCACTTTGATTTTCCCAGGTGTCATTGTGGAACTCAATTTATCTGGAACAAATGCTGAGTTACTAATGTTCCTGTTACATGTCTCGTGCACTTCAACTGCACGCCACCCTCACAATTTACCATGGTAACCATTGCGAGTTGGTGATATAAGAAAAATTTTGTTTCATAATACTCTCAATAAATATCAAATACTGGTCAAAAGTTTGGGGTCGGTAAGATTTTTTTAAAAAAAATTCATTTTATATTATTATGAAATATTATTACTGTTTTCTATTTTTATATATTTTCAAATGATTCTTCAGAAATCATTCTAATATGCTGATTTGCAGCTGAAGAAACATTTGTTAATATCAATGTTGAACACAGTGCTGCTTATTATTATATATATTTTTGGGATTATTTTAATAGAACATTTAAAACAATTCTTATGTATAATCTCTATAAGAATTCAATATTTTATAACATTTATTTTCTTTTTTTATATATTTAATTAGTTGTATTGCAATGCAAAATATTTTAATATTTCAATATGTCAATTAATAAAAAAATATGTATTACTATTGTTATTTTTATTTGATTTGTTGTAATTGTTATTACTATTCTAATTGTTGTTGTTTTTACTCATTTTTATAAAAAAAATCTAAAGTGTTTTTTTTTTTTCTTCTGACATTTCTTTATCTAATTTTCTACCAAATGTTGCATTTTGCATAACTGAAATTCAAACAGTTCTCAGATTTACCAGTTTTGGATCAAATACCATAGGTTAATACAGTAATTGTAACTACAATAAAACTCCTGAAACTTTGTAATAGCCACCATCGTCTTGCACTGTCACTTGTATTTTGTCAAAGCCTACGGTTACCATGGTAAAATTGCTTATTGCGGCCTTGCATCCAATAATATACCTATATGAAAAGTATAATTGGGCCATGCGAGTTTTATTGCAGCATCACATACATTTGCGATCATGTTGACGGAAGTATAAAATGTCGGTTCTGCCTCCTGCTGCTGACCAAATCAGCCCAAAACCCAGCACACTCTCCACTCTCTCTCATCCCTTGTTTCACTGGGTTTTTTCCCCCTCTCTATTTCCGCAGTGTGACTGGGGGGGAGTTGTTTGAGGACATCGTCGCCAGAGAGTATTACAGTGAAGCTGACGCAAGGTGGGCTCTCCAATTTACTGTTGCTGTGGTTACTGTGCTGCAGCCTGCAGTGAGCAGGTCTCACACACACACACACACACACACACACACACACACACACACACACACACGCACACACACACACTCACATCTGATTCAAAAGCACAAAGTGGACGATCCCTTTTGTGCAGAAAAACTGAGAGCCTTTAATGATGGTGGAGTTGCAGAACTGGCAATCAACAGGTGCCGCACAAAAACGCATCCTTTTGCCCTCAGTTGGCCCCTCCTTTTGAGTGCATCATTTCTGCAACACTAACAAAAGCAGCACTGAACTGCAAACACCAAGATTCGGTCTAAACAGGTTTCCCAGAGTGGCACAGAAATTACACGGTTTGAAGAGTGTCTTCAGGAACCAGCAGCGAGTGTGTAAGTCTCTGAGGAACTCTTGATTCCAAGTTAAAGCCCCAGGCATCCAACGCAAACACCCTCCAGCAGTTAGCTGTGTTTTAATGCGCTCATACGGGACTGCATGGTAAATTTGCTTTACTAGAGTTGCATGATGCCAGTTTAGCATCTAAGCTTTGATATTACGTAGGAAAAGACAGAATAAAAAAGTGTGTGTGTGTGCGAGAGCGAGAGCGAGAGAGACAGGTCTTTTGTGTCCAGTGGGATTTGTGCTGTCCTGAAAATGGAATGCGGGGCTTAAAATAACCAAATTTGGCCAAATAGCTTCTGTGTGCTATTTTAACATTAATATACTCAACAGTCTTTTTCAATCTGCTTTCTTATCTCGTGTAATCCACTTTTCTTATTCCCTTATTCCTTGTGGCATGTCATAACCAAGCATGATAAAGTGACAAGTGATCAAATCTGTCTTCCCTGTTTCTTGTTACTGGAAACTTGTCGCCTAGTTAGGACTAGTTAGGTATAAGTCTGCACTTTTGAGTAATATAATATAATATATTATGCTATTTAATATTTACAAATGGTGAATATCTATATTATATTAAAGCAATAAGCCATGGTTTACAGGTGAATTTACAGCTAAAGGGGCGTTGTTAGGCTCAATGCGAAGTGGAGCTTATTGCTTTACGGGCTTATTGCTTTTATTAAACGGTTATTCCTCATACCTGGCAAGGTTTTATAAAATAAACACACAGACACAAAAATGTTATTCTATTGATAAAAATAGTCTTCCTCCGCCAAGCAATGTAGTTCTTCAGAAGTGGAAAGTTTGCCAGTAATTTGTATGACAGCGTAGTAGACCGTATTGTTTGTAGAGAAATTTACTACAGTTTTGAACCCGGTTCAACCAATCATCATCAAGGACTGGAACTATCCGTTTTGTATTATATTATATTATATTATATTATATTATATTATATTATATTATATTATATTATATGTGACCCTGGACCACAAAACCAGTCATAAGTCGCACAGGTATATTTGTGGCAATATAGTCAACAAAACCCTGTATGGGTCAAAATTATCGATTTTTCTTTCATGCCAAAAATCATTAGGCTATTAAGTAAAGATAATTTTCCATGAAGATATTTGGTAAAGGTCCTACCGTAAATATATACATTTTATTTTTGTGAGTGAATGCAGCACAATCATGAACATAAATGGACAACTTTAAAGGAGATTTTTCTCAATATTTTTAATTTTTTTGCTCCCTCAGATTCCCGATTTTCAAATAGTTGTATCTCGGCCAAATATTGTCCTATCCTAACAAACCATACATCAATGGAAAGCTTATTTAAATATTTCAGATGATGTATAAATCTCAATAAATAAATAAATTGACACATAAGACTGATTTTGTGGTCCAGGTTCATTATATCATATCATATCATATATTATATTATATTATATTATAAAGCTATCCATCTGTTTTGCTAAAATACTACAAGTGACCTATGAAGAGAAGTTAATTGTACACAGTCATGACCTAACCATCATCTATTCCACTTCCTCAGAACAAACTCGATAAGGATCTAAAAAAAGGCATCCATAATTTCAAATGAATACTAAGTATTTATAGCAGCGTGACACCAAAGCAAAACACACACACACACACACACACACACACACACACACACACACACACACACACACACACACACACACACACACACATTCTGGTTCATCTGTCCTGGTTAGGCCTCTATAACATTGTTATAGGATTACATCTTTAAGAGGGATGAGATGATGTGTGTGTACCTGTCTGAGAGTGAGGTGCTTTTCCCAGAGTAACGCTCACCTCAGCTATCCCAAAATCCCCTGCTCATCTTATATGCCTCAGTCACATTACACTTGACCCGTGACTTGGCTCATTCTGCTAAAGTAGCAGTAGTACGTGCATATGTAGTGTCAATCATCCAGTCATGTTTAATTGAATTGCTTAATTGAATTGTCGAGCACAGGCTGTTGATTAACTTCACTGTAATCAATTTCAAGGGTTTATTTTAATTATTAGATTGAAGTTATGGACTTCAATTAATTTGTCAAGTTCTCAAAACAACAACAAAAAAAGTAAAAGAAAAAACCTTGTGGAAAACTACCTTTTAGAAGGAAAATGAATGGATAGGAATGTAAATATAAGGAAGCTGATTTTATTAAAGGTTTGTAATGGAGTAAATAGAAAGTTCAAATCAATATTTAGCCTTATCTCACCCCTCACTTATCCTTATGATCTTTCTCTGCCACTGATTGATTTATTATTCTGTTTTTCAGCCAGTGCATCAATCAGATCCTGGAGAGTGTCAATCATATTCACCAGCATGACATCGTGCACAGAGACCTTAAGGTGAGCGAGCGCCAATCGCCACGACAACCCCACACATGGCAAACGGGCCGTCTCTCAGGGCTTTGCCCCACACAAACACACAGATATACACATACAACAGTATTCCTGCTCTTGTTTATCATTCCCCTCATTTTAAGCAATGACTTTAGCCAACTGACCTGCGTATCTGTAGTTCTGGTGTTTTCTCTACAGTTCAAATGCTCAAATACATACTTAGACTTTTTGTACAAAGGATTATCTTTGTTTGAAATGATATTCTCTTCTTTAACAGCACTAGTTAAACAATTCATTATATTACCATATGAATCAAGTGCATGCATAAACATCACACACACGTTGTGTCTCCGCTGCAGTGGGTGCGAATGCATGAAATGAGTGTGTGTGTGTGTGTGTGTGTGTGTGTGTATATGTTGTCTTGACAGTGCCAGTGTCTTTGATAATGCAAACAGACACGCCGAGTTTTATCACGTCCTCCTATTGTGCATTAGTCACATACACTGCCCTCCCCCATGTGTATGTGAGCCCAATGATGAGCAGCAGAGATGTGCCCAGGCTGGTTGCCATAGCGAAGAACGTGATACGACAACTGTTGCTGGTATTGCCGGAGAGACGGAGGGATGTGGGAGGGGTCACCTCGAGTCTCACCATCCCTCATTTGTAGTCTGCGCATTTAATGAGGGAGAGTGAGAGATTCACACCTATGGGCATAAATTTCCCTGCATCCTCATAACAGATGCATTTAAATTCTGTGCTTGAATGTAGAACTAGAGTGTGAACTCTGCGCATTGAGAAGATATATGTGCGGTAGCTAATAAATCAAGCCTATTGAGTTGTATATTCGAGAACTGGAGAGGAAATCGACTTTTCCAGCCTATATTTTAGTGTGGAAGGCTTCCATTCTGCCTAATATATCTTTCTGGGCCTTTTCTCTCAGATGTGTACTTGAAGCTCCTGGATATTGATGCATGTTTGTGTTTGATTATCAAATTTGGTGCACTGACAAAACCACAGGAAATTCACCCTAATATTTGCTCAGCGTAACTGTGGTAGTAAAGAGAAAACTATTCAGATGTGCTTACCCTGTAAGCTGTGTATAAACTCAATTACCTGTGGAGAGAACGGATCTGGTTTGGCTGGTATAGTGAAACCACCTGTTCATCTGCACATCTGCTGGGATGCTCTTCTCTTTAATGGCGGTTCACACTGACAGTGTTGAAGGTTGTAAAGTGGCTGTATTGTTGCTCTTGTATGTTTTCCTACTGCTGGATGTCCTAATGCCACTGTTAAATTTAATAATGAAAATGTACCTTATTTTTAAGATATCATTTTTTTAAATCATTACTTTATTACAATAAATTAAACCGATTATTCTTTTTAATTTGAAATGCAACATCATTCTTGTACTATTCTCATATCTGTATTGTTTAAAAATATAGGAACTACCACTCTAAAGTTTGGGGTCAGTATCATTTTTTTTTTTTTTAAGGTAAGAAATACTTTGTGTATTCAGCAAGGACATATTCAACTGATCAAAAGTGTATTAAACTTCAAAAGTGACAGTAGAGATTAATAATTATATTTCAAATACATTTATAAATTTCTATTCATCAAAGAATTGATAAGGAATGTTTCTTGAGCAGCAAATCAGCATATTAGAATGATTTCTGAAGGGTCATGTGACACTGAAGACTACAGTAATAGAAAATAGTGATTTTAAATTATAATTAGTGCTGTCAAATGGATTAATCGTGATCAATCATATCTAACATAAAGGGTTTTGTTTATATAATATGTGCATATACGTACATATGTGTGTGTGTTTGTGTTTGTGTGTGTGTTTGTGTTTGTATATGTGCTGTCAAATCAATCAATCGCAAGTTTTTATTTACATTAATATGTGCGTGTATATATATATATTTTTTTTTTTTGTAATATTTTTATTTATTATATACATGTCTGTGTGTGTGTGTGTGTGTGTGTATGTATGCATATGCATGCATGTATAAATATATTTGTGTGTATATACAGTATAAGTGACGTCTGGTTGCTTTGATGCTGCAAATTGCTGTCAGTGTGAACATCTCAACGCCAGTAAACTGTCTTTGCGCCACACGCTGGGCACGGTCAATCCCAAAGAATCTTTTTAACCCCTATTTGAAGTCGATTTGAAATGTTTGTGACTGTTCAGTGTGTTAAAAGCACTATCTGCTTTCCTCCTCAGCCCGAGAACTTGCTGTTGGCCAGTAAGATGAAAGGAGCGGCAGTGAAACTGGCAGATTTTGGGCTGGCCATCGAGGTGCAGGGAGATCAGCAGGCCTGGTTTGGTAAATAACTCTGACTTCAGCTCGAATTCTGCACCTCACGCAAACTTATATTTGTGAGGATGTCAAGATTTACTACACCTATCCAAATCTTTTCTCTACAACTTTTGGGGATTTTTAGATTTAAAATATATTTTTACCCAAAAACCTTTTTGGGTGATTGATAGGCAACAGTAATAGTAATGTTTGCCCTAGCATTCACTAATTAAAATAGGCCTATTGTTTTGCCCATTTATTAATACTTTTTATACCTTCTTTTTTTAACTGCTAGTGTATTACATTTTTACAGGATTTACTGTATTTGTGAGGACTTTTCAGACATTTTCCCTACGCAACTGTGATGATTCTCTCATAAAATTCATTCAGTTTATCTTAAAAGGATGTTCCGACATTTCCCGCTCCATTACCTGCAGTCTGAAGTGGATTGTAATGGCCGTAAAGGCTTATTTTCTGGCCGTACTAAATGCCAATCTTTGCCCATTTCATGTTTCGCTTTCACACATCATTCCTGTCGGTGTGTGAAAGATCCTTTAGCTCTGAAAATGTCCCTCAACAGCTGCCTTTCCTGGATTAAATCACCATGCATGCTTCTCTCAGGACTTGTGGCCCCCTACTGGCGGCTGGGTAATTCTGCCGCCATTCTGCTTTAGTGCCAATCAAGTATCAGTACAGCTTTCTTTAGTGTTAAATATGTAATCATCTTGTTTTGACTTAAGCATGCTTTGCTTTGTGAAGAGAAAAGCCCTGTGAGTGGAATATTTGTTATATACAAGCTATATGATTGGACAGCGCAGAATTATTTTACCACAGTGGGCAGCTGTTTAAAAACCTACCTATTTCCAGCCTTTTTCAGCCTTGCCAGTGCTGGAGGGATGAAGCTATCTCAGCACGTCACCATTTTGGCTCTGAATGGTTCTGCCGTATGGAAAAATCCATCTAACTATCCACACACACATGCTTGGAATTATTAGCATTTCAGTGAATATTAATTGGCTGAGCTACATCGCCTACAGGAGTCTTCAGTTTGCATCCACTTTATCTTATACTCATAGTGAAGAATAGTCACTTTTCAACTTGTTTGCTGTTTTGTCTCAGGTTTTGCTGGCACACCTGGCTACCTGTCTCCAGAGGTGTTGAGGAAGGATCCCTACGGCAAACCTGTGGACATCTGGGCCTGTGGTGAGTCTTCAACAGGGTCCTTAATCATTAGACCTCTTGCATATTCAGTCTGCTTGAACTGCTTCCCATTATATTAACAGGTTGCAGTATTCACACTGCACGAGTAGGTCATGCTGCATAGCACCGCAAGTTGAATTTCAGTTCCGAGCCTATTTTTGATGCGCGTCGCATGCTGAACTCAGCAGAAAATATAGTGCAGATGCTCTGTGGACCTGTCTGTCAACACAATCTTTTGCAATACATGCTTTAATGAAGCAAATAATGAGTGAACGCTGGGACGTTCGTCAGGTTCAGGCTGCAGGTAACGCATGCAGCCAACAAACTACACTTTTTTTTTTTTTTACATAAATGATTAGGTACTAGTCAACAGTGTTGAGTTCCACCATGTAAAACAACTACCATTTGGATGTAAATATGGTATTGCTTTGTCATATGAATTGTATTTCGCAACAATCCAGTAGGAAGTTAACTCGCTGTGCATTCAAATTGTGTAATGCACGTCTAGCCCTGGATTATAACAAGTTAACACCAACACTAACAAGTTAAATGTTTGAACCACACAGTTTTACTGGAAGGGTTAAAAATACAGTTCATTTTGTTGATATAGCAACAAATTATATAGATATAGCATGCTGCATGTTTTAAATCAGACACTGAGATAAAGTAGTAAGATTTATTTATGATTGAATTATAATATTTATTTTAATTAATTATTGAGAGAGAGAGAGAGAGAGAGAGAGAGAGAGAGAGAGAGAGAGAGAGAGAGAGAGAGAGAGAGGTGCATGTGAATTACCTGCATCTGTGCTGTGTCTCTCTACTTACAATGATGCTGTGAGTTTAATTACTTTAAAAACTGCAACATCACCACCTCTTTGCGGAGTAATATAATGTAGCGATTCAGTAGCGAAGCTAATTTATTCCTAAAAGTCCCGGGGCAGCCTTGACAACAAGTTCCTGTGCTCCTGAATGTTTCTGTGTGGGTAGCACAATCTCTAATCTCTCTCCATTTGTGCGTGTGCGCTTCAATGAAACTGAACTACCTGTGCATTACATGACTTGAACGCGCACCTTCCAGCCAATCAGAATGGAGTTTTCTGACAGACCATGTGATGCAATCAGTGGAACAACTTCATAACCATGCTGAAAAGACCTTGGAATGTCTGTCAGCCAATCAGAACAAAATATTTAACAGTATGAGGTAACTGATTATTTCTCTCTTGTTTCCCTTTTCTGTCTTTCTTTCACAGGTGTAATCTTGTACATTCTACTAGTGGGCTACCCTCCATTTTGGGATGAAGATCAACACAAGTTATACCAGCAGATCAAGGCTGGAGCTTATGATGTAAGTACAGTTGTCGTCCAATGCAGCCACACTCTGTCACTGTAGTTCAGTCCAGCCGCTCGAAAAAACCCTTCATCTGATTGGTCTTTGAATGCACCATCAAGTCTTTAAAAAAGGGGGCATTCACTAAGAGTGTAAAAACTCTTTTTGCCTTGCACATTTCCTTTGGCCACATTTCAGTCAAATTTACATAGATTTTTTTGGAGCCATGTCTTACTTTTAAATCATATTTTTGGTTGTTTCTAATTAGCCCAGTCTATGTGAATTCATTAAGTCCGTTTCATAAATCAGTCTAGTGAGGCTTGTTTAATATTAGACCGCACATCACAAGGCCTCTACATCCTTTCAGAAAATCACTGGAATTTCCCAGAAGGATACCGTTAACACCGTTTCCTGTCAACATTTGTGAAATCACTTGGAATAAAATTCAAGAGGCAGAGCTGTGCAAGAAATGTTTAAACCAGTGGCAATAATGAGCCAAGAGGTAGAAATAAGATTTATTAAAGCTTGGAGACATAAAAAATATATAATCTAATCAAGTAATGCTCAAACAATTAATCAATGAGTTGGCATTTTATTTTATTCAGTTTTATATATTTAAAAAAAAGTATTTTATTAAAAAAAATATAATCTTAATTTAATCTTAATAAAAAAATACATTTTTAAATGTTTCTAATTATTTTATAAAAAATGAAATAAATATTATCTTTAAAAAAAATATAAAATAAAATAAAATTCCAGCTCATTGCTTATTTATTCCAGCATTATTTGATTACAACAGATGTCGCAAGGTCTCTGCAACACTTACTGTGGTCCAACTGCCCGTTTAATTTCTGATTGGGTGCGATTTCAACTACGGGTGCTGTTATTGATTATGTCAGGCCCTCCCTGACGCATTGCAGAGAGATGGGCTTTGCTTAGAAACAACTGCCTTGTCCCAGAGTGTATGTGCTTGTTTGTTTGCTTGTGTGTGTGTGGGGCGTTTTAAATTGTCCATCAATTGCATCACCGTCTCACACCCTCAGATGTATTTAGCAGGACATGGAGCGAGTGACTGCCCCAGAGAGATATTCATTCCATTAAAATGTATGTCAAATAAAAGGGAGGAGATGATATGATTGTGGCTTGTTGTGAAAATGGAGTGAATGTGTGTTACACTGTTAGATGGGTTTGGTGGTCACAGTGTCAGGCCTGGTCAGTTCACCTCAGGGGATGGCGATATGAAAAATCTTTTATCACAAAAATATATAAAACAATGTAGTTATTTTTGCTGAAAACCCAACCACAAAATAGTTTATATCAAGAACACATTGGTGGATGGAGTGACGTTATGCTCATACAGTACGAGTGTAGTTCCAAATTTTGCTCTCTTATGATGCTTACATTGTAAATTAAAGGCATTAAAATAATCATTGATGTTCAGAGTCAAATAGTTTTCCTTATGTGTACATAATATTTTCATTGTATGGGCCCCTGATTTATATAATAAATGTGGTATTGTATAGTGTAGTCATTGAAGATAAATATTTATGAAATGTTTTTTCATTATGATTATTTTCTCTTAGTATTTGGAAATTGATGGACACCGAAACCAAATTATATGATGATGAATAATTAGTGCAAAAATGCTATACCAGTCAAAAGTTCTAGATTTGGTGTTCAAAAACATTTATTTTCAATATTATCAATAATAGTAATATTTTTATGGAAACTATGATACTTTTTTTAGGATTCTCTGATGAATAGAAAGTTCAGAAGTACACCATTTATTTGAAATATGAGTTTTTTGTAAAATTATCAATGTTTTACTGTCACTTTTGACCAATTTATGCATCCTTGAGGAACAAAAGTATTCATTTCTTTTTTTCTTTTTTTTTATCTTACCGACTTTTGCAAACTTTTGCATGGTAGTGTATAACAGAAGACAATACATATTATAAAGATAGTTCTTCTGATTCCTTCTGTTGACTTGTCCCACTCTTTATTGTTTTGCATTTTTCTTTGTTAGCACAGTTATCACATGTAAAGTAAATAACACTCAGTAACGTTGGCAATGTATATGTACCATGGCATAAATCTTAATCCAAATCTCTACATGTTGACACATTGCTATTGTCACACAGTATATGCCGTAAGAATCAAGAATAGGAAACCTTACCGTGAGCGTCTCCGTTTTGTACTTTTATAACCTTTCGTCATGTGATCACAATCAATGAGGTGTAGTTGTGCCTCATCATCCATTACAAGCTTCCGTCACTGCGCCTTCCGGCCATGCGTTCACATTTGAATGCGCCGTCCGCAGTCTTGAGTGGCCGTCTTTGCTGAAGCAGCGCACGGCAGTGCAAAAACGCCCCACCCATGACATGTTTTAGCAGTGCCCTGAGCCAAAAGCGCAGCTGAATCAGTGTGTGTAAGGGCTTATGAGCACCTGCAGTGTTTCTAAGTACAATCCACATGCTCGTTTTAGCTGATGCAACACAGCTTGATGCGCAAACAAATTATACTTCCTGGAACCTACCCAAGGTTTTCTTGGAACAGACGAAAGGATTTGTAACGGCCACATTAAGATCTCCTGGTACGAAAGAGGAGGTGCGACACACATTCAACACTGATACAGACACAGCTTTTTATTGGCTAATTACAACTGCAATTTTCTCTAGTTACGGGCTGCAATGAAGCCACGAGGTGTGAAATGCGCAAGCAACATGTTTCGAGCACCAGCCGTGCCGAATAGGCCGACTGTAGGAGGACTGACTGGCGTGACTCATTGAATCCTGTACGCTGCCTTGTGACAGGTTTAATTTCATTAGGCCTCGATGCAGACTGCTCTGTATGTGTGTCAGTACGTATTGTGGTGTGAAAAGCTCTCTAGGCATTCTCCTGCATTCAGATTGCATATCTAACACTCACTCGTGATTCTTTCCCCTACAGTTTCCTTCTCCGGAGTGGGACACGGTCACCCCCGAGGCCAAGAACCTCATCAACCAAATGCTGACCATCAACCCAGCTAAGAGAATCACAGCAGAGCAGGCCCTCAAGCACCCATGGGTCTGCGTAAGTTATCTCAGCTGAAGACTTAATTTACCACAAGCCCTGAGCAAGAAAGAATCATTGAGTTTAATGTGAAATGCAGCCTTTCACACTGTCACTTTCCACATATTTGAGCTCTCAGAATAAGTTGATGTGAAAATTGTCATTATTTGACATTATTTGAATTTTTAGTATGTCATGTATATTTTGAAAAATGAAACTGAGTAATGTGCCTGACCCGTTACTCTTTTCTTTGCAACTACAATGAATTGGGAGATTTCAGATCTTTTAAATGCATAGGTCGAATGATTTGTTCACAAATCTGACATTGTTCTGGTTCTCGAGTGCAACTCAGTCGGGAGATTGAATGAATAACATAATCTTCTCTTTTGGCTGTTTTCCTCACACAAAACTATTGTATGACTTCATAAAACTTAGATACAACAATAAGTCATACAAGAAGTTGTATGGACTACTTTTATGGTATTTTTGCATTCTTCTTGAAGCCTGAAATTACACCATTCATTGAATTGGAAAAGCGACAATTAATTGTGTGTTCCACAGAAGAACACAGTTCATTCCTTTAATTGGTTCAAATACCTCTATAATGCTGATGTGACATTTTTTCTTCATCTCTTTTTGCTCGTTTCAGCAACGGTCCACAGTGGCATCCATGATGCATCGCCAAGAGACTGTGGAGTGCTTGCGCAAGTTCAATGCTCGCAGAAAACTCAAGGTATGGCAATGGGTTTGAAGGGCCGTAGACTAACTCCAGTCTTCATCCCTTGGGTAATTAGTGCTGAAAGTCCTGTTGCCATGGACTAAACACTATTTTTCTCTGTCTTTGTTCAGGGAGCCATTCTTACTACTATGCTGGTTTCTAGAAACTTCTCAGGTTAGTTCCCTCATTCTCCTGGGATCAGGTAGGAAAGTGCAAAGTCACGGATGAACTTGGCTGACCTCTTGAACTCTTGCTCCAGTTTTCACTATAAAAAAAGATCTCCAAAGGCTGACTCAGTAATTTAATGGAAGGAAAATTCACTTTTGGATTACAGGAGTATAAAGTTTTAGATTTTTCTGCTCTAAGTCTATATCTCGGTTTCTTTGAGCTGTTAAAGATTTCTCTCCGAGGCTCGAGGATAACAGTAAAGGAATATCTATAACTTTCTTCTTCATTTGTTTAGTTAAGTTAACATTTGCGAAGTTTATTTTCTGAACAGACAATGTTTACTCAGATTTGTGCAGGTATATCTTATGTCTTTCATACAGCAGGTTTGAGAGCTTTAGCTTGATTTTAGAGAGAGATATTCCTCAAACTCAGTCCTGGAGGGCCACTGTCCTGCAACAGTTTAGCTCCAACCCTGATCAAACACAGTGTGACAAATCGGTGTTGGAGCTAAACTCTGCAGGACTCCGGCACTCCAGGACCGAGTTTAAGGAACCCTGTTCTAGACCGTAATTCCTTATAAAAAGCAAAGATAACTTGTTCAGTAGAGGGTTTGAAAAAATTCCATAGCTTCTCCCAACTCAACGCCTCTCTGTCCAATAGTGGGCCGGCAGCATACCAGCCCTGCTGCTCCCACCACAAGCACTGCCGCGCTTGCACAGGAAGGTATGTGAGAGTGCATCTCCTCACCTCGCCACCAGGGGGACCAGCGAGCCCCCTCCACAATTCCTCTAAACCCCCGCCCTATCTCTGCTCTATCCAATCAGCATGCATCCAATGAGAATCTTTCTGCCTTTTCTGCCTTTCTTGCCATCACTTGCATACATTATTTGGTTTACCTCAGTCTTCATTCTCATGAACACCGTCTTCTATGTAGTCTTGGAGAAGTTCTCACATTTAAAAGGATAGTTTCCATTTCTCACATACACGTCATGCATTTGAGCAATGTGTAAGAGTTTATTGATTAGCATGTCATTTTTTTTTTTCAGCCATGTTTTTACTATGCTTTGCTATTACCTGACCATGTAGTTTTGCATTCATCTAGCTAGCTTTTAACCCTACTTGTTGTAAGATGTATTAGAGCAGTTATCTTCCCACCTCTAATCTGGGTCTAATCAATCAAATAGATCATTAAAATTAAAGAATAATTCCTACTAGGCATCTGTCAAATTCAACTTTTAAAAATCTATATATTTAGAATTAAAATCATTGTTTAGGATTTAATTATTTGGTTATAGATTGATTTTTTTTTTTAATTTTTTTTTATGGGATTTCTTAATTATTTTAAATATTTTTCTTTACTGATCAGTATTTGTTACCATATTTTGAGAATGACTCGTATAGCATCATTTGAAGTATCTTAGCTTTTGTTCATCTCTCAAAAAGACTATTTATTTATCCATCCGTCGCTATAGATTGGCTCTTTTTTTAAATGCGTGAACAAACAATATCTCATTTCATCTTGCTACTATCCCCAGTTCAGTTTACACACAGTGGCTCTAGGCAAACCAATCCAATCAATACCACAGCACTATATTCATGTTAACGATAGCCACCACGAGACCCACCATCGGCTTGCATGCATTATCGTCTGCATGGAGTTAAAAACGCGAATGCCGCTGCTTCTCCTTTGATTAGACTTTCTCTTTCCCTCTGTCTTTCTCGCTCTGCTCCTCTCGGTTAAATTGCTTCAGCCCTTTTTGGCTCCCTCCTTCCCTGCTGTTCAGCTTTCTGGTGTTTTGTGCTATTGGGTTAAATAGCTTTTAAGTGAAGTCTGCTTTAGCTGAAGATACAGGACCCCGGTCAGGTGTCTGTCCTCAGCCCGCCTCTGTGCTCTCCACCTCATGGAGGATAATGAGGTTTGGATGGGATGGAGGTTTGGGGGTTCTTAGATCTGTGTCCTGTGTCATTAACTAAAGCAGACCTGTGCAGCCTAGCCAAGCCACCATTGCCCTACCACTCTCCTTTCAACTCTTCCTCCTCCCCTCGCCAAGAGCGCAGGGGCTTAACTACATGGACGGGCAGGAGCGGGGTTGGCTTGCTGCCAGTCGTCAGACCCGATGTAGCTGGCACACGTGTCCGGTGAGAGCCAGGTGGTCTGCGGGGAAGGAGGCCCGCTGGAGGGCAGATGGACGACACTGTTGACAGTGTCACTGAGTCAGGAGAAAATGGAGAGAAGGTCTCTGGTTCCAATTGTGTTGTCTGATCAAATTGAATTGTTACACTCTTACCAAAGCCTGGGACAGCTGTCTGTCAGAGCCAGTAAATGTCAGCCAGCTGTCATCTTCAACAAGCTGCGTCTGAGCAGCTGCCGTCTCGGTGAGAATACTCCATATGTACAAAATGAGCAAAGGAGAACAGTTAAGAAAAGATCAGATCCTTGCAGATCCCTCAGGATTATGGAAAACAAACTAGAGCTCTTCGTTGTCTTGTTGAACCTGTTAATGTGTACTGTTTTGGTTGTTTCAGCAGAAATAGGATCTGTTCAGAATAGCATACAACGTACTTCTCTTACTCTTTCCGCAGGATTTTCTGTATCCATAAAATTCTCCAAGGAGCTATAGACAGATATCCATTAGCATTCCCATTAAAGTAGTTTGCAATCTGGATGCTGCCAGGAAAATGCACTCTTGGCTCACTGTTTGAAAAGTAAAATTTATAAAATGTGTAAAAATATAATTTTACCTCTATGTACAGCATCCACGGCCTCAATTACCACAGACAATCTCAATTTAAATGTATACACTCCCCTTCTCTTTTTTTTTTACTAACTGAAGGATAATCCAAAGAGTTTAAAGTTGTATTTAACCTGGAATATTCCTTTAATGTTCTTTTGAGCCGTCCAATCAATGCTCTCCATCAGTTCTTGGCTTCAACTAGTACTGTAAGTGTTTATAACTCTTTATATTCTGTTATTGTTAAAACCAGTCCTCAAGTTGAATATGTACGATGTTAACCAATAACCAGTAATGACATTTCATCAATGTTTCTTCATTCCTTTTTTAGAGCTTTTCATTATATATGACCAAGCTAAGACTCACTGACCAATAGATTATGGCATGTTAGTATGTCTGCTTTGTCGCCTGTTAAATCTATAATATATAATTTTTTTGCTTGCACAGATCTGATTTAAAGATGTATTGAATGTGTAGTGGCTGTTGTAATTGATATTACTAGCTCAATCTGCTGCCTTAAAGACCTTTTTTTTTCCTCTTTTGAAGCCTGAAGCATTATTTAATAGGGGTGTGAATATTTGCTTTGAATTTGATTGTTATTTTCATTTGAAATTTGGTTATCACAATTATTTTGTTATGAATATTAAAGAAACGGATGCTTAAAATGTGTCGGGACAATTAAACGTGCAAAAGATGTAGATTGCTGATATGGATTTGAAGGATATTTATAATGGAAAATCGTTTTAAAAATGTACACAATAAATGACTATTAAATGCATTATGCAATTATAAGCAGTTAATAATTTTTTTGTAATCAATGCATTGAAATTGAATTGATTCATATATTCACCCCTGTTATTTAAACTGCATTAGGATGCCACATGACCCTTTTTTGCATAGTATAATTGTGTTATCTTTAAATCAAAGAAGGTTACTGCACTTTGTTTGAAAATGAGTTAATTTCTTCCTCCTCATATAATTTATTTCCACTCAGCATTAATCGCGGTATGACTGCAGCGTGGCCGTCCTGGGGTCCCGTATCCATCTGATTGTTCCGCAGTATAACTGAAGACTGCTGGCTCAGCTTTCCCAGTCACAGTCTGTGAATCCTATGAGACATAGTTAGATATGTGAGAGACAGTGGAATGGTAATGAGTTGAGGTCTAGCTTTATGACTCCTTCATCAGTGCATTGCATTATGGGACTCGTAATCCCGTTGGCACTGCATGGCTGACCGTATGGTGAATTGCATCCACCACCAACACCTCTCACCTCATAATTAGTGAAGCATGAAAGCAGGACTGCAATGCAAACAATGCCTGCTAACTTCCAGCTTGTCCTCTCTGCTTCTAAATGGGGTTTTGTCTTAACCTTGCCATCTTTTCTTCCAATTTGTTTATTGAAGGTAAGGCGTTTAACAGGAATACCGAATGTGAAACCTGAGTGTTTAGTTTTTTCATGATTGAGGTTTTATAGGTCTTACACAAGTCTTTTGATTGTTCTCTGAGGGACTCTGAAGTATATCGGGGGCCGTTTCCCCTACACTGACTCAAGACCTCCCAAACATGCCCTCTGGGAAATAACAGTTGCAGTTAAAGGAAAAATCAATTGCATACATTAGTCATGATTTTCCCTCATTATGTCTGCGGCCGCAAATGGAGAACAAATTCATTCTCTTTATCTGCTTGAGATTGGTGAAAAATGGAATAAAATGGGTAATTTATTCCAAGTCTGTGCAGTTAGTTAATTTTAAAGGGGTTATATCACACTTTTTTTTTACCAACCGTCCCCCTCTTACAATATTAGTAAAAAAAAAAAGAAACTTTTTTACCCAGGTTTTTAATGACCATTTTCCACCCTCTGACCATTAAAATTAAGCAGGAATTAATTTTTTTCTGTTCCTTTAAGAAACACTTTGCTGCACCTACTTATCGATTTTATATGTATTTATGAATAAAATTTGAGGTCAGTAAAATGTTTAATGTATTTTATGCGCACCAAGGCTGCGTTTAATTGATCAGAAATACAGTAAAAACATTTGCGAAATATTATTAAATTTCTAATTTTATATTTTAATATATTAGGCTACATAAAATGTTATTTATTCCTGTGATGGCATAGCTGAATTTTCAGCAGCCATTACTAAAGTGATTTGGTGCTCATTTTTTATTATTTTTTATTTCTTACTATTTTCAATGTTGAAAACAGTTGTGCTGATTAATATTTTTGTGGAAACCATTAAAAAAAATGTATTCTTTGATGAATAGAAAGTTCAAAAGAACAGCGGTTATTTGAAATAGAAATCTTTTGTAACGATGTAAAAGTATTTACTGTAAAAAAAAAACTTTTTGCATATTAATTCATATTTCTAATTGTGACAAACTCACAAAACAATGAAGTGTGCTGTACAAACTGTTGACTGAAATAATCAGAGAGATCTGCTAATTATTTCTAATGTTGAGTTTTAATAAAGTAACTTGTTTCTCACTGGTGAAAAGTTTGAGTTTGACGTTGCAATATGTTTTCATACAGTACAGTAGTTCAGCAAACTCTTTTAAAGATCAAGGGAAAATTTGGTCCCTGAAGATATGACCCCTTTAAAGTTAATTTTACCAAAATGAATTTCTCATTTGCGGTAAGTTATTTATTTATAAGTTACATCCTTTTTTACCTTCCTCTCCCAAAGCTTCATATTTCTTTGGCTTAAACTGATATATAAAGATCAATAAGAAATTTCTCCCGTGGTAAAAAATGATTCTAGTCAGCATTACCTCCCAAACCCTGTATGCTAATGAATGACGGAATGCAAGCCAGCAGTTTGTTAAATGTTTTATATGGTATTTAATTGAAATATGTGCAGATGTGAGCATTCTGCTGGTTTTGTCACTCACACTGTATGTAGTCATTTGTTTTTTTTTCTGTTCCCTAACAGCATGCAAAAGTTTACTCAACAAAAAGGCAGATGGAGTCAAGGTAAGTCCACAGATGTTCCTTATATACCGACTTTCTTGTGGAGTTTGAGATGTTATAATCTCTCCAGCAGGTTTTAATTCAATCACCACAATTTAGTAAAAGTATATTGGTGCCCTTAGGCATTAGACTATGTGCTTTGCTGTAGATTGTAGCTGTACAACCCAAGTGTTGCCTGAGCGGATCTAGTTATCAGACTGTATTATAATGATTTTGACTACAGCTATAAGGTACCATGAAATATCCATTAGTAATTGTCGCCCTCTGTCTGAATGATGGATAACTCTTCCTGCCGTATGTTATTCATCTGTTATTTTGAACTGCCATCCGATCCGATCATTTCCCTAGTGATGTCATCTCTCTGAAAAGAAAGTTGTATATGTCCTCTCTATTTCAGCCCCAGACAAACAACACTAAAAACAGTGTAGTGAGCGCTGTAGTGAACGCCATGAAAGAAAGCAACACGGCTTCTTCTACACCGATGGTACCTCATCTACATTCAACACTCTTTGTAACCCATCTACTAATTTGACCGTATCCCATAATACATTTCTGCTAATGTTGTATTTGGTGCATGTCAGAGGTTTTTGCATGTACTAAATACATCAGATCTGTAGTTTGCTGTGCAGTAGATGTCTTAGTCATTCCTCCCTTATGAGTTTTTTTTTTTTTTTTGAGTGCTCGTGTCCTTTCAAAGCACGCCTGGTACACATAATTGTGGTGTTTTATAAACATATCATAAGGATTTGTTCTTGTCCGTAAGCTGCTGGTTTATGTCCTTCTGCACTCCTCTTGTAGGCGTTTACAACTACAAACTAAATCTAGTCATCGGACGAGGTCTTCTTTGACATTGCACTTGTTGTGTATACATGGTGCTGGAAAATAACCAATATAAGACTAGAGTTTGAGCCAAGTCACCATACAGAGTAGCATAAATGTATGGATTCCAGCAAATAACTAGGTAATTTGAGTCCGAGTGCATAAACCAGTCACAGTAAAGATGCAGTGTCCCACAGCTGTCAGCCGTTCGGCCATGTTGGAAAACTAGGAGTGTCCCCTGGAGATTTAAGAAAAGGAAAGCGGATTGACACTTCAAATGGGGCCTTGTTTGCTCGACTGCCCAAATAGCTGAGCAAAGAGTATCCTGGGACCTCCAAAACAATCCATTAAGAGCACAAGTTAACCCCCAACCCCTCCCGAGGCCTCCAAATGCCTTCACAGTGCTGATGGACAGCCAGCAACCACTGGGCGATATGAAACATACAAGACCCCAGAAACGCCAATTGGAATAATATGCTCGACATTTTAAGGATTCAAATGGGTCAATTGGGTAAATAACTGGAAGTTAATCAGAGGAAAAATATAGGGCATATAATCCAGAAACTGCTTGATTCAAGGCAAATTTTTAACTCATTTATGATTCTCTATCCCTGTGGTTCTGGCAGAATATTCGTTTATTTTGAGGAACTGCATCTTTAGATCTTTGTGACGCATTCCATTTATTATTTTTTATAAGTGTACACGTGTGGTCGGTTTTTATGCAGTGAATGTTCATCAAACTCATCATGAACTCAAAATCCTTATTTTGTGTCTTAGCCAAGCTCAGCTTTAAAAGTATGCGTGTGTATTCCTGGAGGATGTTGTGTTTATCCAGATCGTTGTGGATGAGTCTTAACCTACTTTAATCATGATATGAAATCTTATAAAATTTTACAGGAGCCACAAACTACAGTCGTGCACAACCCTGCCGATGGTCCCAAGGTACAATTTTCAGGAGCTTTTAGAATAGGGGTGGGGAACAATTCACAAATAACACTATTACGGTTCTTTCTAAATGAATCTGGGCTGATCAAATGAAAAACATAACGTGATTTTAATATATTCTTTTAATAATTTGATTTATTTGTACTCACAAAATACACAATTAATTAATATAGTAAATGAATATAAATAATTTAACATGATCATAACATGAATATGTTCATAACATGATCATTTTATAGTATATACACATTTTGTAATCGCTCTCTGATATAATCGCGCTCTTATTAATAATAATAATAATAATATTATACTACTAATATTGTATAATTTTGGCAAGACTATGGGACTATACTGTTGATAAAAAGTTCAGTTATTTTTTTAATGGCTGTCTGAATCAAAAACAAGTCACATCTTGAGGTATTTTATTTTATTATTTTTCTATTTAATTTTTTAACTTGTAAAAGATTTGTGGCCCTGCACTGTTGCTAAAACAAATGTAGATGTATCACGAATCACTCTCTGAATCAAGAACATTGCCTAAAGATTCCCACCCCTGATTCCGAAACTTATTTCAGAGACCATAGCCTAATGCTATTCATGACTTTTCCTTCATGTCTCATGTTTTGTTTGTCTTGCATGTTCTTCGTCTGTCTCTGTTTCTGTCCTCAGGGCTCCACGGAGAGCTGTAACACCACTGAGGAAGAGGATATGAAAGGTAGGAAAGGTACACAGATCTTCTCTCCTGTTCTCTGCATGCCTTCAGCACGGTGGAGTTCCAGCTCCCGGTGCTCGTGTCAAAAGGGTAATCCCTCTCCTCTCCGAACACTTCCGGTACTGCAGTCCCAAAAAAAAGCCTTTGATTGATCAATATACATCTCACATCAGTCAACAGCCTTTGAAATATGAAACATGAGGCTGTGGAGACACCTGAAGCTTTGTGATTTGAAGGCAGGGCCGTGAACTCACGCTGCCGGATGGAAAGGAGGGGAATTACGGTAGAGGGCATTGAGACGGGGTTTGATGGATTGTGCTTTACACATTAACATGCATGATGGTACAACTCTCTTGGTTTACAGCTACATTGCTAGTTTAGAGATACAATGTTAGTAAAGATCCACAGTGAAGGTGCACCTGATAGATTTAGTATTCAGCAAAGTAAATGAGGGCAAATTCATTGTGAAAAAAAACAAAGCATTCACAAACATTCCTATCCGGATGGGATTAGAATTCTCTGAACTCCAAGATAGCGATAGTCGTGTGAGGGAAAAACAGACATGTTTAATTCAAATTAAACAAAATAAAATTGCAAAGTACATCTGTGAAACACAAATTTACCTGACGTCCTCAGAGAAAACTAGTCCCATCTGAATAGGGCTTTAATAAGCATTTCTATGTCAGATCACTCACGCAATTTGTCATTGTCACGCAAATGAATTTGCAGCCACATTCAAACGATTTAATCCAATTTAAATATACATGTATACATCTGTTTTAAGCTGTCAGTGTCTCAGTAGGTTTCCTTGTAGATTGTGTGTGTGTGTGTCCTGTGTTTTTCACCCCACTTATTTAGATGTTTGTTGATGTGCCGTGTCTTGTAAATTCATTAGCATGTTGTGAACCGGACTGTTTTTCCCGAGGGACTCTCGCCGATACAGTTTTCTGTCACGAAAAGGGCCAGGCTCGAATTCATTTCCTCTCCTTATTCACTCCGAGCCTGAACAGACAATAGCAGCTTAAAGAGCCTTATCATTAGCTCCGTCACGTCTGAGGTTAGGTGATGAGGACAGGAAATTGGCGCGGAGCCTGGAGAAACAATCTCTGAGCGCGCTGTTGTCCAAGCACAACAAACACGACTCAGCTTCACCACACCCATAGATCCAGACCTGCGTCACACCATCACTCATAACTCGGCTGGAAAATCCAGGATCATCACCTGTAGTCCTGTTCCCATAAACACAGTGCTGCTTTTATCGAGAACAGCTCATCTAAACGCATCCCATTCAGCGTCTTCGTGACCGTTAAGCTATTTAGTCATGATTGCGTGCCAGCGTTGGTGTGGTGTCTGTGTTGGTTTGTTTCGGCTGGTGAAGGACATGAGAGATGTGTGTGTTTTTCCTCCTGGTGTCGTGTGGTTTTGGGGCTGTGCCAGCCGAGAGTGCGCAGGGAGCGAGCAGTGACAGTGCCGTGATGAGTCAGTGCAGTGCCGGGGAAGAGCCGCCCGCTCTGGTGGCTTCACCACAGGGCTCTCCTGCCAGTAAGTCAAGATCCTCTCGTATCACCTGGGCACCTTCAATCTCCCCCTCAAACCTTCAAGTCGAGACTTTTTTGTATCACCCCCCCCCACCCCCCCAACAACTCCAGCATTTCTGCCCTTCAGCATACTATCATATGGGTCACTTGTTTTCCGTGTAGAACAGTATGTCACAGTTGTTGATCCCCTTTTCTGCTCACAAATGTATTCACCCCCTGATGCATGCTACTCAACTGTACTGTTGTAAAGTGACATGCCCTTTAGTAGCTAGATTGACCATTTAGATGTTCTACTCCTGATTTTTCCTACATTCTCCTTCCTGATAAAGATTTAAGTCTCGCACACGTCGTAAACGTTAATATGCATTTTTCCACATACACGCATTTCAATAGATTCCCACAACCAAGCTACATGTTTGTGATTTCATGTGTCACTGTTTGATGAAACACTACTCCATACAGTCTCTAATGTATTGCTGACCTTAAGAAAACCCTGAAATAGGCCTAGTACGTAGAGTATCTAGTGAAATTATGCTTTTATTTTCTTCTATCATTATTCATAGTCCTTTATGAATTCTAATGCTCGTTTTTAATTTGAAATAATTGTATTTCTTCAACTGGGTTTGGTAAATGACCAAAATCCATTTACATGAGCTTCTTTTCAAAAAGTACGGGGTCAGTAAGACTTGTATTCAGAAAGGATCCAATAATAAATTGCAAATTATATTAGAATGATTTCTGAAGGATCATGTGACACAGAAGACTGGAGTAATGGTGCTGAAAATTCAGCTTTGCCATCACAGGAATAAATCACTTTTTAATAAAAAATATTATTTACTGATATGATTTTTGATCATATATAAATGCAGCCTTGATGAGCGTAAGAGATTTCTTTAAAAACATAAAAAAATCTTAAACCCTAATTTGAATGACCAAAACCATTATAAACCACAAACAAAGCTAGAGAGCAGCTTGGTGGACATAACACAGATACACTACTACTCTGTATATGCATAATATAGATTCATGTTAACAAATGGGATGCTGATAAAATTAATGCTTATTTTACTATATTTAAATGATCAAAAAAGTTGGAACTGACACATATAAGTTAAGGCTTCTGTTAAGTGGCTGACCATGAATATTATAACATATGAGAGGAGTAATGGTAAAAGAAACAAAAATTGAGTTGATTCTGTGTCCAAGCCAGAAAACACTGCAGCTGCAACACATCCACATCTGCTCTCTCTTCCTTTAACATCTGTCTGCATCTGTCTTCAGCAGTTTCCTCCACCCTCCCTCCTGTTCTTTACTTCATAAGTGATCAATTCATTGTCTACATTTTGACTTGCTTTGAACATCATAATTTCATTTTAAACTTTTCCATTCTTTTTTTATTCATCCCTTTATATGCATTCTAACACCGTTTATGAAGTACAGCAAAATGACTTTATTGTATATACTTTTATTTAAGGCATTAAAATAATTATTTATCCAAAAATGTAAATTCTATCTTCATTGAAAAAGAGCTGCATAGATATTCTCCTTTTGTATTTTGTGGATGCAAAAAAAGGATGATAGAATTTTTATGTTGGGCGATCTAAGATATGTGATGTTGTACTTCATACTCACGTGTTCATGCGTCCTCTCTCTTTCTGCATGCATCATCACTTCACTGTTGCGTGTGCTGCGTTGTGTGTTGCAGCCGTCCCCGTGCATGACGTTAAACGCTTGGCATGGAACAGTTCAGAATATACCTCATGTCCAGAGTTAGAGCGAACTCATTCTGGCCCCTGTGCCTCAGTCCATGGGGTCGGCGGTATCACAGCGAGTGTGTCCGCAGCTCAGTGTAAGTGTGTGGGGTAGACCAGGACACACACACACACACACACACACACACACATTCTATCAGATGTCACAGTGGGCAGTTTGCATTGTGTTAGTCAAGGTTGTGACTGATTTTTAGCGGGTAGATTTTTAGTAGTTTAACGAATAATGTGTTAATCCAAATGCATATAATTTACACACTATAAAGGCCTATTTATATTGAATTCAAGCACTTAAATTGAAAATCTGCATTTGTACCGTCTCCATCACACAGTGTGAGAAAATGTGCACATTTTTATTCTCATCTTTTTTTTTTCTCTGTGGAAAAATAAATGAGTTCATGGCTTGTCAGAATTATCATAATTACAAGATTTTAACTTTGAATTTGAAACTCTGAAACACTTCAGTAATTCCATTCATTGAGTAATGCCTTAATAATGCAAGATTAATTTGAAAATAAACATAAGACATACAATAGAGTTTACTGTTTCTAGAAAAGAATTGGATAACCATGTCTAATGTCCTACTAAATAACTTTAAATGTTTATTAAGGCTTTTGCATAACGACTGTTACTTGTTTTATTATATTTTTGTCTATTATTTACTATATTACTATACAATATTAAATGGATTCCTTTTGACATTAATATTGTTGCCATAGAGGTTTTCACCTTCCTGCATTTATACATGTCTGAGTAGAACTTCAAGTATTTACAGTAACTACGACATGGCGTGAGCGCACCAAAAACTCGCCAACCAATAGAATACAAGCTTTTGGGTCATGTGACTAGAGCTGCCATTTCAGATCAAGGTGAAGCTGGTTTCTGAGTATTTTCAACACATTTTATTTTTATTTAGGCATATGTATTTTTTCACAGACTGATACATTTGATTTACGATTTGTTTATTTGTAGTTTTATGTCACTTTCACTCTTGGTGTCAGTAGGTCTTAAAGAGAGAGTTCACCCAAAAATAAAAAATTCTGTCATTAATTCCTCACCCTCATGTCGTTCCAAACCCGTAAGACTTCGTTCATCTTCGGAACACAAATGATGTGTTCCGAAGATGAACGAAACTCTTACGGGTTTGGAACGACATGAGTAATTAATGACGCAATTTTCATTTTTGGGTGGACAATCTCGTCAATATGAAATTATCGCAGGTATCTGCAGTGCGAGCAGTGCAGGTTGTGCTTATTAACTTTCCATTGTTGTTGTTTTTTTCTTTTTTCATCATTTCATTTCCTCTCCCTCCATCATCCCTCATCTTTCACCCGTTCTGTTCGAGTAGCTCGTAAGCAGGAGATTATAAAGATCACGGAGCAGTTGATCGAAGCTGTCAACAATGGAGACTTTGAAGCATACACGTAAGTACAGCCCACCTGACCTGCACATGACTGCAACACAGGGATCTCGAAACCTTGTAACAAAGATACTATGAAAATTCTAGGTCATTGTATGAATTTAATAGCCTGGGAAAACCCAGACCACTTCCGGCTAATTTAGATTTGCTCTGCAAGTGGGTCTGGCAAAGAGCCCATTGAAACCCATTTCCAATCCGTCGAAATCGCGGCACCAATCAGAAACGTTGGGGCGGGCTTTACACGATGACGACAGAGCAGAGACGGTGACGCAGATTTTGTACATTACAGAGATGGATGCCGCCGTGGAACATCACAACATCACTCGTTCGAATCAGCTATCGCGTCTGTTTCAAGCGATTTAAAATTGTCATTTTCGTCAACACAAACAGAGAATTGCTGAGAGTCTCGAGATGTTACTCCGTCGCTCTGCATACGTCATGTCATTCATCGCTCTGATTGGTTTTAGATCTATCCGACGTCCGTTGGTGACGCCCCTGTGGAAATGAATTGTCTATGGAGCTTTGCCAGACCCTTACTCAGTTACAACTGAGAGTGGTCTGGGTTTTCCCAGGCTATGAATTTAAGGCTTTAAGGTGCATTTTATATTAAAAATGTACAAACAGGCAGATAAACTATCGGTCTGAAAGAACTGAATTCCCAGTCTGTGAAGAAGATGCTCCTGTTATTTTAAGAGAATATTGTATCTAGCCACGAAATGCTGGTAATATCCAGTTGTATCCAGACTCCAATTAAATTGCTTCACTGTAAACATTCTTATGTACCACAGAAGAATCTGTGACCCTGGTCTGACCTCTTTTGAGCCCGAAGCTTTGGGGAACCTGGTTGAGGGGATGGACTTCCACAAGTTTTACTTTGAGCACTGTGAGTCACGTCAAACTACGAGTATAGTTGCTTTACCTAAGTCATAACTACTGACCAAATCTGAGATACAATCAATGTGTTTGACTTTTACAGTGTTGAGTAAGAACAACAAGCCCGTGCACACCACTATTCTGAATCCTCACGTTCATCTCATCGGGGAGGACGCTGCCTGCATTGCGTATATCCGGCTGACGCAGTACATCGACAGCCAGGGCCGCCCGCGGAGCTGCCAATCGGAGGAGACGCGTGTGTGGCACCGTCGTGAAAGCAAGTGGCTTAACGTCCACTTCCACTGCTCAGGGGCACCAGCCGCCCCCTTACAGTGAACTGCACAGGACAGGTAAAAACACACCATTCGCACTGCACCATTTTTCTCCGTCATTTAACGCATGTAAGTAAGCCTGGATTAACAAAAGAAGCAATAAAATAAAAAAGGTCATTGTAAAGGTGATCTCACCATTGTGATTTTATTGCTCATGATTGCTTTAACTTTATTTGTCTTATTAGCAGTGTCTGGAAAAGTTTCTTTTAAAAGTAATGTTACAATATTGCAAAATAAAATATCAATAAGACATGCACATTTCCATTCACAAAAAGCTTTATTTCTTTCAGTTTACCTGGATTCTCGAGATAATGGGAATGTTTCTTCTTTGTGGCTGGACGGGCATGTGAAGGCCAGCTGGATGACAGCTCTTAAAGTTACAGACACACCAGTGAGGAACTCTGACAACATCCAGTTCAACTGTCTACACCACCTATCCTGTCCTATCTTTGACCAACGGGAGCTGGCCGCGGCCGTGGCCCCGCCCAAGGGACGGTGCATGTATCTGACGCCCACATGGGGGGTGCTGTTTTGTCCTTTTCCCACGGAACCATCTTTTATTTTTTTGCCCGTTAAAGATGTTCAGAAGGTGTTGTAAGTACTGATCTATGAATTCATAAATATACTGTACATTGTAAAAATCACTAGCTGAACCAGAAGCTACAATCAAGTTTGAAAAAGCATTTATGTAAGTAAACCAGGATGTGAGTTGGCAGAGTTGGGGGGCTGAACTTCAAAAAAAAAAAAAAAAAAAAAAAAATCACTAAATGGACTAGCGCCCAAAAGCTTCTAAAGTTTACAGGTTTGTCATCACAATCATTCTTGTATACTTTGCAGATTTTTGGAAACAAAATTATACGAAAAATTAAGGGAAGGTGTTGTCTAATCCGAGAGCAGAAGTTCTTCATATCAAAAAAGAACCAAAGTGTAGTTTTTAGTCTTTTTAAGGAGTGTTTTTGTTCGGTGTTGGCTTTTTATGTAACCTGGGTCTGAGAGAAGGTTTGTGCGGCTCAGGTTTTAGTAATCTCTTGTGTTAATGTGGAACTCTTTCTTTTTATTTGATTTTTTTTTTTTTGTCTTGGACTGACGTAACACAAGTATTTTATGTTCAATTTTTAAGACTGTTTTATTTTTTAAGTTAATCTAAATAAACATGTAAAGATATACAGAGATATTTAAAGGAGGTATGAACTCTCACCATCCAGGTTTAGGGAAAGATGTCGTTCCTGATGTGTGTGTGGGTGTGTGCGATTGGAACTTGAATAAATTGAATCCTCCCATTTAGATTGAATATGACGAAAGCCCAAGTGAACAGCACACAACTAAACGCCGACCAGTAGATTTGCCCTTCCTGTTTTGCTAGATCACATTAGCGCCATAGACGAACCACTGCCTTTATACGCACAGGCAGGATGTACTGTGATAGTCAGACATGAACTTCATTCCCGTTTTCCAAACTCGTCAGGTTTGAGCTCAAAGGAGGACTAGTAATTTTTACAAACTGCATCATGATGAAAATAGCTTTAGTATTCGACTCGCCATCCCTTCTTCCACCACTCGGCTGCATTGTAAACGTACTCAGTTGTTTTAGTAATGTTGGACGTGTCTAACTCGCCCTGTCCTCAGTGTTGTCGTGGCGTGGTTCATGTCGGTGACGGGGGTGTACGTGCTCTGTAAATACATGCCATTCAGTTCGTCCCATCACAAGGAGCGGGTGAGGAAAAACGAAACACAACGCGTCCAGTTGCCACAGTTACGTTGTTTAAAATCACCGTTTTAATGTTTGTACAATTGAAATTCACAGCAGTTTGTTAGATCTCACCACAAATGATATTACGCAGGCTTTATGGCACTGACTATTTAAACTCAGTTTTAGTGTTACTGTTACTTAACTTAGAAGTGAGGGTTTGGTTTTTCGCAAGTGATTAATCTGTTGAGTCTGTAGTTGCACGGATGCTTTTCATCACTGCTACGGTTTTGTCTTTAGATAGATTTTAGTATAGTTTCGTTTGACGCAAATATATTACGTGTGGGGAAAAAAAACAACCAAAACTACCGAGTTCACCCCGTCTCCTTGAAACGCATCAGTCTTTTGTAACGGTCTGTAAATACATGTAGTGTTCGCACACCTCATTGTGTGCTGGGCTTTGTGACATATCAGGACTATACCTCCGCACGTGTGTGTGTGCGCGCGTTTATCACCTTAATGACAATGTCTTTTAAGTAAGTAGTGATGCTGTCAGATTATATGTGATGCTGTTTTCACGTCCGTTTTGTGTCTCGCGCTTATTTCTTGCATTTTTTTATTGCTATTTTTTGTCCTTTTTCCTTTGTTTGTGCTATGGGGAACTGCTGCCTTGCCTGGCCAAACTAGATCTACGCTTTTTATTCTTTTCATTTTTATTTAAACCCATCCAAGAGTTCCTTTTACTGTGCATGGTCGACATCTTCAGCTCCATGAAAATGAAAGGGATTGAGATGAGGAGTCACTTAGCTGGTAGATTTAGAGAAATGAATATCCAACCCCTGAAAAGCTCGGTCTGAATCCTGGGCCAGACGGCAGATGTATGAGTCTTCTGGCCCACCCGTCCAATGACAGGAGAAATCAAACACGCAGTTTAAATAAACCACAGAATATGCATGTGTACTTTTCTTGGTAAATCTTCTTTTCTTTTCTTTTTTACTGTCTGTGTTTACTTAATAAAAAAGGGAAAAAATCCTCATAGTATTTGCATCTCGACATGAAAATCACTCCATTGGGAATTATAAGTGATGTACCATATTAAAAATGAAAAAAAAAAAATGTAGAAAATAGTGAAAAATATATAAAACAAAAGCCTCTGCTTGGTATGCTCCCCTCATTCTAAGTAAATCTATTGCATTGTAATGGTATACTATTGGGCTTCGTATATACTCGGAGTTTAAACATGGATGCTGGATTTTTGCATGATCATACATTTAATAAAACCATGAAATGACAACTATCAAGTGTTTGTCTGAATGTTAGTAGGTCTTTATCATAGCTTTGTTATTATTGAAACTTGATCTGGAAAGTATTTAATAAAAAGAGCATTTCTGCAGCTGATTCTGTGCTTTTTTTGTGCAATGTAAAAATCCACATGAAATCAACATTTAGTGTATTTGTCTTGATACGCGTCACTTGTCTTATTTTGAAAGATTCATTCATGCACATTATTACAATGAAGAGTGCGTCTAACTTCTCAGGCCTCACGGAACACAAAGGTGCATTTAGTAGTTTGGTGCTTATTTAAAAAAAATGACAGATTAAGAAATAAATAGTTTTTGTGAACTGTCATCTGAATGGTTTACACTCAAACGAGATGAAGACATAATCACTTCTATAAAAAGTGTTTTGATTATGTAGTGGGTCACCCCCCTCCAAAAGTGATGCCCGGCTTAGGAAATTTGACCCTTCATTCAAATTTTATAAAATATTTTTTTTAAGCATATTGCATAGTTGTGTTTACGCTATGAAACATGCCATATTATGCAGACATTATTTTGGCCACGGTGTAAGAAATTACAAAAAACAAGAGATAACTAACGAAACAAAATAATAACTGATCATGTTGTTGTCCATGAATGATTTTTTCCTTGTTTTCTGTTTTTTTTTTTTGCATAGTAAAATATTTTTTATACTCATATTTTTTATGATTTATTTGAACTTGTAGGGTCATTAAAAAGAATTATCCCCTCCGAACACCAGTTTTGGCTGCAACTGTAGGCCTGTTCATTTGGCAGTGGAGAAAACGAGAAAATCACACGTATGGCTGAAAATGCAGATATGGACAAAAGAAGTGTAAAAATCGAGCGTAAAGAACCAAGTCCAAGTTGCTTTTTTGTTGGACTTTAAAGGGTCCTTGGAAAGAAGCCTTTGTTTCCTGTCAAATGTTCATTTATTTATTTTTTTAAGGAATGGATGCATCAGGTGTATATCCTTGGTCCACAATATTCCTTTCCACACATTCCAATTATACACAAAATTAGCAGAAAATGAATCGGGACTGAGTTCGTCCAGTTTCATTAAACGGAGTTTCATTATGGAATGCAAGATGAAATAATTTTAGAGATGAAGGTATTATTTTTCTTTTGCTGTAGGCTAAATGAATCACTTAATGCTAACTGGGCATAATGCAAATCATCACCACACATGTTGTCACTATAGTCAGTAATACAAATTAAAAGTTCATAGAAAAAGTATTTTATTCATTTAATAGTATTATCGTGCCGTGACCACGTGAATGAAACCTTAAACGACGTAACCTTATGCACTTACCAGATCAACTCATTCTAGTCATCATAAAATCAAAATGTACTATTACTTTTTATGGAATATTGCAGCATTATAAATGATTTATCTGTGCATTTTTTTTTATTACATATATATATATATTTTTTTATTATCTTTAATCAAAATAACCTCCCCTGCCTCATCTCTTCTCTGATGACGTAAATTAAAAAAAAAAAAAAATTGTCCGAGAAACGTTTCACTCGTTCTCCACAAAAGGGAAAACACTATAGCAACTTTACCAAGCCTCACAGGATACAGCCTTATTGAGAAGCACTGAATGCACCTTTAATTAAATGATGTAATGCTGGTTAATGAATGAAAAGCTATTTTTTTAGTTTTGAAAAAAGCATTTGCATCTCAAGTTGCCTAGTTAAATATTCTGGTTGACTTCTTGAGGCTACAGTGCTTCATGAACCAACAACCGTAGCCTACCATACATGTCCATGTTTAATGTGCTGTGAATTAGACCTTATAGTTTTTGCAGGTGTCCAGCTGCGCTAGATATGCTAGGAAAAGTAATACTTCAATACAAGCAGCATTTGCTGCATCAATAGCGCGGGTCTGCAGTCAGATGCATAGGCACTTTAGAGTTCACACCATTTATTTTCCTTCCTCTCCCCTCCAGCACGCCGTGTGCTGTCTGTGGCGGCTCCCAGCGGACCTGAGCAAGTCTTATTTAAGGGCTTTGTTTCCTGCAGTCGAGCAGCTGGGCCCCCAATCTCTCAAATGGAGGGCGAGTCTCTCGTTTCTGGGCGGTGATTAATCAAACTCTCTCTATTCTTCCTCTCATCTGATAAAGCAGACTGCAGGAACAGAGATAAGATACCGTACTCACCTCTCATCTCCAGTTCACCTTATTCTACTCTTAAAGAAGAGGAAACCGAGATGCCCGTCTCCATTCTGTGCCTTCATTTCCCAATATGTGTGTACTTAAACTAAACACCAGACATGGGATCACATTACTGTGAATTCATTTTTTTATGTACCCAACTGTTGCTACACATACACAAAATTCACATTCACTCATTGGCAAAAGTGCAGCACACTGTACTTCTCTTCTTGGCTCCTGGGGCTGCACAATGTTTGTTGACCTCAAACAGAAATCACTTAACAGTAACTGTTTTGTTTTTTTTAAAGGCAGCAAGATGGCTGAAATTTATGATGCACATTTAAATACTTCTCTGCTTGGCAGAGTTAAAGACTTTGGAGAATAAAATTTAAATAATCCTCTCATAGTCCCTCCCTTTCATGGGTATTTCCACAAAATGTTCCCAATCTCCTAGAGGTTCTGTGCAATTCCCTCTCTTCCTAGAAGACTATATTTGCATTTCAAAACAGCGAGTTCACAGCGGCTTTTAAACCACTCTAGAAGTCTTTTTAAAGCCGTCCAATCAAGTCACTCCCATTTCCATATCTGTGAATCCATAAAGGTCTACTACAAGTTCCCATGACGAGGATGAGGGCCACTCTGACTCTGAGGGCTTCATTCAGACTGACAGCGTGATCGGGCCGTCTCCTCGGTCAGAGCCTGTGCGGAGTAAGGAGGGCGAGAGGGGTCAGTCCTCTTTTGGCTCCTGCCGCACACGGGCCCCGAGTTCTCCTATGTGGAGCAGGGTTCTGCTGTGGTTCTCCTCATCAAGGTTCTTATCAGCTCCAGCTGGCGTTGTGCAGTTCGTCTCTGAGCCAAACGGGCAGAGGCTGACCCAGACGTTTAAACATCCTGAGTAACTCCACGTTCTGCTCGCGGTAATACTCTGACAGAAACGCCCTTGACTGGAGTGATGGGAAGATAACAAAATCAGAGTTACACACAAATATATATGGAAGCTCATTTCCATCACTTAAAGAAAATCATGCTTTGGTAAAACATAATTATGACATAAAAAGTAAAAATGATAAGATACTAAGTCATAATCATGAGATAAAATCATAATTGTGACATGAGTCAATTGACATACTGTAAGTCAATTCTAAGATAATAAACCATAACAAAGAAGACAACAGATGTCAATTATTGACATTGTGAGATGTCAATTATGAATTGTCAAAAAGCCAAAATTATGACACCATCATAATTATCAAAATTTTGACTGTCATCATTTTGTCTTATGTCAATTTTGACAATTCATAATTTACATCTCATAATTGTGACAGTCATGATGTTGTCGTCTTTGTTATGGTTTATTATCTTAGAATTGACTTAAGTATGTCAATTGACTCAATATGATTTTATCACAATTGAGATAGTCAATTATGATTCTAAGTCTTAATTATGAGATAAAGTAAAATAATTATAAGACACCAAGTCTATGGCAGAAAATTTAAAAGACTATCGCATAAAAAGTGAAAAAATATGAGATACTAAGTCAATTATGACAGTCAAAATTGTTAAAAGGTCAAAATGATGGCAAACTAATTCACAATTATGAGATAAAAGGTTGAAATTGACAAAGTCATGACATAAAAATTCAAACTTGATATAAAATCTTAAATATGGCATGACAATTTGATGTGCCATTAAAAAAAAAAAAGGTAATTATGAGATCATATTTGACATTAGTCATCATTTTGGCATGCAAATTTTAACATTATCTTAATTTATCTCTGCTCTATTCTCACTTGATGTCTAACCGACTCTTTCTACACTGAATTATAGAGAGGAAAACAGGACTAAATAAACGTCACTGGCTATAATTGAAATGCAATGTCTATTTTTGTTCAGTTGGAGAATCTTATCTCCATATCTGGAGCTCTAACATTGAGAAGTGAGCTGTACCTCCAGGCTCATGTCTGGATATTTCCTTCCTTTGCTCTTTCCCAGACAGCGAGTGCGTCCTGCCTCCAGTTTCTGACACCAGAAGCCTTTACTCTCCTCAAACCTTTCAACACAGAGCAGAGAGAGGGTTACTTTTCCTATAGTACGACTTTAGAAAATAAACATACATTCATAGACTTCAGCAATAAATAAAAAATGTAATGTGAAATCCTTAATACATGACAAATTAGCATCCAGGACTGGAACTACTGTATCAGTTTTGTGATAAATATATTTTATTAAGCGCTCTCGGACTCCAGTGAGGAGGTGTGTAATAAGGAGAGCTCGTACGTCAGAGCCTGTGTGTAGTTGTAGTACGGTGTGACTCCCAGGAACTTCTGAATGCCATCCATCATCTGAGCAGGACTGGAGCGCAGCTGGACACCATCCACGATCAACAGCTGTTTACAGGATAAACACACATCACACACACTGATGCCGCTCAACACACCTGCTCAGGAACGCTACGAGATGGGTTTGAACGAGTGCAGGTTCACTCAAATGTGTGGACGCATGCATTACTTGTTTGTGTGAATATTTTAGGTTATTTCTCAACATAAATGTAAAGGTGTTGATGCCGCTGACAACTCCAGTTTTCATTCATGTTTATAATTTAACACAGTTTACAGTAATACACTTATAAATGAACAGTGATTCTCAACCAGGGGGTCTCAAGATTACTTAAAATAAGACAAAACAAGCCTCAAAATCAAGATTTTTTTCATTAAAATAATTTCTAGATTTTTTTCTTGCCAGTTTTATGAATACAGTTTGGGGTCAGTCAGATTTTTTTATTTTTGAAGAAGAAGAAATTAACTCTTTTATTCATTGATCAAGTTTCTATTTGTTTTCCTTTGAACTAAACATTTACCAAAAAAATCTGAAAAAAATGTATTACATGTTTCCAAAAATATGAACTGTTTCATGAAGGATCTTGTGACACAGAAAACTAAAGTGCTGCTGAAAATGTAGCTTTGCCACCACAGGAATAAATTACATTTGAAAGTTTATTAAAACAGTTATTTTTAACTCTAATAATATTTCACAATAGTAATGTTTTACTGTATTTTCTAACAAATAAATGCAGCCTTGGTGAGCATAAGACTTCTTTCAAAAACAATAAAAAAATCTTACCAACTCAAAACTTTTGAATGTAATGTAACATATTTTTCTAGTTATGCCAAGCTCAGAAATATCTTATCGATAGAAATAGTGTACAAAAATACTTTTCATTAAATAATATTTAATTCATTAATTTATTTAAGTACCTGCCTTCCGCTAAAAGATATGCATGTAAACTTCGGTGAACAGCTTTTCTGGGTGCTGTGCAGTGACTGAACCAGTTGTGTGTTTTAGCTGCTATTATATGATCTATTTACTCATGTTTTGAACACAATTGACACCCAGAACTGAAAAGAAGGATAGTTACATCATAGCATGACATAACTGCGGACTAAGATGAAAAGAGTTCTTTTAAGAGGTAAATCTTTTGTGTTCACACCTGGCTAGGTTAATAGCGGTGTAACTAGGAGTCAGCTGTTGGCGTGCGTGTACACACACACACCTGACTGGGCTGGTAGTGATGTACCCAGCGCTCCAGGTGACTGCTGTAGGCTCCGGGCTGAAGACAGCGCCGGTGCAGAGACAGCAGAGCAGCGGGAGAGGACGGCCCAGCAGAGATCACCTCCTGAAACGTGTAGTTTAGCGCCACAGGATCCTGATGAGCCCTCTGATGCTAGAGAGAGAGAGACAGCAGAGGAATTAAACAGTTGTAGTTTTCTTCAGATGTGTCACTGGAGGAGGAGGAGGTCGATAACATCTGGAAAACACTCCATTAAGGCCGTTATATACTCACGGTGAAATGCTTTCGCTTAGGGGTAAAAAAATTAAAAGTTTGAAATGTGTGACCTATGGTATACTATTAGTGAACCGCTTTACAGTATTAAACACAAACTCAGTGTTGCTTTCGATTAGTATTGAATCATCTTTTTCTACTATAAGGCAGCTCTTCAGTGTGTTCATGTTATTATCAGGCCAAGACTTTGCAGGCAGCGTTTGCACATGAAGGTGATGTCCAATCAAAGGCATTTCCAATGGAAATAAATGTCAATTTTACATCAGACGGTGTAGTTATGACATCTACCAGCAGGGGCTAACCGAGTCGTGCTAATTAACCAGCTAAACCTTGATGCTTTGGTTTCTTGCGTACACAAACGCACCTGATACCAGGAATACGCCCGGTCAGCAGGGTTGATGAGTATAGAGATGATTTTGGCTCTTGGTAACAGGGCGGCTGCTCTCTTCGGGGCGGTTTCAGTGTCAAAATAGTTTGCGCTCTTCTCAAACAGGAAGTCTGTGCTCACATTTGAGGGTACGGGGAAAAAATCCATATACCTGAGACGAGACAGAGGGACAGAGTTAGCCTGCACAATGAAGCAAATGGCAAATCCTATACCAATCAAATATTAAGAGGGGAATAATTATGTTGTTTGTTTTAAACATGTTCCTATGCAGGTGATCTGAGTGCTTGCTAAGGCATTCCTAGGTGGTCCAAATCGAAAAGGTTTACAGAACTTATTTGACCTTTTTTTGTTGCAAAACCACATGTCTGATGACTTTTAAAAGTAATAGCATGTCTTCTCAACCAGTGACATAAATGTAATACTTTACCCAACATATGAGCATTAATAACAATAGTCATGCTTTCTAAGGCACAATATACTCACTAAAATATAAAATGTAGGACATTTAATTCAAAAATGAGTTTTGTCAGTGTGATGTGAGTGAAGCTTTGCAAATGAAACAAAGAGCATGAGGCATGGATGGAGTTTCCATGGTTACCAGTCAATGCCTCGCTGGTAGTTTGGTCCGCTGAAGAACTGCACCTCCTCAAAGGTGACGGTGCTGGGGAAGCTGCTGGTAATGGCAGGATGAAGGGCAAGAAACGAGTGCAGTGCGGTAGTTCCTGCGGAAAGATCATGACACCAGAATACAATCAAGCTGTTTTAGTCAAATATTAATCACATTTCTTGGAAACATTCGGTGTTCCGTGACTCGAATGCCATGTGTTCTACATCATAAAGCCTGGCTAATCGCCGAATTGTATTTTAGTTTCTTATGGTTTAAAAGACTGACAAACAACACGGGTTCATGCTTCTGTTACTGCAAACAACCTCACATCTATGTTCAACACGGAATTCATTTCTAACCAAAAAAAGAATAATATTTCAATGTTTTGTGTTACCGGTCTTCTGAGGGCCAACCACTAGAAACTTGGGCAGTCTGTCACAGGTCTTCTCTTTGGACCAGATGTCTTTGTGTCTCTTGTCATGACATGGGTTCTGTTTATCAGGGGGAGTAATTAAAAATAATATGAGCATAAATTAATATGAGACTAATACAAATCAGTTGTAAAAAGTACTGTAAGTTTTCCTGTTCATTATGTAAACTGCATTTTAATTCAAGGGTTTTTAACAGAGGATCCACGGTACTGCAGGAAGTCTGTCAATTAATGTTTCTGTAGCGCTATATATACACACACATACATATATATATAATAAAACACATAAATTATATACAAAAACTTGATGTTAGATGCGAGTGCCACTTTTTGTTTTGGCGGGCAGTGTATATACATACATATATATAACCATTTTAGATGCAATGAAACAAAAATAATTTAAAATGACATATTACAATTTTTAAGAATAAAGAATGTATATAATTTTTTATATTGTTCACTTTACTATTGATTTTGGGGTGAATTATGATGTCTTTAGCACAATTGGTAGCCGAACCATGACATTCATCCAATAATAAGAGATTCAGTAATAACCATAAAAATGTGAGTGCACAAACCTGCCACAAGGGGTCTCTCTCATCAGGGAAAATCTGGAAGTATTTGTGAGCGAGTCTGACAGGAGGCAGAGTCTGCAGGCGCAGGTGAGTCCAGCACTGCACAAACCTCACCAACGACTCAAAGGTGTACAGGCCCAGCCGGTCGTTGCCGTAGTTTGACAGGTGAGTCATGAATATACTCACCTACCCATGGGAGAGGACGGGAACAAGTGGATCAAAAAACAAACGTTTGTAATATTGCATAATTCTTTGGGTTAGAGTGTCTTTGTGGGTGTGACACTAACCGGATTGAGCAGCACTGTAAGAAACAGCTCTCCGCCACGGATGCTTTTGTCCAGCTCCTGAGGGCCTCCTGGATAATCTTTATAGAAGATGGTGTGTGTGAAAAGCCCACATGTCTGCCGGGGGAGAACCTAATACACAAAACCACACACAACTTATTAAAGTCAAATTACACTAACAGAAATGAGAGAAATCTTGGGAAATGATTACTTATATTATAAATACGTTTGTAACATTACAATAAGGCTTGATTTGTTAATATTAGTTAATGCATTAGGTATCAGGTACTAAAAATGAAAAAAATTAACAGCATTATTAATCTAGGTTAATGTTCATTTAAAAAAATGGCTTCTGGAAATTTTAAAGAAAAATAAATTCTATTTTAAAATAAAACAGTTAATTTAAATTGTAATAATATTTCACAACACTGTGTTACTGTATTATCAAATAAATACAGCCATTCTTAAAAAAACGATTACAAATATTATTTTGAAGTTTAGTGTATAGAAATTTGCATTAATCTTGATTAATATATGCTGTAAAAAGTATTGTTGTTAGTTTATGATACCTACTGCATTAACTCATTTTGATAAACTGATCCTTAATGTGTTACCACAATTTTTTTTTTAAAGGTGTTCCACTGCAGGGGAAGATACCAAGCCCGAGTTAAGGTGTGCTACCATACCCAAAAGGCAAAACTCTTGCATAGTTTATGATTGACACATTAATACCTGCCATTGTTGACAGCGTCAGCTGTTATGCAGCTATCATGAGACTGTTGAAGTCATACACATTAAGGCTACAGTATGTTTACACGGAAACGATCTGAAGAGAAAACGCAAAAGTGGCGTTGCTTTATCCCTTTTTATTCTGCGTTTAGACAAACGTTATGTGGGGGAAATGTGTGTGCATGGTGACGCAAAAGTGTGTGAAATTCGATGTAGTATGCACTCCAGGCGGCTAGGTGGCAATGTGAAGCAATGATAGTGAAAGAGACGCTGACACTGTTTTTCATGTTTAATACGGTAAAGCTGCTGCTTTAACCCTCGGTGCTCTTCGTGTGTCACTCAAAAATGACAGATTTTTTTTTTTTGTCAATGAAATTAATACTATATTTTAGTTTGATAATGTTTTGTTATTTTCCTGTACTGGTGCATGCCTGTGACGTAAACGCATACACGACGAGAGCCACCGTGAGCAGATCGGTGCCTTCACTGTCTAGCAGACTTGTGTTTTTACCCTTTAGACGGGAACGCGACGGTGGAACGTTTTTAAGATTTCCACTCTGGAGGGTGGTTTCACTTTTTTGAGTTTTTAAGCCCCAAAAACGCTGTTGCCGTCTAAACGAAACGCACATCTGATAAAATATTTGTCCGTTTTCACCCGCGAGCGTTCTCGTGTAAACCGGGCCTCAGATGGACGTCTCTGGCATCAAGTAAAAAAAATGTAGCGCTGCATTCAGTCTAGTTGTTTTGCTAGATGCAACCAAGCATCTTATGTAAACGCCCCCTGAGAAACACGTTTGATTGAGTCAGGTGATCTTGGGTTGCTACCTGAATGCCGTTGTGTATGAATCCCCTACGGTAGCGGGCAGGCCTGAGATGAGGATACTCCTCTGTGCTGGTCACCTTGATGCCCCATACACTCTTCCAGGCATCATAAAGCTGACTGTGCACAGGGTAAACTCCTGAGTGATGGGGGGCTACAGCGTAACCCATGTCTGTGGGGATCCCATGCTCCTAAAAGAGACACAACCTGGGATTACTTTGCTTGTAGCTATGCAAAATCAAACAAAATCTTGTGCAACACCAGAATTCAACGACATTATTTAGCATGCATCAAGGCGGATTCCGACCTGTGCAAACTGTCTATTAAGTCTCATCTGTTCTGCGAGCACGCTGACGTTGTGGAAGAGATGAGGTTGCATGTGGCTCCACATGTGCGGGAACCACCAGAACTCCTGCCGGTGTCGGAGCAGCGTGTCGTCACCCTCATCTTCCTCATCTGTCCCTGAAGAGCAAGATCAGACAGAGACAAAGTATACATGTGTGGAGGTGGAGATATAGATTTTACCTGTTTAACTCATCTAATAACTTTATCATACCTGTATGAAAAAACTTGCCAGAGAATCCCAGGTTGAAGGTGAAATTAGGTACCAGAGAACGAAGTTTATTCTGTGTGTGAAGCAGTGCCTAGAAGAAAAAAATCCAACTGGTTCAATATACATAATTTTATAGCTGACACATGATGAGCAGTTATTGTGGGTTAAGATTTTTATTTTGGGTATATGAAGCTACTGTAGGTTACAACTAATGGCGGGTGGTATAAATGTATCACAGTATGAGTCACGGTGATGACATCTTGCAAAACAGTTATTTTTGCTGGATTCAAAAAAAATGTGTTGACAGTACAATGTACTGTCCTTGTGTTAATACCAATTTTGGATAATCCAGTCAATTAAAATAAAATAAAAAATAAAGTCATTTTCTCTTTGTATTTGTAACAAAAAAATACTTTTTTTATTTTTAAGATTTAATATTATATTAAACTGGATGAGTCACATTTAAAGTTGTGACCGCACATCAGTTCTACTGTCTATCTATGTGGAAAACAAACATAAATAGCTCAACTTTAAATTCAGGCTCTTCCTCATCCTGACTGTTTGGGACACAATTGATCCTCTATCTTCGCATTTACTTTTTTTTTTTTTAACACAAACGGTATTTTAAAGAATGTTGTTATGTAACCAGACAGTTGACAGTTTTTTTTTTTCCTACTATGGAAATCAATGATTGCTGTCAACTGTCTGCTAAACAAAATTCTTTAAAATATCTTCTTTTGTGTTCAGCAGAAGAACGAAACAATCCTAGGCAGTCCTAGTCAATCAAGTATATTATTTTGTTATTTTAAAGATGCAGGTTGGAGAACAGGTGGATAAACAGGTCTTGCAGAAACAAGGAAGGCAATAACACGAATAGAACAAAAGATGAAAAATGAAAAAGTGCGCTCTTACTGGGGGGAAATAGAAAGGGTAAGAGAGGAAAAAATGAGAGAGAAATGTGAAACTGAAAACCTCAGGCATGACATTGCTTTTGGTGTGCTGGGCCACACAGAAACCCCTATGAGAACTTATCTGCTCAAATTAAAAAGTGAGCCAGTCTAATTAGCCCCATGCTAGCCTTCAGCAAGAGCCTTCTTTCACTCTGAGGAGATGAGAGAGAGAGAGAGGGGGAGAGAGAAAGACAGAGAAAGAAGAAGAATACCATGCTCCAATGCATTACAAACAAGCTCTCCCTCTCACACAATAATCAAGGCTCTCTACAAACAACAGCAGAGAGAATACATCTCCCTGATCCGTATTAACCGTGCTAATTCATTAGCTTCATTTCAGTCATGGAGGAGCTCTGGGAGTGTGATGGCAGTCAGAGAGAAGCTCTGAGAGTAAAGAGCTGGGATTATTTAAACAAAAGATACCTTTGATGGAAGACAAACTGATGTCTGATTCTGTATCAAGCCTATCACAAACAGACAATTTCATATCAACAAACTTGTTTTGATTTGTTTTTTTTCTCCTAGTGGTGGTTGCCGAGGTTTTTCTATATGGTTGCTAAGATGTATAAGTTCCTTTGCTAGGGTGTACTGGGCAGTTGCACACTGACTCAGGTCAAAACAGCCCACCCCCAAGTCTGTGATATTTCGGTCACTAGATATGGCTGAACTCTTTGCCTCAATTCAAGTCAATTGTTTTTGATAGTTTCCGTCCGCCAGGAAAAAAAACTAAATCTTAAACTGCCTAAAGTTACTAAGAAAAATGACAAACCCATGAAGAGGTAAATATACGACAGTCCAAGCTGGTACTGATGATCTACTCAATCTAGCCTATGTTTTTATCATCATTCTGAATACGATCAAGACGTAAAAAAAAATATTTTCTCAGCTTTTTGTTTTGATTTTTTCTTTTTAATTAAATTTACCCACATGATTGTTGATTTAAAAAACACACAAAATGAAGCTAAAAAAAAGTTTTTTAAAGCAGAGGCTTCTTTATATATTGGCTGTACACACATTCATACAAAAACATTCTGGGGGCCATGAACTTTTTGTGAATATGATAATAAATTCACACTCATGGTTGAACATTTGAAAATGAAAATTAAGATATTAGTATTGTCATTTTTCTGATGTACTTGATAGTCATATTGATATGTAATCAGAAAATAAGGCTCCATAAGGCTCTTACCTCAACATCTGCCACTTTCATGCGCGTCCCCTCCTTCCCAACAAAGATGTCATCCACGTCCACCAGCAAAAATCTGTCCAATGAGAGGCTGAGCCTCCTGCCAGTTAAATACCCCACAGCATCCACAAACAACAGCTTGTGCAGCCAAAAAGTCAAGCTTCCACCAAAGAACACCCGCTGAATCCCATCGTGAAGACCTAGGTCCTGCACAACCGTAGCTAGCAGCGCTCTCTGTTGGTGTGAGTGTGTTGGGAGCTGATTGGGTTCTGCTGGTCTGGGGCTAGCTAACAGCACAGGCTCATAGGTGCTGTGGTTGGACAGGAAGGTGGTCCAGTTGTCTGCAGGTAGAGGACCAGGTTCCAGCTCATTGGGTTTGGTGATATAGAGTAGGGGTGCAGCAGGGTTGACTCTGTAATCCCAAAGTGGCAGGTTCGAACGCAAGAACAGAGGGAAGCCTCTGAGCTGAGCGCTGGATGGCGAGTTTTCATTCGCCCGGTAGAAGCCAATGATTCCCACTCCATAGTCTTGGCAGTATTTATCCAGTAACTGGCGGTTCCACGAGTCCAAGTTGACGTACTTGAGCAGATTCTCATAGACGATGAGTGTGTATCGGCCACGACCTCGCCAAGCCAGAGGAGGCATGTCCCCTTTCCCCGGTGCAATTTCAGTGCGGTAATGAAAGCGGCTTGACTCTAAAATGGCAACAATCTCTTGTCCGAGTTGGGAGTAGATGCTTTCCACAAAGAGTAACACCACAGGCTCTGTCCGAGAGGTGTCTGCTGTCCTCGGCGAGTGTCGCCGCTGGCTGATCTGCGATGGCAGGAACAGTGGAGCCCTTTGTCCGCCACCAACTACCGATGTAGCTACACAATCCCCCAGTGGTAGCGGCAGAGGGGCCTCCTTGATCTTGGGTCCAGCAGTGACGTGATAAGCCAGGTAGGCCATGGAGAGTAGACAGAAGAGAATGAGTGCAAGGATCAGGCGGTGGAGACCTTGGTGCCTGACTACTCGTGCCAACTTCCTCACTCCAGCCATAGCTGTCTTGGCCAAGTGGGTGGCAGGGACAGAGAGAGGGTGGCGCCTCACTCTGGTAGGGAGGTAGAATAAAAACAGGGCAGGGATTAAACGGCAATGAATTTGCCCTGCCAGAAAACAACCATTGAATCTAGGTCACCATGGCCCCCATAGCCTGCGACGGAGTCGCCGCTCCGGTGTCTCTGTTTTTGTATTGTACTCCTCCCGTCCATATAATGACCCTACGCGTAAGCAGCCGAAGGCATCATGTGAAAACACTTCTCAACTGTTTGTTCTTTAGAGTGTTGTTGTTTTGGCTTGAAACCATCTGCCACTTCATGCATCTGCTTGATCAAACCAGGTGTGAGAGAACCGTCATCTAGCAGAACCACATGTTCATCCTAAAAGAGAAATGAGAATGGGGGAAAAACAAGAAATGAAACGTTTGAAAGGATTATAACTAAATCTGTTTACTTTAAGGCTGGAATTCACTAAACAAATTTTCACAATCTGGAGAAGTTGAAGCTAGTTGCCTAAAGTCAGAGCCATTCTGTAGATTGTGTGTAGTCAGAGTTGACAAATATTGCATAGAATGCAGTATGATGTTTAGACTTGAAGTCATGTAGTGCATCCCAGCATTGAAAATTGAAATTTGAAAATGAAAATTCTGTCACCCTCATATTGTTCTGAAAGCACCTGGTATTACTTTTTTCCTTTTTGGGGGGAGGGAAACAAAGGGAGAAATATACTGTTTGCTCTTTTCAATGCAATTACATTGAATGATGAATGAAGTTTTACAGCTTCAAAAAGGAAATAAAAGTACCATGATGCTCCAGTCTCCATTCATTGCAATTCTATGGAAAAGAGTGATCAATACATTATTCATACAGCTTTAGAAACACATCAGACCAAAAGCATTTTTTTCTTAAACAGTTTATGGCCTTCAACTGATAAAGAGCACTTTTTAAAGCATTTAAACCATGTGTGAGCTTAAACGCTGTTGTATTATTAGCCATAACCAGTGTTCACGTGTGTATGTAAACACACTCATTGATGACAATATTCCTTTTTGGGTGAACTAATCCTTTAATGATATTAAGAGGATACATTTTTACAATGTCTAGACACTAGGTCTATAATCATGGTAATAGCATGAATAGGAAATCCGTCCTGTACTTAAACACTCACATAAAGAGTCACAACATAAACGTGGGAGTTTCAGAAGGGAGTCCTGCAGCTATCTGAACTGTACCATGCACTTTCTTAACCTTTAAAACTACAGGTCGTAGAGCTTCTCCCCATCCAAGGGGCCAACACATACAAGAAGGGGCCACAGAGTATCTCCACAGAGAGAGTATTGCAGACAAACCATCTGCTGATTTTCCATTAGATGACACACAAACACATACTCACAAAAACACACCCCCTGCCCCATTATCAAATCTCCCTTACCGTCTACATGAGACCTTTTCCCAGGGATCCCAAAATAACTCCACCCCACACCATCCCTTAGTCATGATCCTCGGATATAGGCTTTCAGGTGTGACTAGAAATGTGTGAGAGTGCTAGTGCGTGTGCTACGTGTATACAAAAGAAGAGGGCGTCAAGTATGAAATGTCAGTGCGGTGCATAGTCTGTTTATCATGAGCTGCTTTCCGCTCTGTCGTCTCCTCGATATCAAATGTGATTAAGTTTGGTAGATCCAACATTCACCTGTAGATACTGCAGAGAAATCTGATGCCGTGAGAAATTGAGTTCTAGTTAAGTAGGCCAAGCGACAACCCAAACAAGTCGCCCTGCCACTGGCATTATCGCCTTTAACGCTGCAATATTAGCCTTTGCTAGCATTACCTTTATTTGAATAAGTTAAGGACACATTAAATGTAATTTTTGGGCACCTGTATTCAAAGGGCACACGGAAATATCATTATGTTTGACGCACTGCATTAAGCTTCCATTAAGTAATGGCTTAAAAATTTCTCAATGCCTTTATTAGTTAAAAAGTGCAGAACAAGCTTTGGACGTGCAGCAGTTTCTGCACCAGAGATCCAGTTCCATTAATGTGGCACATTTCAATGATTAATCTCTGGGAGAAAAAAAGCAGAATGGCTGAGCATGAAGAATTTCAGAGATAAAACATAAGCTGACTTAGCAGTTTTATAATATATTATACTGTACCATGTAAATGGATCTTTCCAGTTGCCAAGAATAACTTTGATACAGAACTTAGCAGAAGAAACTCTATGACAGGAACAAAATGCACCACAATGCTGGTGCCTCATCATCCGAGGATGTTTCTTTACTTCATATGTAAGCTTTTGATGCACACGGTCTAGTCAAAGAGGCTTTTGGAGATGCAGAAGCAGTGCAGCCTGTGACCACAGCGTGGAGCGAGAGCTTTGTAGCGCAGCTCTACAGAGTCTAACGCAGAAGGGCAGAATCAGCTCAGCCCGAGGGGTGCCTGAGGGCCGCCGGCGTCACGACACGCATAAGCAGATGACATTCTTCAAGAGTCCTTAACACGCTCTCTTCCCACGGCACTCAGAAACACTTCGAGTGATTCAGCACACATATTCCGTTTGACTTCAGTGTTGACTTATGGTTCCTTTCCTTCCACTAGGAAATCATTATCCTGGCCAGGCAGTATAGGGTTTCTGTTCTGCCAGTGTGTCTGGCCAACAGGAGAACAGCTCTATGGGACACTGTTCCTTATGACTGCTGGAAGCCAACGGCTCTGTGGAATGTCTTACTGGCTTTATATAAAGACAAAGTGTCACATGCCCTCTGGCTGATATTTGATCCACAGGTAATATAAGGATAATGAATTCAGCAAGAGCCCTGAGAGCTGCGATTCACACAATTGCGCATGAGTATTAATGAGACGAGTCATTTAACTGATGAAGAAAAGCCATTCATAAAAGCTTGAGGCATTCTAGAAATAAGGTACAAGAGACGGTGTATTGTGGATTTTTTTTTTTGCTATAATAAAATGACATATACCACATACTCTTACATGATAAAATTAAGCAAATTCACTTTAGCAAAAGGCCTCTAGATAGATAGATCGTTAGACAGACAGACAGACAGACAGACAGACAGACAGATAGACAGATAGACAGATAGACAGATAGATAGATAGATAGATAGATAGATAGATAGATAGATAGATAGATAGATAGATAGATAATATATTGTGATTTTGTTCCATTTCTATTCATATTTATCATTTATTCATATTCAGGGCTATGCCTCCATACAACCAAACAAGGTTGTAAACATATATTATTATATATTGTCTTTTAAAATAAATATATATCTATCATTTTATAAAAAAACATTGTTATATTGTGTCTTGCAATATATTTTTGTAATATTAATGTACACTATTACAACTATATGCAAGGTTTTTAATTCACAACATAGTGAGAGGACAAAAAATAAAATGTTGCAAGCCAGATTGAAACTCTTGTTGTACATGCGAGTACCATAGCTCAATGTACTGTTTAATGTGCTAACCACTAAATCACAGGTCCGACTGCATACATGATTGGGGGAGGAACACAGTAGTCAACACACTCGCCGAAAAAGCCATTTTATAGAGGTCCTGCAAGCTCTACACATCAGAGCCTAAAAATATGTCTGTTGAATCAGTGGGATACATGGTAGTATAATTCATAAGACAGAATGGAAAAAGAGCAGATGGCAAATGTTACAGAATAAGGATAAAGTTTAATCTTCCATCTCTCTATCTTCTAAAAAGCCAAGATAACCGCTCTCATTAACCATTAATAAATATTTAACAGTGGAAGATTAGAGTTAAATAGGTCTCCATTAGTCAGGTTATTCATCATAAGACTTCCAAAAGTGTGAGAAAGGAAAAGATTTAGCGAGAGATAAGGTGTTAATATGAAAAGTGAGAAAGTGTAATAAGTTAATTTAAGTAAGACACCCCGTTGGACAACTCTGAAGTGTTTATGGGAAAGAGTAGCACTTAGATCAGATAACTATGCCCAACAGAAGGAATGAGAGTGTAACAGTGTATGAGAGAGAGATGAGGATAAATAGAGTCATGAAAATCAAACCACTTTTTTCTTGCTGAATATCAGTTTCAAATATTTTTTCTTGTTTCAATTTCACCCTGAAATAAGTAATATTTTTGTAGTAAAATGGGTTGCTGTTTGATGTTGACATTAACCATCCTGAAGATTTTCTTCACACACACAGTAATCTGACCGCCATGTAAAAAATCTTTAAAGAACTGATATCCACCAATCACAAGAGTGTGTTTTCATCTGGGCCCAAGCTAATACTGCCAATACACACACACACACACACACACACACACACACACACACACACACACACACAACCTTATGAACGGCTTATTTTTGAAATGATGAGCTGCAGAGAGCTGAGAGAAGGTGAACATAAATGATGGTGAAAGAGTGGAAGTAAGAGGAGGGATGTAGAGGATACAGTGTGCATGTTTGGGTTTTTTAGGAAAGGACATGTGTCAGCATGTCTGTACAAGAAAATAGCTTGTAATAGCTCAAAGCTGGTTTATACTGTACATGATGTATTTGTAGTTGTACCACTTTTAACATAAAACTGGAATGCGCTTTGCTTACCCTGAAGTCATTTACCAGGCTCTTGAGGACACAGTGAAGTAAAACTAAACTCAGACAGCTAAAGAAACACAACTTAACTTGCATAACAATGGCGATATACTTGTCTGACTGAAATGGGCATTTTAATGAATTGCATGAAAAACTCTTTCCACTTTTTTCAGTGTTGATGATAATATGAAGCTGATTTCTGTAATGGAGGTGATGCTGAATTCAGCTTTGCCATTACAGGAATAAATTGATTTTTAAAATATATTTAAGTTATTTAAAATTGTAATAGTATTTCACAATATTACTGTTTTTACTCCATTTTTGAACAAAATCAATTTTCACTGTAAATTTTAAGCCTTGGCGACCATACGAGATTTATTTTAAAACAATTTTTAAAATCGTACCCACTCCAAACTCTTGTATGGTAGTGTATATATACACAGTATACTATATCATACTGTACACACCAATATTTTCATCACAGCTGGTTTGACAGCACTGACTTGACTGCTGTGATAGTAGTAGAGTGCCAAAATGTGTCTCTTTTCAAGATACTGTAGAAAACCTGGTATCCTTACATTTTTTTATTTTAGTATTTACCAAAATAAGCGCATTTTGACATCCCTAATGGATGCAATCACATGGCACATCATGCTCAGGAAGACTTCAGTTTCCACATGGCCAGATTCCCGAATACCTCTCATCCTGTCTAACCGTGCAGGTAATGGAACACAGTTTCATACTTGCGCGAGACATTGCATCCAAATCAATACTAGCTCAAGCATGATGGCGGCCATCGTCCCCAGGTCTATGTTAGAACAAGCCTGCGGTGGATACGTAGCCACAAGGTCATGGATATTTCAGTGGAGCCTACACAGGAGTCAAGGCCTGCCATGATTCACCTGCCCATCTCTACCTCCCCAGCTTGATACAGCTGTCAGTCAAATAAAAGATGACCACAGTGGCGTACACAGCCTCACAGCCTGTCAAATCCATTTTAGAGAGCACTCCCTCAGACAGACACAAAAACACAAACAGCTATTAGAGCTGTCAGCCCCCATTCACAGACGGAGCAACTGACAGTATCTCCCCCCTCCTCTCAACAGTCCCTCATAAACACATTAATGCAGACAAACAAAAGACAAGCGATGCAGGTAATCATTCCATCAGAGGAATATAAATCAAGCTCAGCGCAGCATTAAGAACTAAAATCAATTCCAATCTTCTAGCTTTTAGCTTCCCTTCCTCCTTTACAAAATCTCCATGGTGATGGATCAATCACTCCACCCCTCATGCGTCCTCCATTTCTGGGATATTGTATTAAGAGCTGGATTTCTCCAAGGTTCAGTTTGGGCTCTCAGGAGCGGACAGATGAAGAACAGTAATCTTTTTATAGTCTGAGAGTTGGGATATTCTATTAGCTAGAATGGCTTGAGCTTTCTGATTTATAGCACAGCGTGTCCACCTCACAGCCAGGGGGAGCTGTTAGAAATCAGCAGTCAATCAACTCAAGTCATCGACCCAGTATAATCGGGCTTAATGATTTAGGGAAAGTGAGAGAGAAGAAAGAAGAGAAGAAGAGAGTGTGAAAGACAGGCAAGATCCAAAACTTAGTGTGCTGCCTAACTTTTGTGGCAACTAACTTTTTCAGTTAGTTGTTGAGGCAACATTTCTTCTAATTTTATTTTATTGTAAATCGTTTCATCTAATATTTATATTTTATTTTAGCTTTATTTCAATTTTAAAAAAAAGTTTTTTGATAGTTTTAGTGAACAATGACACTTACAGGCAGCATAATTAAGATATTTTCTAAGAAACATTCTTCTGTTTAATAGAATTATAGAAAATAAATTCTTCTTCAATATAGTTTAAAGAGGTTGTGAGTTGAGAAATTAAATTTTCCTTGATCTTTTGGCATATAAGTGGTCAGTTTCTGAACTCAAAAATTCCTCATTAGTCCAAAGGTTTTATTGAATCCAAGTTTCAAAAATGATTCCTTTTGGATGTTGTCACATTATGGTGTAATAGCGTGACCAAACTTCTACATCATCGCATATTTTTGCCCCAGCCACTGGCGCTTTAATGAGATGAGAAGAATGATACAGGATCACTTAATATTACCTTCCGACGGATCCTAATAGTAGGAAAGTGCTTATTAATTTTCAAAATGTCTCAGTAGAGCATTATTTGTTCAGTTCACTATGGATTATTTGGTAAATCAGTCGCAATTTCGGCGAAGGCTTTGCAAACCAACTTTTACTGTAAAGGACCTGACAGTAATGCTACAACATGTAAGTAACCATGTTAATATTTCATGCCTAATCTGTGATTCAATGATTTCTGATATGTAATGATTAACGTACAGTCAGACATTCTGTCTCAAAATCGTTTAATGCCATTTATGGGTCAGTAAATCAAGCCAGTGACTAAATGGACAACTTCACATTGTTTCTCTTTATACCATGAAAAAAAAAACTGTAATTTGAATTGTGAATGAATCATATAAAGCAATTAAAGAACCCTCCCTTTATAATGGCTGGAGCTGTAAATCACATAGCACAAGTTTATCACTGAATAAGTTCTGAATTCTCGCCAAAACTCCCGTTATAATCAATTACATTGTCATTGTATTTGCACTGTTAGTTCTTAAAAGCATTCATGAGAGTGCAGAGATAGAACTGCAATAGCGAGATCACTGCATTCATGCGCTCAACAGACTTGTCTATCATCGGCTACAATGCTCATCACTGCAACCTATCATGTGATGGGAGTAGATCTAAATATAATGCTATAATAAACATTTTTTACAATTAGGTAATCTTGACAGCAATAACAGTAAAAATGTAGTAAAAGAATTCGAGAGAGTTCCACATGTAATACTTATTTCATATTCAAATATGTTAGCCAATCATAGCAGTGGGCGTTTACAGTACATTGAAGTCTCACAGAGCGTTCAAATCAGAAGGCTAAATTATGGCCTTTTATTTTGACATTATGACCATTTTTATGTGAAAATCATACTAACATTATAAGTGCACCTTAGGAAGCATTGTAAAAAAAAAATCAGTTCATGACCCCTTTAATAATATCACTGGACAGTAAGGTTTAGATGAATCTTGTATGCTCTTTACTAGAGTAGCGTTATTTGAGCTATGAATGACTTTAGAGAGTTGCTACCTATGCAGGGTGTTTTTAATCAGCCAATTATATCAGGTTTCATCATAGTTAAGATGCTGCCTATGTACTGTAGGCGCTAGGTATCGAGACAGCTCAAGGTTCTCAAACAGAGCTAGAGTGAAGACCGATAACCAGGGGAAAAGATGAAATCACACAAGAAGAACAAGATAAGCAGATCTGTGTGTATGCCTTAAACTAGATAACATAATCTCATGGCTAACTGCTTGAAAAAGTCCCATGCTGGTTACCAGTATGTGTGTTAATCAAATATTAAATACTAAAACTCAGTCATGCAATGGCATTTTTCATACTTGTCCAAAATTAAGGTTTTAAATAGAATTTAAGGGTTAAACAAAGAAACGGAATTTGATTAAAGAACTAAAAAAAAGTATTCAATACAGAGAGCGACATTATAATATTTTTTTTCTTGAATTATGTCAGAGCAAGAGCCTTTCCATTAATGAAAGTCACATAACAAGAGGAGATTCTCATTTTCTATGGTCAAATGGCATGAATACTGTGCCGAAGGACAAAAGAAGCTGGACAAACTTGATGAAAGGAGAGAAAAGGAAATTAAAGTACACAGTTCATAAATCCTCTATGGCAACAGACATATTAGAAAAGATAAAGCACAGATGGGCCGCTAGTAAATTTGCATTGTAAATCAAAGATTTACAGCTACTTGTAAATCTCTTCCAAGAAGGGTACAAATTATGAGAAGGATTAATGTTTGATCCCCTTAATTAAGGCTTCAACCCAATTCCCCAAAAAGGAAGTCAAAACAGAAGGTTGGAGAGAATCTACTTATTCTTTTTAAATATAAGAATGCTACGTCAACACGGTTTTCAAACGTTCCAGTTGCCACAAGTTAGTCAAGTTAGTTTTACAAGATTAGTCATTTTCACTTGGCATTAAATAGACGCCCACGAACAAACATTGTGTTTAATTGAGGTGGTAACCAAGGAAACCGTTTTAGTCCGTATATATATAGGTTATATAGGCTATATATATATATACATATATGTATATGCATATATATATATATAATTTCTGATATGCACCACCCAGACAAATTTGGTTACAGATGCAAAAGACAGCTTGGGTGGGCTCTTAAAATAGTCAACATCCCTAAAAGTCTATATAATTCACATATTACTTCAGCTGTAATTATCACAACGATGTCGCATCATTAGGAGACAACTATTTAACAAGTCTCAAAATAATGTGCTGCCACAAATAACAAATACATCAACACTAACATGAGAATCTATGGCAACATTTGCTTATGCGACATTGCTTAAATCTCCGCACACACGCTTGGACAAGCTGATAATAATTTGTTTTCACTGGAACTGGTTAACATTCAAAATGTCAAGTGTTTGTGGCAATGTGAGCAGCCTTGAGCACAAAGGCATAAAAATGCGCTCAAAGAGCCTCTCTTTCGACTAAATCCATGAACCACCTCTAAGAGCCCAAAGCTAAGAGCTGAACCTCTGAGAAGAGAAAATGATATCCTCTCACCAGCCTTTCTAATTCAAATGTTATCTGTGATTAAACCTTTAGGGGCGGCAAGCACTACTACTGTATCTCCTCGTCCCTTTGAATGCACTTAAAATAAAAGTGCAAAAGACAGCAAAAAGCACACCAACAAAAACAAAAAAGGCATCAATCTCCAACAAAGGCTTTTAATGGCATCCATTTTAATCCTCGTTCTGAGAATTTCAATCAATGCGCCATGGGCACACGAAAACATACCGACAGAGTTTCAGAAAGTGTTTTTTTTTTGTTTGTTTTTAAAGGTTGGAGTATATAGGAAGATCATGCAGCCATGGGGTGATTTCCTCTGTCGTTCGGGATATCAAGGCTTCTGTTGAGGGGAATTGATTTCCTTTAAAAGACAAAGCGACAGAGGAAAGGCCAAATCGCTGCTTTATCTAGCATGCTACGAGTGAATTGCTCAAGCCAGAGAGGTACTGGAGCTTATCTAAGGGTCAGATGGCCTATCATGGGTTACACATCTGGGAAATGCAGATCATTCAAGACAGTAATTGACTAAAATGGGCTTTTCACACTTGAAACCGTTTACCCTGTCGTAGCTGTGGGCGTTTTGATACCAAAGGATATACAACACCATTCAAAGGTTTTGGGTCAGTAGAATTATTATTTTATTTTTTTAAGAACTTAATACTTGCAATAAATTGACAGTAAATACATTTATAATTTTACAAAAGATTTATTTTCCTTTTGGAATTTCAGTTTCCACAAAAGTATTAAGCAGCACAACTGCCTTGGTGAGCATAAAAGACTTTCAAAAACATTTACAAAAATTGGTACCACTTTATTTCGAAAGTCCACTTTAGACATTCCACTAACTATAAGTAACTTTGCAACTACTGTACATGTCAACTAGTCATTAGACTGTCTGCTAACCCTAACCCCCAAAACATTATTAATACTTGGAAATGAATGAGAGTTAGATGACACTGTTGCAAAACTACTTATTGTTAGTAGAATGTCTGAAGTGGACTATTGGAAATAAAGGGCCCTATCTTGCACCCAGCGCAATTGACTTTGAACACCGACGCATGTATCATTTTGCACCCGCGCACAGGGGACTTTTCCCTCCACAGACGCACGTCGATAAATTAGGGAATGAACTTGCGCTCGCAGGGGCGGTTCAGCGCAAAGAGGAGGTGTGTTTCGGCGCAAAACTTCCATGGTGCTATTTTCCAGTTTTAGAAAGCAATTGCGCCACTGACCAGGGAAAAAACAGTCTAAAGACAGTGGCGCGTTGCGCGTTAGTGATATGGTATTTTAAGGGCGCGTGCTTGGCCATAATGTTAACGCGCATCCACTTTGATTATATTTAATATAAACAGACGCAGCAGTTTTCATTTTTGCAAATCATACATTATTACAAGGAAAAATATTAACACACGAGGGAAATCATTGTTGTGTCCGTGAAGATGTGAAAAGATCTATCTAGATTTAAAAAAAAAAAAAAAATCTAGATTAGGCTACACATTTACCCAAAATACACGCCTGTTTAACCGAAGCTAATTTGGGTGGGTTTCTCCTATTATCCCCAATGTCACTTCTCTGTGTTTTACGGCCCTGACGAGAACGTCGCTTTCCTCGGCTGTGAACCGCTCCTGGCGTGCGCTGGCAAATCCGCCGTTATAATAGCGATCCGCCATGGAACAAGCGCGCCTGCTCTTAAAGGGAATGTGAGAGGACGCTCTGATTGGTTTATTTCACGTTACGCCCAAACCACACCTATGAATAATGAAGCTACTTCAGACCAACCCCTTTTACATTTGCGCCAGGCGCAAGAGGCATTTATCCCGCCGGGAAAATAGCAACAGCGCCGGGATCCGCCCACAAAGTTACTTGCGCTTTGACACTTGCGTTTCAGATCGTTAAAATAGGGCCCAAAGTGTAGTAAAACATTTTTTTTGTACTGTTCTTGAACTTTTGAGTGATAGTGTATATTGTAAGATATATTTGTTCAGTCTCACAGGTCACGTCACTTCCTGATCCCACTCCCTCCCTCTATCCCACTTTCCTCTCTGCCAGTAAATAAAATGCTAAAAATGTAATGCATACATAATCCTGTGTTATCTTGTTTCACACTGTTCTTATTTCCTCCTGGGTTTGTAATTAATCCTAGATATTCAGGTTTCAAGATTTTACACTGTGCATCTGTAAACCCCAGTTTAACATTCTTATTAGCATATTTATGAGGTCAATAACACTGATTGGAGGAATACAGGTTTGCGAAAGACTCAGAATAGTTTAAAAACTGCTTGTGGCAGTCACAGAAAATGTACAAAAGCAAAAACAAATTCCAGTTACAGCATTTGCCACCACTAGTGGCCTTTGCTCAGGGTTTAGAAAGATGGTAGTTCAGTTTGAAAAGCCCCACAATCGTATTATTCATGATGAAACTGCAACATTATTCCAAGGAAAATATGTCTTCATATAAAATAAGTTACCGAAAAAAGCAGCTCCACTATATAGTGTTTTTTACCCAACGGTGAAACTCATTCGTAATTTGACAGGCTAGAATATACACAATTGATTCCAAAATGACACAAATTCACCAAAGAATATATCAGATTTATTTTTCAACAACCAACCAGACAGGGAAATCGAGCAACTCCCTGCAAAGTCTGTCCATTCTGATCACATTTATGACATCTTGCCTTGATATCCACTGGAAGTTGCAGGAATTTTATATCCGGCATTTTTAAAGATACCTAAAAACCATCTTTGTGGTAGAAGGTTCTCTGCCGTCATTGCAAAGGATAAGCCTTAATTACATCCCTGTGAAACAATGTGACAGCATGAGGTTGGGCTGAAGACTCCTGCAGTGCTGGAATGGGACTACAGCCAGATGCTGTCAATTAAAATGCCTGGACAAAGGAAAAGCCAGGCTCCTAGACAGGGCCAGAGAAGGATATGATATCTACCAAAGGTGTTTTTCCACTCACAGAAAACCACTCGTCCCATGTCGCAGCGTAGGCAACGATCAAACCCAAGATCTGCTCTAATGAACTTGAGCTCCCATTTAATTCCATCTCTTCAGATAAAGAGGAAAAAAACCTCTGACCACAGGGTACAGAGGAGTCATAACTGTGATTGATGGAACCAAAGAGCAAATCGCGCTGTTCATATGAGTGTATAAATAATGCACATTACAAAACAGTTCTGGCTCTAGAATCTCATTGAGTGAGTTCAGTCCAACCTGAACACTCATCAGCTGAATTTATATCAATGCAGTCTACAGTATATATTGTAACTCTGGCGTCTTAGTCATATTGCTTTTTCAGTCATTTTATGAAAGAAAAAAAAATGTCTAGAGGAGTTTATTACAGTGCTTTCACCATGTTTAAAATGGGGTTTTAAGGGGGCAACACATCCCCGTGCCTTGTTAAAGTGTGTGTGAGTGTGTGTGAGTGTGTGTGTGTGTGTGTGTGTGTGTGTGTGTGTGTGTGTGTGTGTGTGTGTGTGTGTGTGTGTGTGTGTGTGTGTGTGTGTGTGTGTGCGCGCTCTGGGAACAAAATGTTTTACTGCTCATGCTCAGAGCCACTTGAGTAGAAGTAACTAGATTAGCATTTTCTGAAAGTAAGGCAGCAAAAATATCGTGTTAAAACAAAAATGTTAGGTATAGTCTTGTTTTCTTATGAATGTGCATGAGAATCAATGTGGCTTTTATGATTACAATACAGTGTGCAAATGTGTGCAATGACAATTGCTGTCAATTACTTTTGAATGGTAAACATTCTATCAATGTAAGTCAAAGGAATAATTTTCTTTGATAACAAAAAGATAACTTCTTAATTGGACAAAAAAAAGTTACAAATGGAAACACTGGAAAGAAAAGAACTTTTCATAAAAAGAAGTACAAGGAATTTCTTTAGTGTTGTTTGCAGTAATAGTCTGATTCTGAGTCTGTTTGCACCGACACATCCCTTGAGACTTTGTGTGACCACTTTCATTTTCACATAACTCCTCAGACAAATGTCATCCTCAACACCTCTATATACACACATCACAGTGTGGATGTCAAAAAGACACAGGCAGCTTCCTGAGGCAGCAATGAGACGTGACCGAACAAAAAGCAGACGCATCCCACTGCTGTCATCTTGAATCGGCAAGCAGACGGCACAGAGGTCAGGACAATCTCAACACATTCCTGCAGAGAAGGTGGACAGGGGTGCTTTTTATCTGGAAAAACGAGAAAAATATAGACCGTTTCTCTCTCAGAGTTTGCCAAAATGAAGTATAACACTGTTAAAATAGCAACACAATGTAAAGCATATTTAGTTACACAAAATTAGGGCCAGTAAAACATAAAAAATAAAATAATAATTTGCAGCAAGGATCATTAAATGTCAGCAACAGCCGTAAGTAATGAATGTTGATGGTCTTGTTTTGTAACTAAATGTGCATGTAACATCCACCCACAAAATGATCGTATTAGCAATACTCAGCCTTTCTAAATGAAAACTAGTGAAGACCGTTGACAAACTGGAAGAAAACAACAAAATACACCCCACCTCTGTCCTCCTTTCTGACAATCACCAGTGTTCGAGGGTGTTTATTAACACAAGCACACAGAGTACTGTGTAAAAGGCCACATAAATCTGTCCTCCCACCCCTGTCCAGTTCCTATCCAAACACGGCATGAACGTATGGTAGATCTCTCACTCTGCCTTTGGTCCACATCTACAGGAGAGGCTTTCCAAGAGAGGATGTTTTACCATTATGGATAACATCATAATGTGACATTATAGGCATTAAAGATTCAGGTAATACGGTTTAGATGGTCCACTTTAGACATTCTTATAACTATAAGTAACTTTGCAACTACATGTAAACTAACTCGCATCAGAGTATTAGTAGATTGTGCGCTTAATATCTGCTAACACATTATTTTGATGCTCCCAAACTGATATAAGTGACTATAAGTAACTTTGCAACTACATATCAACTAACTCTCATTAGAGTATTAGACTGTCTTCTAAATATCTGCTAACACTTTATGTTTAATGCTCCTCTGAAAGACATTCTACAACTTATTCTACTAACCCGAACCCTAACACCCAACCCTAACCAAACAGTCTATACAGTGTAATACACTAATGAGAGTTAGTTAACATGTTGTTACATAGTTAGAAAAAAAATTCATTTTGTGAATAGAAATAGAAAAATAGTTTTGTGAAGTGAAGATAGTAAGGAAAGATGATTGACAGGCCGACTTCGGAGGATTTGGTGCGCAATAGATCTGGAGCGTCATTGACAAATCTTCCCCGGTTTCACAGACCAGGCTTAAGCTAGTCTCAGACTAAAATACTTATCTGAACTGTTTTAACAAAGCAACTTGCTCGGACATATCTTAGACTGTATGTCAGTGCTATTGTTTTGTCTCAAGATGCACACCAGTAATGTTTTGGTCTAAGGCATGTTTATAAAATGTACTTATATGTCCTCCTAATTGAACTAAGGCCTAATCCTGGCTTAATCAAAACCCTGTCTGTGAAACCAGGCTCTTATCTAGTAAAATGTGTGGTCACTCCCTATACACAGAGTACGCATGATCGCAAATTAAAAAATTAAAGTGAAAAGCATACATGCATTCCTGCCTGATGCCTGCAAATTATATATAATATAATTATCCAACTATGTAATTGTGAGAGAATGCGAAAGCTTTGAAATATATTTTTTTCCCATGTCCCTTTAGAGGCTGCATAGAATGTGTAATTTCCTTTCCGAACATCGTTTTCAGTTTCGGGCACATCCCAAGCTAGCATTATGAATGAATGAATGAATGAATGAATGAATGAATGAATGAATGAATGAATGAATGAATGAATGAATGAATGAATGAATGAATGAATGAATGAATGAATGAATGAATGAATGAATGAATCAATCAATCAATCAATGAATCAATGAATCAATGAATCAATGAAAATGACATCAGATAACATCTGATATTACATTATTGACAGATAGTCAATATTACACCATCCAAATGACAAAAGCTTGAATACTTCTTGAAAATTTAAATGATTGATTTCTTCAATTCTAACCAATTGGAGTCAATCTATGTTGTACAGTCATGGGGGATGAGTGCTAGGTTACTAACACATTATTGAAGTCATGGGAACAAGTGTTCAGTTTGTTGCCATGACAACACAGAACAGCACTTCAGCATCATGGACGAATGAATTCAGTGTCTTTAATGCAAAATCTGACATTTTGCATCATGGAAAGAGTATCAGCTTCGCTCTGTTCATTAGGGTTTCAGTAATCTGTGAGATAAAGACACTTCCTGTGTGAAAGATCACACCTGACTAAACAATTTACCTGCTATCCTGGTACAAATATCCAAACGCACTATTCAAAGATTACACAAGAGAAGTCAAATGAAAGATCTAAATGGCAGACTGTGTGACACTCGTAATATTTAAACAATAACACTGTTTGAGGGAAATCTTAACTGACAACTTTCACAGAAACTGTCAATCAACGTTTTCTGCCAAAAGTGTGAATGTCTGTTTTGAAGCGTCGCTACAGGAATAGCTCAGCTCAAAATGATTCAAATTCCTTAAAAAACGTACCGAATGACTTCTTTGACTTCTACTTCCACTCAAAAACATCTACTGTAATCAGTGCTTTATAATTTGGATGGTGAGCAGCAGACAACGGCTCCCCTGAAAGACCATCGGGCCATTCTAGAATCGGATGAAACGCTGAAATATTCATGACAGGCTGATAGACTCAAAGCATTCTGTCGGCGTTCTCCCACCGACAGAGCATTAGTGGCTGTTATAGAGAGGAAATGGACTTGAAAATAACCCGTTTTTTTGTTTAAGAGGCATCGGTAAATATTTAAAAGCTGGCTGTAAATTTCACATTTCAGAGAAAAATCATATGGAAGTCAAGAAACTGAAAAATGGAACAAATAATGGTTACACACACACACACACACACACACACACACACACACACACACACACACACACACACACACACACACACACACACACACACACTTTTTTAGATTCTTCCTGGTTTTTATATCTTTTCAACAACACAATATAACTCATTTTGTAAATAACTAAGTAATGTTTAAATAACAATTACAATTCTCTGAATTTTATAACTATTATTAATTGCAATAAAATAGAAGGAGTAGCAGGATTAATAATAATAACAATAAATGGTTGCATACATTTTATTTTTTAATTATCTTAATTTTTATAAATCTCTTACCTTTTTATTTTATTACAACAATCACAACAGCAGTTACAATAAAAATCATCATTTTATACTAAATTTTTTTTAAAATAATTTTAAAACAAACATACACTTATTTTTAAGAATCATCTACTGTATGTTAGTGTATATTATGCAAACATTAAATAAGCTGTAAACACTGTTATACATTCTGTTATATCTGAATAAGCTCTTTAATATATGAAACCTGCAGCAAAGACATTCTCATCCAACAAATACATACAGTACATTTAATTTACCAAAAGCAGACATTTTAGCTTCCCGAAATAACAAGACTATCAAGGAATCATTCCATGTAAAATCCTTCTGGTTTGTGATGCATCTCCAGCACCAAGTCTTGATCAAAAAAACAGAAATCGCTAGAACTCTGCCACGAGCGCCCTATCCATCACTGTGCACTGACAAAAGAAGAGGGATGAAAGGAGGACGAGAGGGAGAGGTGGGAAATGGAGGGATAGCTGAGCTGGCTGATTACACCCCCTGCCTGCAGAGCCTTGTTGGATGGGATCAAACAGGCCCCGGCTCTCCCATGAGATTATCTAGCGGGGTGTGTGTGTAAATGAGGGGTGCCCAAGGCTGCCTGCCATCTCCATATTCACAGCAGGAGGACCTACAGCGAGCTGGTGCAGCTGGCATACCATTATCCTTTGGTCTAAGGTGCGAGCTTCCTTCTGCAGAAAACATGCAAGGAGGCTGCAACCATCTGTTAGGACACAATCCGTCATGTTTCAGTGCTCTTGCGATACACACTCACAATGCAGTTTCTATAATAAATGCATTAATTAAATACCAACTAATTGTACATCTTTAAAGGGGTCATGGCGTTTTTTTTATTATCTTGAAGTTCACTTAATAAAGTTTTTTTGCACAAAATAAAAAAAATATATAATAATAAATCTACATTTATTTGGGAAAACAATTATTTTGAACCTTCATTCTGACCCATTGTTTGAAATAATCCGTTTTTAAGGGGCGGCTCTTGTCAGTAAACATCAACGGTCATGATTGGCTAACGTCAATGCATAGGAAACAGTATCAATTCCCACTCACTATTGCGAGTAAGTGTTTTGAAAACATTCTTCATCATGACACCATAATTCACAGACAAAACATTATAAAATAATTGACTTATGGTTTGTGACGCAGCTACTGTCAGATCCAATAGAGTTGGCCACTTCATCTGTCAACTAAAGTTTCTTTGTGAACAAAACAAAATGCTCCGAGTCCGAACAAACATACAATCCTCCAACACAATCCGGGACGGCATTAAAAATAAACCATTTACTTTCCAACGCTGGGATCCTTCTGAAGTCTGTACAGAGACGTAAACAAGGTATTTGAACAAGACATTTGTCCTATTGTCAACTCAAGTGTGTGGAGTATGTCAGAATCGCAATGCAACGCTCACATCCAGTGAGGTAAATGTCAGCCTTTAATGGTAAATGGACTGCATTTATATAGCACTTTCACAGAAAAAAAAAATGGCCACCAAAGCGCTTTACATTTTGCCTCACATTCACTCACTCATTCATACACAGACGGCGGTGTCAGTCATGCAAGGCGCCATCCAGCTCGTCGGGAGCAGCTGGGGTTAGGTGTCTTGCTCATGGAGACCTCGACACTTGGTCAGGTGGAACCGGGGATTGAACCACCAACCTTCTGGTTTGTAGACAACCTACATGAACCACTGAGCCACTGCCACCCCTTTAAAGCGACTGAATGCCAGTGGGCGGGGCCTCTGGTGTGATGATGTATAACTATTAGTTACTGTCTTGCTCTGCAGGCAGTCATATGCAAATGTATTTGCCCATGTGATGTCACAGAACCCGCAATATCAAAACGAGCCATTTTTGGAGCCTGATTAAATAAATGCTTTGTTTATAATGAGGAGAACGTTTTAAGCTATGAAACTTGCAGGATGTTTTAATGGTTCAATGACTTCTTATATGTCAAAAGATCAAGGCAAATTAGATTTCTCATGTCATGAACCCTTTAAGGGTTTAAAGAAAATTACATCACTTTTAAATTATTCAATAATTTATGACATTCTTTCTTCCACGGAACACAAAATTAAAAATTATTTTTGCTTCCTTCCAGACAATTAAGTCATAATGCGTCATGCAGGGCCTTTCAAGGACAAAAAGTACCATAAAGTAGTTACTAATGACTTGTGCACTATATTCCTATAGTCTTATGAAGATGAATATACCAAATTATAAGTGTTGCCCTTTGCCACAGCGCTCAATTCTTATTTGGGCATACATATTTATTAATCTTTTTTAGTGTGTATCTTCAGAAGAACTGGATTATAGTGCACACATCATATGGATTACTTTTTTATTTGTTTTTTTCTGTCTTTTTAGAGATTCACACCCCCTCTATGCTTTAATTGCATTGGGAAAAGCATATTACATGGGTTTTAAGTAACATTAAGATGAACAAACAATACAGAATTTTCATTTCAGGCTGAACAGCTCTTTAAGCATTTCAGCAAATCCAGAACAAACTGAAAATGATCAAGTCTACTGGGGAATCCAGCTTGAAGATAAACAGCAAAATCACTTCCTGTCTGTTGACGTCTCAGAGCCAGTGCATGCACATTAGTCTTTAATAAAGTCTATGTGTGTCTTTGAAGCGGATGCTCTCAGGACAGATTTAAGTTTTCTGGGGCTTTTGGAAATCTAGCTCACCTGTTAGGCTCTGCCCAGAATACACTCTCACAGTTCTCAACCTCACTCAGCCCAGGAAACCTGATACCAGTACCAGTAACCTCTGCTGCTTTATGCTGGGATGTCATGGATGAGACACCACAATTACTTTTATCTAGCCAGCTTTGTATACATTTACCATAGTGCTGATGGTTCACCCAGACAAACAGAGTGGTTTAATGTTTAATGCATCTCTTGTATGAGTCAAGTGCAACCAAGAAATGGAGAATTTATACATATAATAAAAAATATATGCAATAACACACCAAATTTAAAATAAATATGACCACGGTTCGACACATTTGGATTTGAACACTAAGTCTGATCATCAAATCGAACCAAGTAACGGTGGCTGTGTAGGCTATGTGTGGTCTTTTCAATGAGATCAAGGTGCTTGCTTCAAGAAGAAACACATGGACCTTTAAGTCCCTCAAGTCCTTGAAATTTGGGATATATCAGTAATTATAACTCAAGTAGGCATTTAGCACAGACCTGTTTGTGTGATGTGTGAATCAACCAACTACCACTAAACACATCAGTACCACCAAAGGAACATACATGTGGCGAATAAAACCCACCAGAAGAAACATGAAACGGGTCAAGGTTACCAAAGTGACCAAACTTTTGCTACCAGGAGATCTTGAAAAAAAGGCAGTCAGAACTGTATTATACATACAGTAGCTGTGTGCACATCTCTCGCTCCGGGCTTCACTCTACTTAGCAGCTATAAAACGGCAGTGATAGTTATACAAATATTTGGAAGGATTTTGGTGGTGAAATCAATGGATTGTGCAGGCTAAGTTTAGCTCAGAGACCGCAGAATGATGTGAACAGAACTCGGGCTTCGGCCATAGGTTAACCTCAGGCTGTATGTAAGCAGGGCAGTGATGTTAGCTGAGGTAATGGTTTTATACTAGACTAACAGCTCGAAACATCTAATAGCCCTCTGAAATATGTAAACATGGAACAAAAAACAAACTGGCACAAGAGCCTTATATTCAGCTGAGAATGTGTGAAAAAGGCCAGTGAGGAGGACTGGAATTAGATATGTAGCTAAATGCTATAAAAAGTAGAAGAGTATACGTTCAAAGTACACTTGCGTCATCATTTCCACCTAATATTTAAGCAGCACAACTGCTTTTAACATTGATAATAATAAGAAATGTTTCTTGAGCACCAAATCCGTATGCTAGAATGATTTCTGAAGGATCATGTGACACAGAAGACTGGATTAATGGCTGCTGAAATTTCAGCTTTGCCATCAGAATATTTTTATTTAAAATAGCCTATACTAACATAGAAAACAGATCTTTTAAATTGTCATAATATTTTACAATATTAGTGTCTTTTGATCAAATAAATGCAGCCTCAGTGAGCACAAGTCTTTCAAAATGTTTGAAAAAAAATTATACTGACCCCAACCGCTGGGTGTAATGCTGGCTGTAAACGATTAATCGGATCCAAAATAAAAGTTTGTGTTTACATAATATGTGTGTGTATTGTGTATAATTATTTTGTATATATAAATACACACACATGCATGTATATATTTGAGAAATATTTGCATTTATATACTGCATATATATTTTTATATGATTTATATTATATATAAATATAACTATTTTATATATAAATAAATACAATTCCTAAATATATACATGAATGTGTGTGTATTTATATATACAAAATAATTATACACAATACACACACATATATTATGTAAACACAAACTTTTATTTTGGATTTGATTAATCGCGATTAATCGTTTACCTCGGAAGATTAATTTTAGAGTTGGGAATGATGTCACACCCGAGTTGACTGCATTCCAGTACACAGGTCAAAAAACTAATGGACATGCCAGGCAAAGCTTTGTAGTGCTTGTACAAATGAATAAAAAAGCGGTATTTTGCACAAATAATGGCAAAGTATGATGTCCATAAATTGAGGCTGGACAGTACTGTGTGCACTATTGAGATTGAGACTGTTTCACTACGGTTGATGCGTTGAGCAGCCATATTGGATTCTGAAGTTGAGGTTGTGGTAGTTCCCCCGAGTTTCCCAGTTGCAACTCCGACTTGAGGGGGCGTTCCAGTTCAAAGTTAGGCCTACTTCTGGGAACTAGGAATTTCAAAAAATGGAAAGGACCATAAACTGTTGCCGGTGTCAACTGAAGGAGAGCATATGGCTTTCCAGAAGCTTCAGAGGAAGACGAACCTCAATCTTGACAGCCCCTTCATTTGCATCAATAGCACTTCTTATAAATAAGATTGAAAAAACAGTGACAACTGATTTAAAACTGCTGCCTTTACACCAATAAGTAACACAAAACCTGATACAGTATTCACTACCAGCTTGTCTTTTAAATGCAGAGTGAGTGTTTCTATTTTTGACTAAAGAGCTATTGTACAGAGTTCAGCTCAAGGAAAGAGAAAACCATCATTTCGTCTTAGCCAGCATTAAGCCAGAGATGCAGCATGTTTAATTCATCCTGAATAAAATTCTTCCAGAAAAAAAACCCCTCAACGTCCAAGATGCAGTAAATGAATATCCACAGTGGTGTTTATCATAATGGGAGTATTTTTTTGTGTGCTGAGACAAATTGCTCTGTGCAACTTTGTACTGTCTGAATAATCTATAAATATCTAATGGCCGCAAATCTGACTAACAAATAAGCAGACAGCGCTATTTTGCAGTACATGTGTAATGAAGATAATGAGTCCATTCAGCAGCATGCTATTAAAGACAAAATACAGAGGAACAACCACCATTTAAGTCTGATTGTATATACTTCAAAAAGACAAAATACAAAGCCAATAAGTAAGACACAACCTGATATTCACTACCAGCGTGTCTTTTAAATGCAGAGTGATTGTACAACAGCTCTTCAGTCAAAAATAAACAGAGTTAAGAAAGGAAAGGAGAGGAAAGAGAAAACCATCATTTTGTCTTATCCAGCTTTAAGCCCGAGACGCAGCAGGAGAACACCATGCATGTATAATTCATCCTGAATAAAATCACATACTCTGCATTTTAGGGAAAATAATGAATTATAGAAACATTACAAATCACCACTAGCGCTCCAAGAGGAATAGATTACACATTCCCTGTGCTGCCACCGGAAATACAGTCAGAGCTGAAGACTGACAGATGCGACAGTCCTTCTGGAAGCTTCCCAGGTGGACGTTTCACCTCCAGTCCAGTGCATATTATAAAGTGTTAAAACAGCATGTGACCTGAGGGACACCCAGTGCTGAGAAATGCTGAAAAATGTAAGGAATTCAATTGGCCATTACTTCTTTATCCATAATCCCTCACGGCATACTTCAGCTAGGCTCATGGTAACAGAATCTAGTGAAATGTTTGGGCAGGATCTGATTATGAAGTCTATAACAGAGCAGCGTTGTTGCAGAGGGATGCATTACTATAGGTCGGACCATAAACAGTTCATAGAAAGCAGCTCAGTAGAGAATGTATAATCTCTTTCACTCTTTATTTGTTCCTTTTGTCTGGTTTTCTCTTCCCTTCATTTTACAGATACAAACGTTACTACACATTAGACCTCTGATATAAAGCGAAAGCAAATTAAAGCCATAAAGAACGTCAGAGAAAGAGAGAGAGAGAGAGAAATGGTGTGTGTGTGTGTATGTGTGTGTGTGTGTGTGTGTGTGTGTGTGTGTGAGCACATACACGTCAGACACAGCGAAAGGAAAAGATTAGATAAAAATAACATGTTCTGGCTTGTCAGCCTGAATGAGCCGTAACATGCAGTAAAACTACATCCTCTAAACTTTCTTTACCTCCCTCTCTGCCATCTCTCCTTATTCATCTCTCATTATCAGGCCAGACTAGAGCTTCAGACAGACTCATAACACACAGTCTGATTGTTCCATAAAACTACTAGTTATTTTACTCATCCTCATGTCATTATGACGCCCTACAGTATTATTAAAGGCGCTGGTCACTAATAATCTTCCAATTTGCCTTAGTCTTTTTTTATTATTATTGACGTTGTGATTGGCCACAGGACACATGATGTCAATTTTGGTGCTTTTGTCCATTTTGCAGCTTAACAGTAAAAATCAACATCCACTGTCTTCATGTAAAACAGAAGTACAGACTCTCTATGCTTCGTTTAAGAAAGAAAATAATATGGACTGACATGAGGGTGAGTAAATAATGACAAAATGTTAATTTTCGGGTGAACTACTCCTTTAAACAGCACTTGGAAGTGAGTCTTATGAAGCAATTATAAAAACAGCCAACAGCTTGACAAGCCGTCTCTCAGAAACCACTGAGCCATATCGCGTTCACCGCCAAAGGCTGGAGTATAGCCTATATACTGCATATATATAAAAAGGTATGTAAAATTCATTATGCAACAATAAACATTCCAAACAATTTGCTACACTGTTGCATTACATATACGGTGTCCAATAGTGATGTCTGAAATAAATGTGGTTATGTAGCATTTTTGTAGCAGTCTGATTAAATAATGCATCAAGGCAGAAATGTTAAGCATCACTGATTTCTTCTGGTGCACACAGGACATGTACGGTCAAGTCAACCTCTGTGCTTATTGTCTTAATTAGCTATAGATATACAGTGCGTCTTATTTTGGATGACCATAATGGGAGTATTTTGTGTGCTGAGACAAATTGTGCTGAGCAACTTTGTACTGTCTGAATAATGTATAAATATCTAATGCCTGCAAATATGACACACACACACAAACAAAAAAGCAGACAGCACTATTTTGCAGTGCACACTGTGTAATGAAGATAATGGGTCCATTCGGAAGCATGCAATCAAAGACAAAATACAGAGGAACAACCACAGGCACACAACCAGGCACACGCTTGGTATTTTAATATTTAAGTCTGATTAAATATACTTCAAAAATACAAAGGTAAAAGTAGAGTACATCATGTGCCGGTTTTGTTCTATTAAATATTAGTGAAAATGAAGCAGGAGCAGGATGAAGAGCGACCGATGTGCACAGGTGGTGTGTAATGATTTGTTGAAAGCTAAATCTCTGAATGTCACGAGAGATTGCAGGACACTCAAACAAAGAAGACCGGAACACACAGCGAGTCCATTAGCGCCAATATGCCAACATGACGGCTTTAGCATGTGTTCCATTAGCCGCATCTTCCGGTGGTGGAGGATATGTTCTTACAGAAAAACACTTTTACACAGAGCTATTTTTAACCTGCTGACGTTCAAATCTCTACCATTGTTTCTGCGGGCTGGGGGGAAAACGAGCCATTGATGTTAGAAATTATTCCTTAAGTATACGCAGGGACAATATAATCGTTCTGCTTGTGTTTCATGAAAAAAAGCAGGTCATTTCTTATTTATAATTAGAAAAATTAAAACATTTCAATAAATAAATAACAATAAAATGATTAGTGATTTTAAAAATGAATGATTAAGCACATAATGTAACAATTAGACATTATTGACTATACTCCAAATCATCACGATGTACAACAAAACCAAAAAGTTGCCGCAATCTCTGGACAAAAGTATAGTTCATCTTTCTTCTGTAGAACACAAAAGTAGACATGGAATATAAAACATAAGTCATATGGACATTTATTATAAATGTATTCTAATTTTATGGTTCAATTTCTCCTTTAGTGTTCTACAGAAGAAAGTCAGTCATGAGGGTAAGATAGTGATGACATAAGTTTCTTTTTGGGGTGAACTGTCCATCTCAAATGTTGTCATGTCATGTGAAAAGAAAATTTTGAATTTGACCACTAGGTCAACGAACTATGGTCGGCCCTTATCCAAGAGCAACATGTGGGGGGCAGCATTCGTGAGCTTATTCACTATAATATATTATATAATATATCTGTACCCTGAGCATGAACCTCTAGTTAGCAGAACTGTTTGCAGACACTCAAGCTAAGTAGCTCTTAATACTGAGCCTATTGATGCGAAAAAAATCATGAGGGAATTAATTACATTTCTATCAGATGATGACTCTATCTCCGCTAAGGACACATTAGAAGATGCCTCCATTATCAGCAAGGTATGCAGTGTGTAATAAACATTAGGCTTGGAACTGGAAGTGAACGAAAATCTTAAATATAAACATTCAAAGCTCTATTCAGACAGGCCTAGTAGTTTTCTAAACAATGTTTGAGTTACAATTGAGTTTGCCAAAAAAAACAGTAGGTAACTTGTCCTGACATTTTTATTGAAGTTGTGCGAGATAAACACAGACATGGCAGATTTGGACAGGATTAAAATCAAGTACGCCTGTGAAACACGAACGTCCTTCATGAAAACTAGTCCGGTCCGAATTGGGATTTCGTGTATACCATTATAAATCTGTCTATCATTTATCATTTTGTGCAGATGATATCTTTTTAAACTGCTAGGGTTTACACCGACTGCTTAAGTATTCTGCTTTATATTCAGTGAAAGTATTTGGCTTTATATTGTGCTTGATAGTGTGTCATCATTACATCAAGTGCCTGCTATATGCACACATTATTAATCACTTGAGTTAGAGCTCTCAGCCAATTCCAAATGAGTAGATGTGCCTCCAGCAGATAAACAGATATTCACCTTGAGAATGACCTCCTAGAAAATCTATTAGTCTCAAGAATGAGAAAAAAAACATTTTAATTATTACAATGCAGCAGAGCAATTGAATTCAAAGATATTGAACAAGACTTTTCATTGAAAAGTGAGAAATGACTTAAAAACTTTTTTTTAAAGGTCGATCTCAGGGTACCCCTTATTCTGTGAGGTGCTGATGACCTAAAAAAAGTAAAGAAACCACTTAAGCTCAGAATAAATGAGTGCAACTGAAGATGACTGTCCTTTTCTGGCTTTATTAAATAAAGGGAAAAAAAATCGTAGAATTGCACGATATAAACTCGCAATTAAGAGTTATATAGTCAGATTTGCGTGATATAAACTTGCAATTGCGTGTTATGAGGTCAGATTTGCGTGATATAAACTTGCAATTGCGTGTTATAAAGTCAGATTTGCGTGATATAAACTTGCAATTGCGTGTTATAAAGTCAGATTTGTGTGATATAAACTTGCAATTGCGCGTTAAAGTCAGAATTGCGAGATATAAACTCGCAATTGCGTTATAAAGTCAGATTTGCGTGATATAAACTTGCAATTGCGTGTTATAAAGTCAGATTTGCGTGATATCAACTTGCAATTACGCGTTAAAGTCAGAATTGCGAGATATAAACTCGCAATTGCGTTATAAAGTCAGATTTGCGTAATATAAACTTGCAATTGCGTGTTATAAGGTCAGATTTGCGCGATATAAACTCACAATTGCGCGTTATAAAGTCAGAATTGCAAGATATAAACTCGCAATTGCGCGTTAAAGTCAGAATTGCAAGATATAAACTCGCAATTGCGTTATAAAGTCAGATTTGCGTGATATAAACTTGCAATTGCGTGTTATAAGGTCAGATTTGCGTGATATAAACTCGAAATTGCGTGTTATAAAGTCAGATTTGTGTGATATAAACTCGCAATTGCGTGTTATAAAGTCAGAATTGCATGATATCAAGTCGCAATTGCCTGTTATGAAGTCAGAATTGGACTCGCAATTGCAAGTTTATCTCACAATTCAAGTCAGAATTGAGAGATATAAAGTCAAAATTATCTTTTAAATAGTTTTATTCCGTGGTGGAAACAAGCTTCCATACTTTCCTTAAGGGCTCGGTAAGAGATCAGTCTGTCAAAACGTCATTGTCCTCATAACTAACTGCCTCAACTCTAATCATTTACTAATGTTTATTAGATATTTTAGTCCTTGAACTTTTAGAACATAAACTTTAAACCTAATTTGATTTTTGAAACTTGATTTTTCTTTATTTTCCTCATATATTTCTCATAGTTCTTCAAACATGCTTTGTACACTAGCTTTTTAAATTCTTATTAGTAACAAAATTGTTGGTGGTTGAGAAGGGGCCAGAATTTAAACCATTAAGTTTGGGGTACTAATATTTCTTTTCAGGATTCTGTATTTTTAAAGATAATTTAGTAAAATCCAAATAAGCTTTACAGATCAGTATTGGAAAGTGAAACAATTTTTACAAATTCACTCCTAGAACAGTCCTTAAGACGCTTCCAATAACTTAGGATAAGAAACCTTTCTACTGGCTCTGAAAAACCCCAGGAGAAAGATGCAGGGTTCCTGATCACCTGCGTTAACATGCCATAGTCATGCTGCCGGGAGGCATGAAGACTGCAGATGTGAACAGAGCAATAAACTGCAATGTTCGTAGCGTAAGACTAAGACAATGGTACAGGGAGAAAGCAAGGACAGCTGACCTGATCGCCCTTGCAGAGCCAAACCATGTGACCATTTGTCTCCCTAGATGTGTTCGAGAACTTGCAAGTGTCTTGGTGGAAGAGTGGAGTAACATCACACAACAAGAACTGGCAAATCTTTCTCAGTCCATGAAGATGAGATGCACTGTAGGACTTAAGACAGCTGGTGGAAACACCACCTGACTGCTCCTTTTGATATTGACCCCTGCTTCCTTCAGGGACTCATTATTCCATTTCTGTTGATCAAATCTCTGTGATATTCATTCCGTTTATGTCTCAGTTGTTGAATCTTTTTATGTTCATACAAATATTTACACAAGAAATTTGAAAATTAGAAAAGCAGTTGAAAGTGGGAGAACGTGCCTTTAAGTATATTTCAAATAAATGTTGCTTATTTTAACCTTCTATTAAACAAGGAGTCCTGAAAAATCATGGTTTGCACAACGATATTAAGCAGCAAACGGTTTTCAACATTGATAATAAGAATTATTGCTTTAGCACAGAAATAAATTGCATATTAAAATATATTAAACCAGTTGTATTATAATAATAATATTTCACAATATTGCTGTTTTTTACTGTATTTTTTTAATCAAAAGAATGCAGCCAGTCCAAATTTTTGAATGACAGTAAAATGCCATTTCAATATTTATTGTATCAAAATGCCAACATGTTTTGGAGAAAAAACATTTATTTCATAATGTGATTCCCGGTTTTGATCATATTTACCAGGGGTGCCATTAATTCGAGCACGACTGTATGTGTGAAACTGAACAGTTTACAACTGAAAGTCTGGATCTACAAGAAAAGTTAATCATAATATTTATACATAAAGGTATTTGAATAGTAGCAAAAGTAACATGATGGCATGTTGCAAAGTTTGCAAGAGAGTTTTCTAACAAATGACAATTGAAAAAAAAAAAAATAACTTTTAATAAAAATCAACTCATGGGACAAAGAAAAATGGCTGTACTTGAAGAAACACCCACACATATCAGTCACTTCATTATGGACAGATATCGCGGCACTCAAAACACAAGCGTCCTTCATCGTCTGCCGCGCTCTGTCAAATGAGAATGCAAATGCAGGTCAAGGGCGGCATCTCAAGACACCGTCCTCGCCTGTCAGTCAGAAGAGCACACGCTACAACCATTTCTCCAATTTGATCCATATTCATGCCCTCATATTCATGAGACCTCAGGTAATGGGGCCAAGAGAGGTTCAATTACCTGCCGCCACAGAAGCATAAGATTTATTAGAGAGGGCCACCCTCTTTAAACATTATAATTCAAAGAAGTTTGCGATTCATTAATTCTGCTTCCCAATTCATGATGCCGAGTGTCGTTCCGCCCAGTGTTATCATGTGAGGAGCGAGCGAGCGGTATCCCACGCAGACGTGTGGAGTTCCAGCGGTGCCGTGACTGACAGATCGCTTAATGAGAGCAGAGAGGCACAACGGCAAAGCTGGCGTCTGAATGGGCCCCTTATTGCAGAGCACTGGTCCAATCTGTGTGTAACCACGCACTCTTTGCTTTCACTAAGCACTCAGTTGAGAATGGACCATGCCTTGGTATCAAATGCCTGTAGTAAGAGTGAGAAATCCTTGTTTGAGCTTGTTTAATGTATTTGTGTGGTTAATAGATCCTTCGCTGTTTTCCATGCCATCATTATTTATGGTACTTTTCAAATGTCACTTGTGTATTGATTTTATTGTTTTACCATCCGCCTCTCGGACAGCGTAATCCCGATTTCCGTTCTCTTCTGCAGCTTATATGGCCAAATACACACAAAATGACATCAAAATGCCTATCTTGGTCAGTCTTCATGTAAACACAATCCGTTTTGGCTTAAGTGGAGTAAACAGTTGAGAAAGCACGCATGTAACAACATATTGGATCTGTGCAGCTCCTGAAGTGACAGCAGCCTAATAAACATGCTTCCATCTGTGTCTTTAAAGTCCACATGAAATCAAAATGTTTTACTTTTGTTAGCCTTAAGGTTATCTATAAGCTAGTGTGCTTTAAAAAAAATCTTACAGTCTCTCACTTCCGACAATATGGATCAACAATTTTGATGACATCACACTGCACTTCAGCTTCTCATCAAATCAAATGCTTTCTAGAATCGGACATTATAAATAAACGCTGTAGCTGCGGCTGAAATTCGTCACTTGTTCACACATTTACTATTTTCTATATGGTGAATGGCACATGGTGCACTTTATAGGGGACAGGGAACGATTCAGGCAGTGTAAATATGCTTTCCATTGGGGCGAACGAAGTCTGGTTTCGCATTAGTATCACGCGAATCACCGCAGCGCGCACACAGTCTGTTCCGGTCCAGAGACACGATAGCACAGAGCAGATTATATGCGCGTGTCGCCACAGACAAGAAAACGTATCGGACACATATGAATTCTACACAGAGTGCTATATTTTAAAACGATATGGAGATTAGGAGGAGAAACGGTTAGAGAGGCATTAGAAGCAGCACTGACGAGTAGAAGACATAATACCGATACCATTCACTAACATAAATTACACACTTTTCAAACAACAAAGCCTCAGCATGACTATGTTCACTGTTTTGCTTTAGTAACAGTTTCATAGTAAATTTAAAAGTGGACTCTTTTACACTGTATAGCTGTCAAATGCGGCTTTGCTGAGCTCTGGCCGATCTGTGATATAAACGAAACACTATTGGCTATTTAAAAAAGGGGAGGAGCTGCTTGATGTCCCGCCCTGTCTTCCTGTTTCAGTGGAAATTACGTCAACACATTGAATAACGCTGCATGTTTCAAGGCACTTCAGTGGGCCTTTAAATGTTAATCAAACAACCAAGACAAAGCGAAAATCACTCACTGCTCTCTTGACTAAATAACTTTTGTAGCTTTAATAAGAATCAGTGTCTATTTAATTCATATAGTAAAGATTAAGAAGGGTTTTCTTTTTACATTTGATTATTCAATTTCTGTTGTTAAATAAACCTAATGTAGGCCTATCTGAGACCATAAACCCCCCTTGATTTACACTGGCGTTCAAATTATACTCAAGTTTTATGCAATGCTGCAACGCTACAGTAAAATACTGCTGTTCCCTTTCAGAAGTCTTAGGGGTGCTTTCTTCTCACAAAAAGAATGTATAAACGTGTATGTTGGTTATATAATTTTGAGTTTTTCAATATATTTAATTTATTTTACACTTAAAGCCTTATCGCATTCATATTGCATATCAAATAATAATATAATTTCCACCACGGAACAGAACAGAACACACAATGCATAGGTTAAGATGTGATGGAATGTTTGCTGGAAATGTTCAGGACTTTTAGGTGGCTCACAATCCACAAACTAAGTAACAGCAACAGTGGGCTACTTTTTTTGTGTCTGCTCATTGCTTAACTAAGTTTAGTTAGCGCTATTTCTCAAGGAACATTAAACTAAAGCACATTAAAACTCAGACTGAAGCTGTGAGAGAAAATATGATGAAAAGATCCATATTATGTTCTGTGGCGGTTGCCATGACGACTGCTAAAGTTGGCGTAAACACAAGATGGCTTGATGGAGCTGCAAGGCTAAAGTGACTTCAAAATGGAGCCTCCATATGGCAGCCCTTCAGTCAGCGGATCTCATCCTTGACACCAAGCCTGATTCTTAAAAAGTGCATGGCTTCAACCAACTTGCTGTTTGCATTTCAGATCAGGTGTAAATAAAGTGGCATACGCATACCACAACCTTAGGCGATACATCTAACACACACATAAAATCAGTTTAATTATTGACTTGCTGTAGACTTTGATGCTTACTGATGAGACATATTCTTTCAATGAGTGGTTCTGTTTTCCCAGAGACACAAATACATTTCCAGAGACCTTTAAATAATTGAATGTGCAATTATTATCTCAGATCTAGAGCTAAGCATGCTTTTGAATTTTGCATGAATAAGAGGTTTATATTCTGTACGCATACAAGGTTTGTGAATGCAGTGAAAACGAAGATCCCATCAATCCTAAAGCACTTTATATAGCAACATATATCAGCAAGAGTCTGTACTACACTGCACAGTTAGAAATCCCAGAATCAAACATTGATTTTCCAAAAATTAAAGCATCCCTCGAAAAGATAGGTTTAGCAATATATAAAAATATTTAAATGCATCGCCTTTTGTATGGAACTAATCTTAAAATAATTTAACCAAATTCAAAGACTTAGGGGCTTACAGGACGTGTTTTTAACCTTTTTTTTACCTTCAAATGGGATCTTAGGATCCATTTTTTTCCCTTGACATATCATCTTAAAATGTGGCGTAATGACATTAGACATCCGACAAAACTTATGAACATATGAACACACAATGAGCATATGAGAACACACAAGTCTCTCAAAATATCCAACTTAAAATGCATTTTAAATTTTATGCATTGATCATTTAGAAAACACAGCACAAAACATTTCATTACAAACGAACAGATTACAAAGTGAAATCTGACACTGGATCAATATATTATTGAAGATATTTCCTATTTCACAGACACTACAACAGGCTGATCTTCTCTATTCATCTTTCCTAGACAGTTATGGCTGATGCTGTGATAGGCCTCAGGGCGCCAGCGCTCTGCAGAGCATACGTTTAGATTCAAGGTTTAGGGCTTTTGATAAATGCGCTGTCCCGCCAGGTTCACACTTTCTTGCCTCCCCATTTCAGACCACTGTCCTTCACAGGCCATTAGACTATTCACTCCACTGAAGGTCGTACTGCCAGATCCCAGTGAGATCCATAAAGCCCTGAACAGCACAGGTTGCAAACAGCTCCCGAAGCAGGTACGTGGAGTCATCTGGCTTCATTTCATCTCTATTCCGTGCCACGTCTGAGTAAACATTTCGTCCTCGTGTAATTTTCTCGCAACAGAAATTGCTTCAGTCATTTCCGTCTGGTTGGAGAGCTTTTGATGTGTGAGTCGAGACTGCCCTGCAGAGCGCTGTCAGGGCTCGGGAGGAAGACTGGAGAGGTCTGGATTCCCATTTGATTTTCACATTGGAGCACACTCTCCCACAAACTCTCTCACGCACAACCTTGGATGCAATGGTGCGAAAATGAAGCGCTGCCAGAGACGGTACCCTCGCAGGCTTGGCCTGAAACTCAACACAAGAAGCTCAATGTGTCTCTTTTTTTCTCCCACATCATGACTGTAAGCTGAAGTGCTCAGAAACAAGCTCATCTGCGCCTCCCTCCATAAGCGCTGGACACCAGACTGCTTTTATCTCCTCCAATAAAGGTATTTCACTTGTCGGCCTGTCAAAGCGGTGCCAAAGTCTCTCGCTTTTTAAAGCATTAAGCCAAGGAGAAAAAAGAAAAGAAGTTAGGGAAAGGGGGGAGGAAGGAAAAAAGGAAAAGATTGTATGTGATTTTCCAGCAGTGCAGTATGCAGGCCAAAGGAAATTAGACGCTTCCTTGTCTGGTTTTGAAGATGGAATGTAATTTATTATATCCAGGACCTGCATTGTGAGCGAAATCTCCAAACCTTTCTCAGAACAAACCACATCATGTTACATCAAACTTCTACTATTTTTGATAAATACATGCCAAGTCATTTACAAAAATTGCTTATGGAAAAATTTAAATTCTGTCATTCATTATTTAGGCTACTTACTTTTTTCTGCGGAACACAAAAGCAGATATTTTAACTGTATGCAAGATAGACTGTATTTATATATTTAAACTGTATTCATACAATTAAACTATGTTAACAGTTTTTCAATGAAAATCCATGTAGTCCAAAACATTGTATGGTCAAAAATAACTGACTTTTTCAAGATGTCTTACAGGTTTGTAATGACATCAGAGGTAAATAACAAATGTTGGGAAAAAAATTAACATTTGACCATTAAAATGAACAAAGTGTCTTTCAGGCACAATGTTAAAGGGATAGTTCACCCAAAAATGAAAATTGTGTCATTACTTACTCACCCTCATGTTGTTCCAAACCTGTATGTGTTTATTTCTTCTGTTGAACACAAAAGAAGATATTTTGAAGAATGTTGGTAACCAGACAGTTGCCAAACCACTGACTTCCAGAGTATTTTTCTCCTACTATGGAAGTCAATGGGGTCCATCAACTGTCTGGTTACCAACATTCTTCAAAATATCTTCTTTTGTGTTCAACAGAAGAAAGAAACACATACAGGTTTGGAACAACATGAGGGTACGGAAATGATGACACAATCTAAATTTTTTGGGCGAACTGTCTCTTTAACTCGAGACACACTGCTAAGTGGGTAAAACAATTGTGCAGGCATTACAATGATTTACGGCTCTAAAAAATTGTTTATTCAAGAAAGGCCTACAATTTAAAGATCTAATTTGTCAGCTTGTCAACAGCTATTGTGTGGAATGCGACCAGAGCATTTTTACGAGCGCAATTTCGTATGCTGGTCCTGTCAAAGGCTGAGCTCACCTTGAGCAAATCATACCCCTCAATGCCCATATTAATATTCTCACTTATCTTCAACTACGCTGAGAACTGAAATGCTGAATATTTTGCTAATTACGACGAGACCTTGCGGCTTTGACCTTATCAGGCTGTAATTAGCGTCTCATTAGGAAACAGTTTACCACTGATGTGAGACCTGTCGACACTGGCAGGCATGTAATCCCATTCAGTTCCTAAGGAAGGACGTTTCGCTGTCAACGCCCCAGTGCAGACAGGCGAGGCGGAGGAAGACCCTCAGGTGTTCTGCCGGGTTAAGAGGTGCTCATCTAGTTTTCTTTTAAGTTTGCGCTTGGGAAAAAAGCCCGCCTCCGGAACAGGGGGTGATAACATCTGTTGTAGGTGTTGGCAAGCAGCGACGGAGCATCATTATTATAGCACTTTGAACGATTCCATGCATGTTCGAGCAATCAAACACTGTGTACTTCTAATTAAAGCCCGGCTCTGATTGCTAACGGAAGCGACAAAGGAAAGAAGTTGACATGAAATGTGAAAACACACGTCAGGCAGAGAGGGGAGAGTAATGAGGTAGGGGAGGGGACGGGAAACAGTGTGAATTGGTTTCGTGATGGAATCGGTGAGCTGAGGAATGAGACCGAACAGCACTGAAAAATTAAGTTTTTCCCCAGTAGATTGCAGCCGGAGGGTCCCGGCGAACCAACCGCAGTCTCATTACTTTCCTTCATAGGCTGGAGGGAAAACCAATTAACTCAACAGCTGGATGAAGAAGAGACACTAGAGGAAGATGGACAGAGAAAGACAGCCAGAGACTGAATTTCATATTAACACGACAGAGTCAACAGCTACAGAGCCATTGTAGACTTGAAATATGGATAGCGGTGACAGTAATGGTTTTATGTGCTAAATCATGCACGAGCTTAAAGGGATATTCTGTCATAGTTTACTCACCTCCATGTGGTTACAAACCCGTTTGACTTTCTTCTGTGTAACACAAAAGATATTTTGAAATACAGTATGTCTCAGTGTCTCTGTTTTTTAGTGTTATTTTAGTATTATTTATATACTATTATAGTATTCATAGCTTGTAGTATTTATCTTTTATTTTTAATCTTATTTAAGTTTTAGTGATTTTATTATGCGCTTTAATAATTTGTATTAGTTTTTAATGTTTCTATTTATCTTTAAATGTATTATTTTATCGATTTCAGATTAGTTTTAGTTCTTCAACTTAAATTTATTTTAATTTCAGTTAGCTGCCAGGGAAACATGTCTAATATTAATTTAAGTATAAGTTTTCCTTCTGATATGTCATATATTCAATATTTAATTTTAGCTACTGAAAACAATTTTTACCTTTAGTTAACAATAACAACACTATTGCCCATACATTGAATATCATTGGGCTCCAATGTTGTTTGGACCCCATTGACTTTCATTGTATGGACAAAAAGACTTATTTTGTGTTCAGGAGAAGAGAGAAAGTCATGCAGGTTTGGAATGACATCAGGGTGTTATAATAGAACTTTAATTTTTGGGTGAAATATTCTTTCGATTTTCCGATATATTTTCTAATATTCCAAGAATGATTTTAGGAGAGACAAATCAAAGTGTTTCACACACACTGAATTGAAGGAAACCACAAAGCAAACTAAATCCTAATGGTGGCAGGCCGACTCCCACACGCCATGTTCCTGCAAAAGCCAGGCTTATTTGACCTCTTTCTGAAAGTTTCTGTCAAAACAACAACACTTTGAAATAATAGAAAAAACAGGAGAGGGACACTTTGCAATAAAGCATTGTGCAATGATGCAATAACTTCTCCCTACACCACACACACATCTAGACCAAGTGTACAACTAATATTCAAACATTCTTTGTGCGAATCGAAAAAAACTACTCAATTAGAACTCAATTGCCAAATATTGTGTTATTTATGTGGGACAACTTGCAAAACAAATCTATGGTCGATGACAGAAGTGAGACTGTTGCATTGCAAGAAGCTGAATATTGCAACAGCGTGTCAAAATACTGACAGGGTTTCACAGCAGGGAAGAGCTTTTATTGACAAGTTCCCCGTCTCCCTGATGGCCTAAAGCCCGGGTTTCAGCATCTATCATGGCAAACTTTGACAAAACAACCGCGCAGCTTTCTAAGTCGGAGATGGTATTGCATGACACTTCATTTTAATATACAGAAATACAGGGGGGATGTGACCTTTCAGGTTTCATTGTGAACCGTGTAGGAAGGAGGTGGAGAAATGGAATAATAGCCACTCTGATATGCCATTTTTCTCTGCATGCCGTCTAGAAAACATGTTTTCGATGTCTGGAATTGGGAACATGAAATCTTTAAGATTTTCATTTCTTAAAATGGCACAGCTAAATGCTGAGGGTACATTTAAAGTTGCAGTTCTGCTTATAATATTCTCCAGGAAAGAGATGTTTCAATCCAAAAGGACTGGTTGGTTGTCATCATATGCAGTCATCAAATTTAATAATACTCTCCCCTCCACTGTGTTTGATGTTCAGGTTGATGGTTCTGTCAGTCTGGTGTGATATTACGGAGACCGATGAACGTTGAGGAGTCTCTGCGTTTAAGAGGTTTTGAGGACATCCCTGGAATAAGTGGGCTAGAGGCAGCTGTCTGGACTCCAGGGCATTTAAGGGTTTGGCAGCTGGCAACATTGAACTTCATCTCCAAGTCAAGTTTCCAGCCATGCAGAAAGTAGGAAACATGAAATGACAACGAAAGACATGGAGACTGATGAGATTAGTAACAACTATAAAACTAAAAGTATACACAGTATAAAGTATATACACATTACCATTCAAAAGCTTGGGGTCAGTAATAAATAAATTAAAATTAATAAAAAAGTATTCTTTTATTCTGCAAGGATGCCTTATTTCGATCAAAAGCGGCTGTAAAATACATTTATAATGTTACAAAAGATATGTATTTTAAAGGTGCAGTATGTAAGCATGACAACTAGTGGTCGATATAGGTACTGCTGTTGAATTCAAAATATCAGAGATCGTCGTTTCTCCCGTCACCTGCTCTTCAGACTGGACGGCGATCACACGGGTTGCCAGTTTGACCACAAGCAACAGAAACGAGCACAATGGACAATGAAAATTGGCAAAGTGCAGTATCACAGACAAAAACAATAACAAGCATTCCAGCCTGGAAACGCACATTTCAAAGTAAAATAACTGACTTTTGAAGTGTTTTTCAGAGAAACGAGCATGTTTCCTCAATATATGCAAACATATTATGGTATTTTTATGTAGAGTGAAAAGGTTGCATACAGCACCTTTAAATAAATGCTGTTCATTTGACCTTTCTATTCATACTGCACAAAATTCCATTAACAAGTGACACAAATATAGAAGAATAAAATAGTTTTTTGGACACCAAATCAGCATATTAGAATGATTTCTGAAGGATCATAAAACTCAGCTTTGCCAGGCAACTTATTCTAATAATATAGAGTGCATAAACACAGTCACTCGTCAATCCACAATTCAGCCTCTTTTTTCTGCAGTGCAATAGGCCTACTATAAATGGCGAATACAGAAAGAACAAAAAAAGGGTTTCTTATGGAAAGGAAAGAAATAAAAATACTGTGACAGAATAAAGAGCCAAACTACTGTAAACTCATGTGTGCTATTTGTATATGCAAATCATTTGGTGTAACATTCAGAAAAAGGGGATGTGAGGAGTTGGAAATTGAGTCATCTTCTGTCAAATCAATTTTAATTATAGTTTGGCTCATCAAATGAACAAAAAAACAAAGATAGGAATGGTGATATTAGTATGCTTAGAACCTTGATTTCAGTTGAATAATGATTGGAAATTAGATTGCCACATTTATTGTATTTATATAGTATACATGATCTGTTTGCCACATCATATTTAGCATAGAAAATGTGATACAAAAAATTAAAAAGTGCACTATACTCTTTTAAAAAAAGATATGATTTATAAGCTATATCGTTTTTAATGTCTTCAAAAAGATATTTGCATGTATTTTTTAATGCTTAACTGTCAACCTCCCATATAACAAAAATAATTGGAATTGCTAAATACACACAGTGACGGCAAGTTATATCTCACTGACAGGGATAAACGGACATTTCTCAGAATAGAAGCTAACTGTATTAGTATCGATACAGCTCCTAAGCAACATGAGAAGTGCAAAACTGGAATTTAAGGCAGGCCTGTCATTTGGAAACCACTTATATCCAAGGCCAATACACCGAAAATCATTATTTTGTGTTAAGAACCAGACCTGTGAGCAACATGTGACAGTAATGTGGTCTAATAAGACATGTTATGCCCTTTCCTATCCAGACAGGTTTACATTTGAAGAAAGCCAATGGATTCCTTAAGAGCAGGAAGCAGATTTCCACCTCCTTCATCTGATCAACAACTAGAGGCTTTTCATCTTGATAAATGGTGCAATATGCAGTAAAAACACAGTCCAGGACTAACAAGATAGAGTTACCTACACCTTCTCAGATCTTTGAGATAAGTTACACATAAGAAAGACAACAAGCTACACATTTAACAGTATCATTCGATTTTGGGGAACATGTACAGATCAGATAGCAAGCATTCAGGGATTTTTTAAATTGGCTGAGCCATCAAAAATTTAGTATTTAGCCATCAAGTTCACTAAACATCCAGACATATAACCCACATAACATCAGAAGATCTCCAGACAACAGACTGCTGTAATTTAATAATTCACTGCAGGGTCTGGAGAAATTTCACATTCAATAAATTAAATACACATTGCGGTCTTGCCCACTGGGTTTTTTATAGTCCTACAGAAGAATTGCGGAGCCTTCGGCAAATAAATAAAGATGTAAAAGCTGCAAAATAAAAAAGGCAAAGAACCGCAGACATAGCACCACTAAAGAGAAGCCAACAATGGCTTCCAGTTTTCTCACGGTTCAGATAAGACCCCCTCCTCGGGCGTGTTGGACTGAGGTTAATCTCTGGAGTCTCCGTGAACAATAAGTCAATGCGCGCTGTATGCATCAATGTGGCTAGTGTTCCCTTGTGAGCTTAGGCACCAGAAACGAAACCTAATGGGGTCAAGCAGCCTGGCGGAAATCCTATACGAGACACCTCTGCTGAACTCCGGGGTAAAGCGTTTAGCATTCTGATTCATGAAGGAAAAAGGATCCATGCTCCGAGCAAGAGAGCAAAGCAAGAGAGGGCTGAATAGATTAACCAGTGTTGGGGGCATGTGTTAAATTTGTTAGCATGTGAAAGGACACACAATATTAAGGGCCAAGTCGATGGTTAACCATGGCTTTGCTGATTCAATCTCCAAGCCTCAAACAATGGAATGAAGTTAATTAAATCCAGGGAGGATTCAATGAACAGCAGCGTTTAATGAATTTCAAAACATCTCTATCTATCTAAAAAATAAGTGATGGTGAAATTGGCTGTTTTATTCCTAGACTGGCCAGTATTGGTAATGATACTGCTTATAATGCAATGTCACATTCACAATAATGTCAACAGGAAACAGCATTTGCAACTTATTATACTTCTGGAGAGGAAGAAGAATTTCTATATTCAATCCAAAAACATAGGGCGGAACTTGACTGAAATCGTCAGAAACTGATTGGTCCATGAAAAGTGATCTCTATGGCCCTGTTTACACCTGGTATTAAGATAGTTTTGGTCGATCGGATCACAAGTGGATGACCCTAAATACAGGGTCTAAATAAGCTTGTCCATTTTCGACCACTTCCAGAGGTAGTCGAAAACGGATTCGACCGGATTGCTTTCGTAGTGTAGACGCTCATGTCGGTTGAATGTGTTCAAACAGCCACTAAAGACTGCCTAGTCCACCTAATGACCTAATGCATACATATTATGGGAAGCGCACCAGACGGGATTTAAACTATGTCGGCTGAAGACCCATGTTTGGTTTGAAGATAAAAAAACATACCAAGCACGATGTACTCTCACTATTCCTGATTTCTAACACACACTCACAGCGTTCGGCGTGGTCTTGCGGCTGTCAGAGCAGAAATGAAAGCTGATGCTCTCTATATGTTTTTCTGTTGTCTGCTTTCGCATTCATATGTAAATTGCGTGAGCTTATTTCGTCCATTAGATCGAAAGATCTGGAAAAAGCCCATACATTTACCCGCCCATAGACCCCTCCGTCGAAGAAATCAGGACAGAAGTGGTTTAGGAGTGGACAAAAGAGACGGATTAAAACACCAGGTGTAAACAGGGCCTAAATGCCAGCTGGTTGGAAGAGAGATTGAACATTCTTTTATATATATAAAATATATACTATTTAATAATACTAAAAAAAAAAAAATATATATATATATATATATATATATATATAAATTAAATTAAATTATATATATATATATATATATATAAAATTTAGATTCTTGACATTTTAAATATTTATTTTAGAACATTACATTCTCCATTATTTACACTACAGTTCACTCTGTTGTCTTTCTCTTCATCAAAGAAACCAGCATAATTGTTTTAAACATTGATAATAATAAAATATGTTTATTAGAATGATTTCTGAAGGATCATGTGACACTGAAGACTGAATGACTGGTGAAATGGAATAAATTACATTTTAAAATATATTCAATAGAAAACCATTATTTTAAATAGTTTTTAGTTTTATTGTATTTTTGATCAAGTAAATGCAGCCATGGTGAGCATAAGAAACTTCTTTCAAATTTTATTTTACAAAAAAAAACTTACCGACCCCAAAGTTTAAAATAGTATATAAGGTATATATTCATAATATATCACTTTAACCAATGTTGAATTAAAAAGCAAAAGTCCAGCTAAATATTTAATTGGCCCACCCAAATTAAAATGTATTTTGCTAAATTAAAGTATATATGACTCTGCAAGCCATTAAAATCATCATTAATGATGTACAATGTCAAAATCATAAAGTATGTAAATACATTAATATAATAACATGCATTACATTTTATAACAAGTGTATATATTACAGGACCCCTGCTCTGGGTTTCTGAGGTCCTGGTTTAAAGAAGACAACTTTTTTTTGGACAACAGATGCTTCCTTATTATCAACTTCAAATACTCATTAAAAAAAAGCTGAAAGTAAAGAGAACATAGAAAGTTATCCACTGCACCTTGAAGAAATTCATTAAACCAGCTGACAACAGCTGTCGGGCCTGAGCTCAAGTCCTGTTTCTCACAGTGCAGAAGCACCTTTAATCAGTTTCTTTGTGGAGCCCTATGGAAAGATGCCATAGAAAACCGGCTCTTGGACGACCTCCCATAACCTAGGCCTGAGGTTGAATCTGGCAAGCTTTCCATCCTGTCACTGACAGCAACTACAGCTCGCGGAAGAGTTATTACTACTGCGGGGCAGAGGAGGACACGGCTAAAGACGGCAAACCGGAGCAGATGCGGCAAAGTCAGAGCAGAGCCTAGACAACCTAGACAACATCGTTCCACAATCAAGACATCTCTTTCGAAAGTACAACTCGTCTCTCAGAGGATGTTCATAAATCATGCATAAATTATCTAGTGAACTCTATGTTCTCACAGTGCTGAAAGCTCTGAATGACAAGGTGTATCCGCTGTTATGACACGTGCGCAGCGTGGCTGCGAGACTCCATGCCAAAAACCACAGGTGAAGATTTTCATAATATGACGCTGGGTTTTGAAGTACTCTCTCTCGCTCTCTTTATGAGATTACGGGCCAGTTTCAGTTGATTGCGCCCCAGGAGACAGGCAGAGCATTACGGGTATTCTGAGAGATGCTCGGCTCAGTCTAAGTACAGGCAGGGGGATTTAGAGGCCCTGTGGGACGCCCTGCAGCTGCAAACCTCCGCATTTAACCATTATGATAGGGAAACCATTGTGACCAGAGAACTGACCAGAGAACAGATTCCAACTGTTACTTGACGGCCACAACCTTTAACCTAACTGTTGACCACAATGCATTTATCCTCCTCCGACCTTTTAATAAAATCTAAAGCACCTGCTTCGAATTCAAAGCATATCATTTCCCACAATCCTGCAGTGACAAAGCCCTCGGCTAATGCCGCTACTCAAAAGGCAGCACGAGAGAGGGAATCTCATTGTGGATTCAGAAAGACTAAAGAAAAGTAGAGTATCCTATTACACAGCCAAACGCTGCTGAATGAGAAAATGGAGTGAGCCTTTTTGTGTGTGCGTGTTTCTTTCTATTTTTTTCACCAGATAACTAGAAAAAATGTCTTCATGTGTGGTGAGCCACCAAATCATTTGCTTGCTAAGAATATCAATATTTTGTGCCGTTTTAGAATGAACTTCAGTTTAACAGGTCTGTGTGCACGCTTAACAATCCATCAAGTTACATGTACACATTTTTTTTTGCCATGGTATTAAAGATGTAAATTTATGCAAATGTATGCACCTCATACACTCCATCTTTATAATTAATGGCTAGTACGGCTTCAAAACAAGTCAAAGCGGTATTGTGGAGCACAATAATCAGTGTTTGCTCTCAGTGCAGAGATCAGCCCCATAGGCACGTGTTCAAGTTCAAGGCAAAACAAAATATTATCTGTTTGCATGAAAGAGATCCATTAGAGTACTGTGAAAACGACAATTTGTAAGTGATTAAGTGGCAGGCCTTAATAATTAAAATCTGTATGACTTCTGTGAAGCACAAAAAGGCATATTGCTCCAGAAACACGGAGACGTTTCTTCAAAAAACTTGTGTTCCATAGAAGAAAGAAAAACATACTGGTCTAGAATGACATGAGGGTGAGAAAATGATGACAGAATATTTATTTTGGGGTTAACTGTCCCTTTAAGATGAAGACATGCAGGAGTGCAGCTGGCACAGTAAAACGGATTTGCCACCCTGGGAGAACTTCCTGAACCTAATATGTTTTTTTTGGAGCTCCAGAACTAAAATTCTTAGCGTGTTATTTCAAGAACATGTTTAACTTCTGGTTACATCAGAAAAATGGGAGATGGTGCTATCATAACATTTAAAAAAAAAAAAATCCCTAAAAAGTTAGCAGTCTGTCCAATGATGTAGAAACAACATCAGAGATCAAGCTCTCTTGACGCAGAAATACTGAGCTAATTATGATTCGGGTGCTGGCTAACGGAGAGTAAATGAATTACGTGACCAGCACTGACATAGACCACGAGGCTGGGTGCATCTATCTTCGTTTATAAGAGCGATTTGGATTAACTGTGGAAAAACAGAAATCAACAACAAATGCTTCATCCTTTGCAATATATCATGGATTAATCCTTGAATTATACAGATTTCTCTGACAGAAAACAGAGTGAGATAAATGATGGCTGAGAAACATGAAAACCCATAATGAGGGATTTCCATTTATGGAATGAGGATGACAGTCTTTGAAGTGCCTTCAGTCCTAAAGCACATAACAAGGAAATGACGCAAGACTGAAAGCAATCCGGCATGAAGAAAACCTCCAGTCATTTAAATCCCAGCCATTTTAAGGGAATGAAGATTCACACAGACTCACCAAACAAATAAACTAATGCTTTTGTAGATGGCGGAGTGTCATACAGTGATGAATGCAGAAAGGCCCTTCGGTTACTGAAAAACAGATCTAAATGGGTCATCGTAATGGGCACTTTAAACAAAAGATGACATACCCAATGTTAATGAAATAACAAAAATAGAGACCATCTGAATACGTCCATGTCGAGGGGTGTTCACACTGACAGCGAATGCGTCACTGGAAGTCATTCAGTTCAATGAGAGTTGGCGAATTGACCAAAGGCCATAAAACAAAGATAGCAGTATTCATATATACATGCAAATGAGCAGTGATGTGGTGTGGCGACTTTCCGGATACAATTAGAGTCAATTACCAACGTCTACTAGCAAGCAATAGCACAAAGACTCGCATCATCCCATTTACTCCCTTTCATTAAATGGTTTATGTAAACGAACAGGTTCAAATTATAAACAATTTACTGATTTGAGTTGCAGTCTTGTTTTTATTGAGTCAAACACTGTTATTCACTGTTTTTGATTCTGTTACATTAGTTAGTTAGTTGCTTTTTAGGTTTATTTACAGTAGTGTAAATTTATCAGTTCAAATTGTAGCCAATTATTAAATGCAATTACCTTATTTGAGAAACTCATTGTTTCTGTGCAAGATAAGACTGCTCTAATTGCAGAACTAAATTTTATCATCCAATTGTTAATATTTAAAAAGATATTGCCCTCTAAAAAGCTTTAATGCACAATAGTAAGATGTTTTGATCAACACTCATGGCAAATCATAACTAGATTTCGGTTTTGGCAAATTGGTTGCTAATTCGTATTCACACAATTTTGTATGATCTGCTTACGCCCCACTGGAGGTTAGGTTTAGGGGTGGATCTTCATACATTTCTTCTAATAATTGTACATTTTTATACAAATCACATTGTACAAATTTACCACCTCACAAACTAGCTACATTTTCTGATGAGATCGGGTTATTGTTTTTTAAGCAGCTTGTAGTGTAACTAACAATTTTTTATAATGTTACATGATGGTAGCTTGACTGTAGTACTTGAAATTTAGAGAAATTTGTTTGTTTCAAATTAGCTTCCCCAAAGCTGTTTAAGTGTGTATAACTGTAAACCGAAACAATTGGAGAGCATTGGAAGTCGAATGTTCACAGGTAACCCGGGATGTCAGATCAATCAACTCAGCTGGGTTAGAGGAAAAGTGAATTCTGTTCTTCAGTGGATCTATTTACTGATAAGTTAACCAGGCCAATAAGGAGATGATTATTCTGATTTCAATAAACTGCAAGTCTATGAGGAAAATATTTTTAGTAAATAACATGTCTCCATTAGCAATCCCAATCTGATCTCTGATTATGACGCTCTGCTGGGGTTTACCTGCCGTGTGACTGGATGTGCAACGACTCACTTCATTAACGTTTAAACTGAAATTTTGCCACTGACTAGTCACATAAGCAAGCTATATTGTTATATACTAGTTTGACATGAAGAAAGGGAAAATATTTGTATAGGGTTTCAAAATACTCCCTCACTTGCTCATCTTCCAAATGTGAACATTTCTCTGAACCCGCTGCGAGAGCCACAGAGAAAACCAAGGCATGCAAAATATGAGGAAATATGAAATTATTTAGTTTTCTGCTCCAGATATATGCTTTTCAAAATAATATATTATATTTTAAAATGAAACATTAACACGATTGTAATTTAAACGTAGCCTTTGTGAAACATATAAAGCAAAACATTAAATGTGCATATATGTAAACGACTAGTATTTCCAAGTCGACTAGCAGCAGCAGTATCGACTAGTCTCGCACATCCAGTTCTAACATTCGGTGTGTGAACATTATTATGACAATATCAGCAGATGGCCATGTTAGCTTTTTCAGCTGGTCAAACAAGCCTGAATGGGTAATCGATTTGATAAAAAGCAGAAAAAAACGATTTTTTTCTGCCAACTTACAACCATTGAACTGAATGAAAATGGATTTATCTGAGTTAACAGATTTTGGAGAGGAAAATACATTCCCTGCTGTGCTCAATGCAGACTCTGCATCTGACAAGGTGGTTTCTAGGACACATAATAATCTCGTTTTGTGGGAGCGTAAACATCTTTATACCATAAAGTCCCTTAAAAAAAAGATAAGTGATGCAAATAAGGCCCTGGCTTTCATCTGTGTGTAAAACGGTAATTGTATTACAGATGCATGTCCCAGATAGCACAGGTATGTCTCTAAGATGTCTGCTAAAGTGTGCTTCATCTGGAAAAACGTCTCAGAAAAGGCAGTTTTACATACATTCTACATCATAAACTACTTAAAGACATTTTCTAAATGTCTATTTAACGTCTAACAGGAAACATAAGCCCCTTCCACACAGCGCGTTGATCTCGGGAAATTGCTGTAAAATTGCGAGAGTGCCTTCTGTGTGAACACAAACACGTCCCGGGATTGATGCCGGGATCGATGCCAGGATGGGGACCTAGTAACATTGCCGAGATCAGTCCTGGAACGCGCCCCGTGTGAACATAAGCCAGGACCAATGCCGTAAGGGGTGTGTCGTAGTGATCGCAATGAACTGTAGCTTTAAGTATCCGATGGTGTCTGCGTGCTTTACATCTCGCTGCTTCATTTTGGTTCCTACTCTCCGTAATTTTTTCTTCCAGCGTATTCCTTATCAAATGAACACGTTGAAAAGATATCATAATCGGAAAAAAAAGATTTGACTACGAAACATGTTGTACATAAACAAGAAAGTTTGAACATCAAACTTTACTGGATGTGTGTGAACGCACTCACAGATTCCGGAAAATCACTGGCAGTGTGAATGAACCAAAATCAAACGATCCCGGGACACATTATCCGTGTATTTTCCAGAATCTCTGTGTGAAAGTCTCAACTCAACTCAACTTTTATTTGTAAAGCACTTTCAAAACCATTAAAATGGACCAAAGTGCTGTCCATGAGCATTAATAAGTTACACAAAAATTACAATAGCTCTAAAAGACACACTAAAATACACACTAAAAGACACACTAAAATACACACTAAAGACATGACACCATTAAATCAAACATATAATCACTCGCAGTTCTCAGACCCATTCAAAGGGGCTATAGAGACATATTATTCAGCAAACACTCTAAAAAATACATCTTGCAGATGTAAATGCAGACATCAAATAGATGTCTCTGTGATGTGTGCTATCAGGGGTAACAAATCAAATGCTCAAATAGTTAATTAGTGAGGTGATTTTTCTTTCTTTTTTAACACATGGCCATTGCATTCTAATACAAAATAGATGAAAAATAGTTTCAGCTAATTAAAATTTACCACTATAGCCAATTGTTGTGTGTATTTTACTGTTCAAATTATCACATTGTTAGCTTAGCAACATGCTAATGCCAAATGATTAATTCACGCCATGTGATTATTAGATGACAACCCGGCATTCTACTTGGATCTGTTCACGTCCTCAGACTTTCAGATTATTCTTGCATTATTAAGGCATTAACAATCTCAACTATATGAATTATTAAATGGAAATATTATGAAATAATTACTAAGTTACATTTTAATGCTGAGAAGCCATGCCATTTTGAGTGCAGAGCTCTCAGAAAATTCTGAGTTTACAAGTTGTATGAGTTCTACGAGGATGTGAACACTTACACATCGGAATTGAGCAATTATGGTAATTTCGACATGTCATGGCGTAAAGTAAACACACCTAAACGCCCAGGTACTTGGGGTAAAAAGAGCTAGTCTACTTGTGCTTGCTCTTTTTGAACATCCTACCACAAACATTGCATTTTTAAATACCATGCAAAGTTAAAAACAGTCCAAGTCTAGTTACGTTTTAATGCAAAAACTTAAGAAATGACCTGTGCAATCAGGGTCGGGTGATTGGTCAACTGGTCACTCGTGCAACTCACAGGCTAGTCTATTTTGAAAATACATAGTTTTGCAAATCCCTAACCAATATGAAAGCATGTTAGTGTGCAATGTGAAGGAAAATAAGTCAGCAGAAAGCCACAGGAATGAGTACGGGTATAAAAATATGAAAATCCAACAAACCCAAAAATCTATGGATTTCCCAGCAAATAATGCCTGCTTTCAAGCGGACTCTTTCATGTCGGAGAGAATATTGGATGAAATGAAAGGACAAAAGCAAATACAAGAGCGAGAGAGCAGGAGAGAGTTGGAGGAAAAAGCACAGCACATTTTCCATTTTCCTCTGCAAGTAAAAAGGCACATGAATTATGGATGCGAGCAAGCCAACAGTGCGAGAATTTGATCCCTGACCAGACAGCTCTTGGCTCCCCGTGGAGCAGCCTGCCACCATCCCCCCCCTACCGGGTTTTTCGACATTGCTTGCTACCATCCATTCCTAACTTCCTTCTCGGGGAGAGAGCTGGAACTGTCGGCTAACAAGGCTTGGAGACTATTGCCTGGGGACAGGACGTACTTGTCTAGGAGACTTCAAGACGCTACCTCTGCATGCCTTCTATTGTTAGCATCTTGATCCTCAAAACTGAACTGACATTTTCACCTGGTGGTTTAAATGTGAATGTTCCAACATAGATGCTCATGACGGCTCCATCATGAGGGGTTTGCAGGTCAGACGAGAAAACAAAAGGAATATTTATTACAAGTACCCTCAGCTATTTACAGAACACACAAAGAATGGCTCTAACTATACAACATTAACTTTAAGTGAAGAAAGCAATACCAAGAGATCCCAATTTAAATGGAAAGTAAGGTTTACAGTAAAATAGATCCTACAGAAAACAACAGGCAACTAAAATACAGACTAGTCTAGACCTTCTGGATGATTTTCCCCATTGTTTGTCATTATACTAAACACATCATGTGGACACTCAATCTATCAGGGTATTTATTCATATTTTAAAAGTCTTACTGATAACTGGCCCTGATATAGACACAGGCTCTGTTGTAAACCTAGGAAGCTGCCTTCTAAGGCAGGATCCTGAGTCTTGACTGAAATGTAACTGTGCATCAGATGCTGCCTTCAGGAGTCAGGCATTCACTATTAGGACATCATGTGTTTGAGTCAAACACACAACACTAAAGCAAGAGCTCTGTGACCAAAAACCCAAATAACGACATCTAATTTCAAAATTATGAAAATTATTCATTTCTACCATTCTATAAATGGTACAGTATTACAACTGGTCTTTTTTACAATGTTTTTGTGACAAAGCAATCTGTGAAATTTGAGTGATTAACTTTACACCATTCATCACGGACCACTGATTACTATATAGATTATACATTATATGATATGTATATATTATATTATTATGAATCAGTGTTTCCACCATGGTTTAATCAACACGCCCCTTCCAATATCACAACCCATGTATCATTCTAGAATTCATCTTGTTTCGACTCTGGTAAACAAGATGTTGATTAGTCATTGTTGATACAAAATAGTTCAGATTAATTCAATCGACTATTTTATCCAATATTTGTGTTTTATGGTATCATGCTGTTAGCTTAGCAACATGCTAATGTCTATATTAACAGCTAAACACCCAGGAGTTATAACCTACCGTGTTCACGCCATGTTGTAATTATCGCAATGACAACAAGTGACTTTCTTCAGACTCTGGCAAAATGAATGGTAGCAGTCAGGTGGTACAAGTCGGGTTTTCGAGTTCTACGACGTGGACGCTTTTTACAAGTCGAAACCTTGTAATTACGGTAATTCCAACATGGTGTGAATGCACCTTTAGACATTACCATGTTGCTAAGCTAACAGCATGATACCATAAAATGCATTGGGTAAAATAGAGTAAAATCATGTGCATCGTGAGATAGGCTTATCTGTTAAGGATACATGCAACACTGTGTTACAATTTAACAAAAAATAAATCTTAGGGGACAGCATAATCATGTATTTGGAACTAATCACTGCAATAGTGAATTAAACTGCCTTTAAGAACAGAAATCAACAAAATGTCTTAATTAAATTTAAATTGAAATCAATGCTCTGAGAATTCAGGGACACATTGAGCAACAAGTCTTTGGGAACTGAAGAAGGAACACTATAGATATTGGTTAGGCCTGAAACCAGGCATTGGAACATTCCACACCACAAACAGAACACCACCACGCCAACCCACTTACAAAACAAACTCCAAAACAGCAATGAAAAAGCATTGCATAAACTATTATCAGCCAATGGGCGCATTGTGGGTACTACACTATTGCATTTGAATTCATTAAATACATGCAAACACACATCACTTTGTTCAGTTCCATTAAGCATAGCAATTAGTTGAATCCAAAATAAAAGTTTGTGTTTACATAATATATGTTTGTGTGTATTGTGTATAATTATTTTGTATATATAAATGCATGTATATATTTCAGAAAAATGTGTTATTTATATATAAAATAGTTATATTTCTATATAAATCATATGTAGTGATTATATATACATATATGCAGTATATAAATGCAAATATTTCTCAAATATATACATGCATGTGTGTGTATTATTTATATATACAAAAAAATATACACAATACACACACATATATTATGTAAACACAAACTTTTATTTTGGATTCGATTAATCGCGATTAATCGTTTACAGCCCTACATTAGTCCTGCTCTAAGCAACACTGGCCAGTTTTTAAAGTTACATCACAAAAACAGAACTGACACTGTGTTTTCAGCCACTAATCATGAGAATGTGTCTTAAAAGTCAAGAGCCAAATCAAACAATGAATGACTACAACCCTTGGGATTAGTTTGCATTTAGGATTATCTTGCATATACTAAAGCAGGTTTTAACTCCATTAACAATGAAACAAACCGCTTTGTTGACTTACCTATTGTGACTGAATAAAAATCTGTTCATTGTACTTGATGTCAAATGGACATAAGTAGCTGATGACTAGCATTCATATAAATTGTGTGCATGGCAGTGTATTAGAAAAAATCAGAAATTAATTAATAAGAGTGCGTTCATATGATTAATGTGCATCCAGGGTATGACAGATTGAAGGAGGAGGCTGTCGTGTGCAGACAAGGTAGGTCTATTTACACAGTAAGCACATAAACAGGTTTGGCTCCACTTTTATTGAGCACTGATTAAGCTCTTCGTGAAGCAAATTACAGTCTGGAGAATAAAGCCCACGAGCAACAATGTTTAATTATATCTGACTCATCAAGGACATCAATGAGGCACTCAATGAGTGGTATTCATCTTCAGCTCTCTGACCAGCACTCATTGGGTTCCTCAGTCAAATGAGAGGCATTAATAGGTTCATTTCAAAGGAGGCGGAAGCTCTTTTATTTCTCTCTTCTCCTACTTCAATAGCTGCCGAATGTAATTACTGAGTCGAAGCTAAAACGAATAAAAAACGATTTTCATAATTTCATTTCAAATGTGCCATCACTCCACCAGCAGCTACAGTAGTCATTTCTTTCAAAACTTCAATAGTCTTTTGTGTCTTTCCACTCCAGTTTCGTTTTACTTTAAACCGCAAACATCTTATCAGTAGCACATTAAATGAGACTTAATTTTTATTAGTCTCAGAACATGGAATAAAAATCACAGAAATGGATGTGTTCGGATCTCGGATGCACAGCCAGTGAAACTATCTTGCCGTGAAGATTCACAGGCAAGAAAACAGATGCTTTCCTAATCATACAGTCCAGTTATTACCGTAGAAACTTAACAAGCATCTCAAAAGCAAACAGGCCCTTGTGCTTTGAAATATGTCATTTAACTGATATTATGTTAGAATGACAACAAATAATATCAACTTGTCTATTCCCACTAAAACATTTTTTTTTTTTTATGTGCAAAACACAGACAAAATAAACACATCAAGAGAAACTTCCCACACACCTTGGCAGAATATCACAGACTGCACGCTGGCAACACCCCAAATGCCCACAGCAAACAATTCCAGGTTGTATGTTTTAGCAGAAAGATACATCATCAACAGGTTTGTTTGTGCGTTGAATTACATGGAGATAACTGAGACAAAAGATCCTTTATAATTGAGGTAAAATGATTCGTTTGAACTATATTTTGTAACCGATACTCAAGATTTTCAATTTAATCAGTTATCGGTTCTTTTTAATCGGGCTACTGATAAATGCCACCATTTGTTGAGTATAGCCTACTAACAATTTATTTAAACTTAATTCATGATTTTTGTAAATGACTTAAATAACAGCCAATTATTCTCAAGTAAGCAAAGCGTATACTTATTTGCAAAATGAATGCAAATCAAAAAATGTCTTTGCAAACATCTAGATCATTAGGCTTGCTATTATTTATCAAACATTCTTAATCCATTTTTAATATCTATTTTTGTGGTCTAATCATCATTATTGTCAACAACAACAAAAAAATCGGTTATGTAATTTATCAGACAATTAAAAATAATGTCATAAAAAAAGCAATATCGGTCAATCTCTGCTACAGAAAGATAAATAAAGAAATAACCCTATTTCAGCACATACCTGTACAACAGAACCTTGATTTCCATTACTATATAAAATATATAAAAGCTTAACACAAACTAAAAATAAACAACGAACCCCGTTAGAGACATTTTGACAGGTCTCTTCCACCTATTGTAGGCTACTGGCTGACTGTAGAGAATTTGATGGTCTCGAGCGAACTGTAAACATTGCAACTTTGCAAACAATAGCACTGATTTGTCTTCAATCTACAAACAATCCACTACATACCACTTTCATCGAACATGTCACGCAACACTCAAGTCCTCATGCATAGCTCAAGGCTGAAGGCGAGATGTTCCTGCATCTAGCGGACTGCCACATTGCAACTGAAGTCAACGCCAAACCAGTGTGTATGTGTGTGTGTGTATGTGTGTGTGTGTTTCCAGAAAAAGCAAACAGTCCCTTGGAACACGCATGGAACACAGCACTCAACACGCATCCCCTTACCGTTTTAAATGCCCGCTTTGAGAGCAGTCGCGAGAATCCGAATCAACTGGACGCCACAGAAAGAACTTTGATGTCTCGTGAGCGCATCCTGCGCCGCTCGCTCGCGCTGCTCCGCCATCTTCAGCGCGCGCCGAATGCGCGAGAGAGTAGAGCAGCTGACGGGCGCGCGGGGAGGGTTCTTCACAAAACAGCCCGAAGTTCTCAGCTCCTCATCCATGCACTACACCCCTGTCATGTTAGGGTACCTACCTAATAGGTTCTTTTTATCAAATTTAAAATAAATAAATGTAAATAAACTAATATATGACAGCATATAGGCCTATATAGCTATAGGCTATAGTTGACAAAAACTCACTTTTAGCACATGTAGATTTCCCAGAACAGACCCAAAATATTGATGACTCACTACACGACAAAGATTTGTGTCCACTATGCTGTGTAGAATGATCTAAATGAAAAAAATGTAATACGTTGGCATCAATATTCATCATAAGGGTTATCAAGAGAGAGAAAAAATGACATGAAACTGTATATATATATATATATATAGAGAGAGAGAGAGAGAGAGAGGGGGGGGTGTTTGAAATTAACTTTTTCACCCACCGGCCAATTTGGCTACTAAATTTAAGTTTATGAGAGACCAGGTTACTCTGATAGTGGCCTTCAGCTCTTCTGCATTGTTGGGTCTGGCGTATCACATCTTCCTCTTCACAATACCCCATAGATTTTCTATAGGGTTAAGGTCAGGCGAGTTTGCTGGCCAATTAAGAGCAGGGATACCATGGTCCTTACACCAGGTACTGGTAGCTTTGGCGCTGTGTGCAGGTGCCAAGTCCTGTTGGAAAATGAAATCTGCATCTCCATAAAGTTGGTCAGCAGCAGGAAGCATGAAAGCATGAAGCATCCTGGTAGACGGCTGCGTTGACCTTGGACCTCAGAAAACACAGTGGACCAACACCGACAGATGACATGGCACCCCAAACCATCACTGACTGTGGAAACTTTACACTGGACTTCAAGCAACGTGGATTCTGTGCCTCTCCTCTCTTCCTCCAGACTCTGGGACCGCGATTTCCAAATGAGATGCAAAATCTGCTCTCATCAGAAAAGAGGACTTTGGTCCACTGTGCTTTATTAGATCCAGAGTCAACGCAGCCGTCTACCAGGACATTTTAAGAGCACTTCATGCTTCCTTCATTTTCCAGCAGGATTTGCACCTGCCCACACTGCCAAAAGAACCAAAACCTGGTATTACTGTGTAATTACTGTGTGATTTCATGTAATATTCTAATTTTCTGGGATTTTATTTTGTGGTTTTCATAAGCTGTAAGTCATAATCATCAAAATTATAACAAATAAAGGTTTGAAATATCTCACTTTGCATGTAATGAGTCTATATAATATATTAGTTTCACCTGTTAAAGGTGGGGTATGTGATTCTCTTTTTTGTCCATTTTTTCAAAATCACTTGAAATCCTATTCCTAACCCACTTACAGCCACTGAGTTAAAAGCACTGAAATGAAAATTAAGCAATTTAATCATCAGTGGAACAGGCAGGACTCGAAAAACTCCAGCCAATAATTTCCAAGACCACCTATCATTGGATAGCGCGTTCACGTGTATATGGTGTATATGACCAGGTATGGTAAAGGATATGTGATGATGTGGGGCTATTTTAATTCCAGAGGCCAAGGGCACTTTATCAGGATGCATAGTATCCTGGATCCATGAAATAACTGGCCTTTAAAAATAAAAATCTGCCTGCCTCTATGGGAATTTAACATAGGGGTGTCCTGACTCCTGACTTATGCACCCTGTATTTTAAGGAAGAACATTTATTTATTTACAATACATTATTCATTCACAAAGAAAATTGGTGTCCTTAAAGGTTGGAATTTTCCTCATTTTTTTAATTAAGGCATTAAGATCAATTTCCAAAAGATAATTTTTTATTCCTCTTTTTTGTCAACTTTAGCATGGGTGTTCACTTATGCTAAGCACTGTATATTAAAATTTGGATTTCATACATTCATTTCTAATTCAAACAAAAACCTGTCATCCAGCAATCTCCTTCCTATATATAGAATGGCTATATATATATATATATATATATATATATATATATATATATATATATATATATATATATATATATATATATTATATATATATATGAAACTATGACAATCGCTAGTAGGTTATTTATTGCTTTGTGGTAAAGTTTCTTTCATTTATTATATTAATTTATTTATTTTTGTGCTATTGTTTTAATTACGTTATTTTTTAAGTGCAAAAACATTCATTGCAGTGGTATAATAGTCTTGTTACAATTCAAATTAAAATGAATAATCAATATGAAATGTAAAAAAAAAGAATCTTCAGAAATGTATTTGAATAAATCTAAATATAGCCTACAATTAAACCATATTGAAGCAATACAATGCCAAAGCCACAAGAAGAGGTCACTTTATTTTGGCACTTGTCACACATGAAAATATTCAGAGCGGGGTTTTTTTTTACAGAAACTCAAAGACTTGATAATGACTGAGAACATCATCAACGTACAAACAGATGCTTGCGTGACATGCAACAGATATCAACACTCTCCAGAGTCAGGGCGATGAGCTCCTTATCACGGTCCTTGATGAAGAGTCCCAAAGCTCCGATGCAGTGATTGGCCACTTTAAGCAGTGTTCTGAGCGCGAGGCCTGTGTAGTTTACTTCTAAAATGGCTTTTGAAGATCTAAGCAGGCACCATCCAAACACAGAAGTTAGTCTTCAGAGAGGAGAAGCACTTGATACAGTCCAGTTCCCATTTGATACATCTCCAGAACATAAGACCCTCTATACATAAAAACTGAAGTAGTGCTTTGAGATCTTAACTGTTCCCATTTCTTGAAAATCCACCATTTAATGTTTAGCCCTGGGTTTTACAGCAATAGAATGCCATAAAAAGATGCGGGCCCATCGGAAGGCATGGCTCCACTAACATTAAGAATACATGAATAATATATGCCTGTTCACTAATTTAGCAGGCAATATCAGATTATTAGAATAATTTGTACGACAATATGCATTAATTATGAAGCAGGCTGAATAGAACTTTTTTTTTAGAACTGGCTTTTTAGAAGTAATATCAGATCTCGCAGTAAACTGAGTGTTTTAGAGAGAGGTTCTGTGAATATTTGTTGCATCAATAGAACACACATAAAAACGGACATGATTTAGACTTCCTTGTAATTTTGGAAACTTTAAATGTCACATTATTTTCACCCAGCCCATATTTTGCACAACTGGAAATAATTATTCAGATTTTCATCACATCTAAATGAGCAATCACGACAAAATTGGATGTATATGAAGCTCTTGGCTTTTAATTTACATTCTCATCCATAATCTGTGATGTCATTTCTTATATACCAGTAGCCTACATTTGCTTATTGCCTCTCGTAATGGTGAATTTTAAAGAGCCCTTGTTGCTTACTTTTTTTCTCTTCAAATTAAATACAAAAATCTGTCATTCTTTGCATGAATTCGGTTCTGTAATTCTGATGGAATCCGTGAGGAAACAGTCAAAGGGGGTTTAAAATAAAAAAACAGACTGAATAATCTAAATCTATATACAGCACAGAACAGAATTGAGTTAAAAAAAACACAATATCGCCACCCACTGGATGAACACACACAGTTCACAGAACAAAGTACAGATGCTACAAAATAAAATCTCATTATACTGACTGTCAACCAAAATATAGTCAGTCACAAACTTGCACTTTCTACACATTAGAAATGAGAAACTCCTCTTGATTTCACCCTTTGAATGGATAAACCCCATTATCAATTGCCATACTACCTTTACATAATGACACACGTATTAAATCACCATGACAAATAAGAGAAAAGTCACATTAGGTTATTCGCTATAATGATTCTAAAATGCCATTCTAAAACTTGTACTTCGACTGAGACAAACAAAACACATTGAGTCATTTCTTCAAGAGCTGTATGTTAATGCATCAATAGCCTATACTGATAGTAAATTAACGCCAATTTGAAAAGTTAAATATCATAATTTACTGTACATGATTTAAAAACTGCATTAAATGTATGACACATACAAGAAGACACATGGCTTTAAAGATCACTTCGACTGTCGCTATCTAAAAAATCCTACGTGATTCATTTTACTTGTCTAATCCACAACACTGAAAATGTTTCCACGAAGATTAGAGGTGCAGTTCAAGCCTTCTGTTAAATAAGAATAGTAAAAGAATCCATTCCGTTTTCTTCCACCCCACAGAATAAAAAAAATCAAACCTGCTTTTGCAGAGCTTTTGCTACCATTCTATACCATGCGGAAGGCCTGGGCAGCTGCATCAAATGGCTTTTAAAGACAATACATACATTAACATGCACTGCAGCCTCTGGATGGCGCTAGAAACATTTTAAATGCACAGTAGAATCACACGTCGCACACTCTTTTAAAGGAACACTTCGCCCAAAAATCTAAATTCCATCCTCATTTACTAACCCTCAAACGGGTTTGGAACTAGCGGGTGAGTAAATGATGAGCGAACATTATTAAAAGGTGAATTGTCCCTTTAACATCACACTGGTCATTCTACAGTGTCCTAGATAAATGAAAATCTTCCCAGACTCTAGACTTCCTAATCTCTAAATGCTAAAGATGTCAAATTGAATTGTACAGATAGAATACAGAAGAATTAAGATCCAGGGTGTTGAAAGCATATAGCAGGTGTTAAACACTCTCAGGCTCTTGTTTATCCTTTCATAGAGTCCTGGGTCTCTGAGGTGTGGTTTTCAGAGAGAGTGGTGCTTCAGTGCTGAAGAGGGGCGGTGCTGTGCGTCACCTGTTCGATCCAGAGCAGGTAACGGCTGACCCGTGAATACACGCCTGGGTACGAGGGGTCACCGCAGCCGTGACCCCAGGAAATGACCCCTGTCAGTACCCAGCGCCCCGCCTCGCCCTGACACACTAGCGGACCCCCGCTGTCGCCCTGGCAGCTGTCAGCATGCTTTCTCAGGTCAGACGTCATGCTGCCCGCACACAGCATGTCGTGGCTTGTGAAACGCTCGCCATAGCGCTTCTTACATTGCCACGAGGGCAGAAGAGGAACCCAGGCCTGAAGAAGAGTGCTGGGATGCTCAGTGTCTGAAAAATATGGGGAAAACAAATGGTAAAACACCATTTGCAGCACATTTAAAGGAACAGTTACCCCAAAATGACATTTATGTCCTTCATTGTTCCAAACAAAAGAAGATATTTGTTATAATAAGATAATCCATTTTATAAGATGGATTGATGAATCGTGCACAATAAGATATATATATACAGTATATAACGTGTGTGCGTGCGTGAGTGTGTAAAAAAAATGCATTTCATGACCTGCCAATATTGTGCCCATGTAAGAACAACCGAACATTACCTGTCATTCCCCAGCCAGTGATGACACAAGACGCAGGTCTCTTGCCCCACTTGCTGCCAGGTGCGGGCAGGCAGGCGGCGTTAGTATGAGGGTTAAAGGCCACACACTTCCCCTCGGCGCCCTTCAGCCGGACCAGAGCCACGTCATGCTCCCAGCTCTCCGTTCGGTACTTCCTGTGCACCTCTATGCGCTCTGGAGAGAGCACACGCTCAAAATCATCCTGTTCCCGCGTGTGATAATCCCCGAGCTTCACCACGTACCGTGAAGCATCACTGCCAAACCTGTGGAATAAAAGACATTCATTCATATTACAGATTATGTACTGCCATTTCAATCTTTCCACCGCTACATTAATTCATGCACTATAGTTTTAGTTATAAATAAAAGTAGAGCCTTTACAGTTTGCATTCCTCTTATCTGAATGACCAAAAACGGTTAGTCGACTATAATTTTAAAATGTAATTTATTCCTGTGATAGAAAAGCTGAATTTTCAGCATCATTACTCCAGTCTTCAGTGGAACTTTTGTAACATTATAAATGTCTTGACTGTCACTTTTGATTAATTTAATGCATCCTTACAGAGTAAAATTATTAATTTATACATAAAAAAAAATAAAAATAAAAACAGAAATGTAAATACATATATTTGGTATTACAATTAGTAGTTTGTGTGTTGGTAAATAAAGCTTTAGAAAGTTTTTATATTTAAATGAAAACATTTTTTAATGTATTTGTGCCAGATGACATCTGAAATACATATGGCAGTGTTCTTCAACTACATTTATTGCAGATCAAAAATATGAGGGGCGACAAACATTTTTCAGAATAATTATCATATTTTAGCAATTTTAAGACAAATTAGGGAACTAGAGAAAGTTAAACTGTTAAAGCCCATATATTCAACCCACATAGGGATTTTTTTTTTTTTAGAACTGTACATTAAATCATTAATTAAGCCAGTGAAGAAAAATGAGCATTCCCTTGTCCTGAAAATATGTTGTACTTCTCAGTGCAGATATTTGTGCTTTATATGATTGAAGAGTGCTTCTTATTTTTGTAGATTTATTCAAAATGTATAAGTTAAAAAATATTATACAGTCAAAATTGGCCGAAATATAGAATATAGCTGAAGAGCCCAGGCATAGCAGCCAATACCACTGATGTCCAGCAAGTGTCTCTCTTACCGTTTAAAGCAGTGCGCTGCAGTGAGCAGCCAGCAGGAGTTGATGAGAGTTGCTCCGCACAGAGGCTGATTCCCTTTAGACTGAGATCTGAGCCACAGGGACGCCTGCCAGGGCCAGTCACCCCTGCGGGAGACACACACAGACACACAGACAGACACACACAGACACACACACACACACACACACACACACACACACACACACACACACACACACACACACACACACACACACACACACACACACACACACACACGAAAGGTCAAGGTCAAGAAATAGACACTGTCATATTCATTTGGGAAGAAGTAGGGTGATTATAGAACATTATAGGGGTGGTATAATGCCCTTTTCACAAGATGTAAAATAAATCTCTGATGTCCCCAGAGTGTGTGTGTGAAGTTTAAGAACAAAATACCCCACAGATATTTTTATATCATGTTAAAGTTGTCACTTTTTGAGGGTTTGCAAAAATGCACCGTTTTGTGTCTGTTCCTTTAAATGCAAATGAGCTGCCGCAGAGGGCGGGGTTTCATGAGCTGGTGTGTGTTACCCCGGATTTCCACCAACTGCAGAACGGCTCCGTGCTCTGCTGTCCTTCAATACCCACCAGGTCCGGATTTGTTGCGGAACGGCTGCGGCCGAGGACCCAAGAGATCTCGCTAATTCACGTGTGATCGCGCGATATGTAGTTTCGATAAACAGAACCACCAAACCAGGAACAGTTTTCCATCCATCCAGGTGTAGTGTAGGGAAATATGATCCGCCATGATCACGGTGTATTTTATTTTGAAAATTAAACGGATCTTTTATTTTGTTTTGGTTTGTTCTGTTTTTTGCTCGACTTCCTGTCCTGCGCACTCTGCCCTGTAGTGCTGCGGAGCTCTCCGGCATCCGGCAAAAATAGAAGCTCTGCGTATCTGCTCCGGAGGGCTGCGGATCGCCGGAGTCGGAACGCAGCCGTTCCGCAGTCATTGAAAATACACACATTGGGCCTCATTCATGAAACATTCGTAAATATACGAGTAAATATGTGAGTGATCTGCGCGTAAAGAGACCTTCCCGAAAATTCTTCTCCTGATTCACAAATACTTCGTAAACGTCAGATGTGATAGTGAAACGTGTGTGTGTGTGTTATGAATTCCAATCTGTCGTAAATGGGACGCGCGTTCACGCTCATTCTCAATTACCATAAATCCCGCCCATTAAATCCGACTGACAACTATATATGGGTATCATACTATGACACCAAACGAAGGATTTCAACATGTCTTCTTAAAAGCGAATGAAAAATAAAAATTTCTCATTATCAGATAATATTTTATTATCAGAAGTTCATTCAAAACGCCACATAACAGGGCCGGATTAACCATTGGGCAATTGCCCAGGGGCCCAGCCAGGACATCTAAGGGGCCCTGGGCACCGTCAAATATTATGTCAAATATTATGATTAAAATGTCTCCACGATCTGTTTTTGAATAAATATCGTAGGATCGTGCATTCTATCAGTTTGCAGTTCTGGCGCCTCCGTCTCAACATAGCCTACTGTACAGCGCGACGTATATTCACATGAAATGCAGAGGAACGGGACACTGTAGTTTATAAAAATTAATTATTTGCATGTGCTTTAAAGCCTTGCCGGTTAAACATGTCATTCGCTGCTGATGCGCTGTTCTAACGGGCGCTTTTCTGAGCGCAATAACGTTACACCCGCCGACGCGCGCATGCACTAAAAGCCTACAGCGCCTGTTATTTCAAGCGTACATAGCCTAGTGGCGTATCAGGTCCTAAAAAAAGCAAGCTTGGCAGATATTACAGATGCAGTTACTGGAGTTTCATCTGTTAATCGAACAGTCCCAGAAGTGAAGAGAAAATGGTTCGACATGAAGCACGACTGCAAAAAACGAATTAGTTCACTTCGAAAAAATATAGCCGAGCCGTATTGAGCAATTAATTATGTGATTAAAGTGTTCCGTTTGCAGATGCTATTACTGGCTCTTATAATAAAAGTAAAAAGAAAAAACATATGTAATTAATATAATAGCTATTTTTTCAAAATGCTGTGTAAATATGTCCCCGATTAAAATGCAGCCTTATTAATGAGCAAAACGTTCGGAAGTTAAACGCACTATTTACACGTGGTTGGGAGCAGGTGTAGATTTCTTTCGTACCAACTAACATTTGGAAAATACGAACATTTTAATGAATCCGAAAATTTACGCCAGAACCACTTTACACACGATTTACACAAGAATTCGTTCTGCTCGTGTTTCATGAATGAGACCCATTGACTTTAATAGAAACCTATTGACAGAAACTGTTCTGTCTTTAATGTTAAAACAGAGTCAGACAAAGATGAAGAGACTCAAGAAGTGACAACATGTAGAATGCAACAGGACGTCTCTGAATGGTTAGTTGATGAATTTATGTTGCTGACGTGGAGTTTCTTCAATTAGTAATCTTCAATTAGCATATTCTGTCATGATAATCTATAAATCGCTCGTATAGGAACTGTTGTGAGATGCACACAGGGTGGCTTTATATTGCATGTGAAAAGATGGATGCTAAAGTTTGAGCTGACTCACAAATGTACTGTTATACAACAACTTTTCCTCTTCTCAACATGGACTGCGTGCTCCCGGGGCGGGGTTTATGTACATTTTAGGGTTGGTGATGTCACTAACCCGTGAGGAATGTTGTGTAGTCCATACCAGCCGTATGTTGTAGTCCTTTTCTTTAGAAGCAAATATCTTCCTTTGCTTTGAACTTTGAGCGTTGTAACTTTGCAGATGTTGTTTATGCTCAAACAGCAACATCACACACTAACTAAAGTTAGAAAAGTGAAATCATATTCAACCACCCCTTTAAAGGGTTCTGTCAGGCGCTTAACATATTTATAGAACCTTTTAGGGGTTCCCATCATGGGATAATTTAATGGATTTAGTTTTAATTCATTTTGTTTCAATTAATTTTTCATTTTAATTAAATTTTATGAATTAAACAACTTGTAAACATACTTCATCACTAGAAAAAAATTAAATAACCTGTTAAAAATGAAAGTATTATGCAATATTTTAAGGCATTTCTCCTAAATATAACCTTTTTAAGCATAAAGGGTTCTTTAAACCCTCAAAATCCCTAGGGTTCTGTATAGAACCTAATGGAACCTTATTCTAAGAGTGTAGGATGTCTTAAAACAACTTGTATTTGCAATCCATTTTGAGCAAATATCCACAACATGTGTTGTAGAACTGATTGCACAGCAGTAAAAATGTGATTACCTGAGAGATTTGTATCCACCCACAATTCTCTTGCTGCGCCTCTCAGCGCCAGCTCTCAAACCGCAGGTGTGCGTGCCCACTACTGCTATGTCAGCCTCCGGCTCCGGCAAATAATCACACGCTACACCCGCATCCTGTCCGTGCTTACAAGCGTGGCTGTCTTGTCCTTTAGAAGGGCATTCTCCGAGGAACGACTCCTTCCCAGTGCACCTCACATTGGTCAGATGGATGGTCCCCTTCCCTGCTCCGAAATAACCCATCGGCCGCACTTTTGACACCCCACTGCCATAGAGAGTATAAAAACATTTAAAGACTTTTTCTTTTTTTAATCTCCATTCATTATGACTGAGGGATGATAATGAATCATATTCCACGGTACTGATTATGAGATGCTTTAGAGCTAAGATGTTGCAAATGGTTCCCTACGTGAATCCAAGCTGTCTGCAGACGACAACAGCATTGACATCATTCCAGCCATGATCACAGACACTTCCCCACTCTCCGTTAAGAAACACCTCCACTCTGCCCTCTTTTCTATTGTCGCCACCTGCCAATCGTACCAGAGGCCCTGAAACCACAGAAAAGCAAGAAACTACCTCAGATTGTGTCACTTAGAGTAAAAAATAAATAAAAAAAATCCCCACAAGTGAAGGAAGTAATTTTCCATTAAAGCTTATTATGATGTAGGCAGGTTCAGTACATGGATGGAATTGACTGAAAGACAGAAATGATTTAATAAATTGCATGTGATTGCAGACTGAAGGACCACATCCGATCTGTTACTAGCGGTATAGCTTAAACCACAACATGACGTGCACATGGGTTTATCAGTTTGACAGTCTCAAAAATGGGTTTTGAAATTGTTAGCAGAGTACACAGACAACACACGAAATACTGTTTCACAACGACCAGTCTCTCTGACTGGCACACTTTAACAATGCGCTGCTGGTGTTTCTGACGATTTTTAACCAGTCACGTCAATGTTTGATCCCTGAGTTGCATTCAAGCTATTTTAAGGAAAAAAACAATTAAATGTGTCATTTTGGTAATCAAAGATAAATGATTGACTACAGGGGGACTTTAAGCAATTCATAGTGTCCTCCTCATGACATCTAAATGGGCCTTAATTACTTTCTTAATATACAATCATCGTCTTACTGTACTCAATTCATCAGTGCATATTACTACTGTATACAAAAAGCATCTTTCCTTTTCAGCTAACGTCTTTAACATCTCTTATTTTTCAACCCCTCCTTTCAATCTGTAATGTCTACTTTCACAACACTACTTTTGCACTTCATTGTGCTTATTAATATTTCACTCAAAAATGTCACATTACAAAAGTAAAATGGGTTGTGCATTTCATGTCAAAATCTTAAATAGTCAAACAAATAAAATAGATTGTTCAACAGACTGCACACACACACATGAATACAATTTCAGTGTCTGAAAATGTAAGCCTTCATATTGAAAACCACAATAACCACTACATACTGTAAGAAGCACCTTAACACGGATTTTAATCTATCTGTCTGTCTATCTATATATATATATATCTGTCTGTCGGTCTGTCTATCTTTCTATCTATCTATCTATCTATCTAAAACACATACTTTTAATAATAATAAATAATGATAATCATGGTAATAATAATAATAATAATTATTATTATTATTATTAATGTGTCTAGGCAGTTAAGAGATTAAATTTAGCAGATGCTTGGCCTTAATTTTCAAAACCACAAAGGAAATGGCTGTTTTTCTTTTTTTTCTTCCTTACTTCCTTTCTGTGTAACATGCTTATACTGGGTTAGAAGTGACAACAGAAGGAACACACACATTTTATAACGGACTCGTACAGGTGAGTAATACTACAAAATAACTACATTAGCAAATTGTGTAAATCTAAAATGATAATGAACACTGTTTTTCCACAGATTTATCTGCAAGCAATTTTGTCTAAAATGACAAACTCCACAAATGTCTACATGGTGCTAAGCAGCACAGAGAAGGTGGCCATTGGCGCGATCTGTCTCGTGATCGCACCCTTCAGCCTCCTGGTCAATGTGCTTGTTCTGGTTGTCGTAGCCAGCTCTGGGAACCTGAGGCGAAATCCGTCATACCAGTTTATGGGCAGCTTGGCACTAGCTGACACCATTGCCAGCTGCTGTTTCACCATCTCCTTTCTGGATTTCCACCTTTTAAAACAGGACGACTCTTTTCAGAGAACAAAGTATCTGTTTAGGCTGAGTGGCGTGACCATGGCGTTTACGGGCTCGGTTGGAAGTCTGCTTTTGATGGCAGTAGACCGCTATCACGCCATCTACAAGCCTATAACCTACAAGATACAGCTGACGCGTAAAAGAGCCTTGTTGGGAATTCTGACATTATGGGCCTTGGCTGCCCTCATTTCCCTCCTTCCTCTGATGGGCTGGAGCTGTCAGACTTCTCTACCGTGCTCCCAGTCCCATCTCTTTCCGTACGTGGATCGTAACTACCTGGCATTCTTTACCTGTCTCATGTTGGTGGTGCTCGTCCTCATACTGGTAGCCTACGCCCTGATAGTGTGGTGGGCCCACCAACATGAAGCCAACATGAACGCTGAACATCTAGGGCTAGCACACATGCGCATAGACATCCATTTGGCGAAGACTTTTAGCTGTATAATTCTGATTCTGTTGGTGTGCTGGCTGCCTGTCCTTTCCTTCATGATGACAGATGCAGTTACGACAGAGCTTTCAAAACCACAAAAAAGGGCATTTGCTTTCTGCAGTACTCTATGTCTGCTGAATTCAGGCATTAACCCATTGGTATACACCCTGCGCTGCCGCGAGCTACGTGCAGCACTTAAATCATTAGTAAATGGTTTAATGAGAAAATGTTGTTGTTCACCATGTTAGTAACTAATAGCAGCTAGTAAAAAAACATTTAGCTAATAAACAGGAGTTACAGTATAGCTCCCCCTAGTGCATGTTTGGATTTAAATAGGCAAATGAGTCAATGATTGGATCATTATTGCAATGATTATTATGTTTCTAGCATGTTATATGTGTGGCAACAGTTCTTCTAACCCTGATTGATGGAGTGTGTAGTTTTTCATTTCTTGAACAACCATGTAAGAAGACAGAGAACACTGAAATTCATCTTACCATCCCGAGTCATTAAAACGTATTCAGATGCAGACGTCGTATTTGTAGTAAAGAGGATGATTCTCATCATCAAGCGTCTATTTTATCAGACCCGGTTTAGAGCAAGAGCATATAAGGAGGAATGGATTCAGTCAGTGTCTTCGAACATGTCTCAACGTGAGTGTCTTGTAAAAAGACCGAAGACCTTTGAACATCGAGTGAATTGTTAGGCTATATTCAATAATACTCTACGTTGGCAAGGGACATAGAAGGCGTTTTACTTCAATAATGGCATGCAGTGGATAGTGACCCTAAACTCAAGAAATGTTTTAAAAAGCCACCACGTGTTGTACACAGGAGACCACCTAACCTTCGTAATATTCTGGTCCGAGCTGATGTTACTCCTCCTTTACATTTTCTAAACAAGGTGCTTTGGTAACTATAGATGTGGTAATTGCCAACAATGTAATTTCACTGACAAAACACATTCAAACATCCTCAGACTGCAAAAATGTTTAGTATAAGAGGCACAATTTTGTGCAAATGGCTAATGTTATTTACATGTTGCGCTGCCCCTGCGGCCTTTGCTATGTGGGCAAAACTATTAGATCTTTAAAAACCCGCATTTCAGAACATCGTTGCGCTATCAGAAATTGAGATTTTAAAAGTGCGGTTGCTCAGCATTTTGCGACTTTTAGACATTCGGTCTCTCTACCTTACAAGAATAGAATTGGTGAAGTGTCCACGGCGCAGAGGCGGCATTAATAATTGACTTTTAAAACATGAAATCTTCTGTATTTACACACTAGATATTATGGCACCTATAGGAGGAATTTGATATGCATCCGTTTCTTTAAGATTTGCTCTTGACTTTGGTTTATGCAGGTATCACTATTTGAATTGATATTAATTTTGTATGTTAAATTTGACTTTCACATTTAGTATGCATTATCTTTGTATTTTTCCTTTGCCTTTCTTTGTTCTCTTGGGTGATATTGTTATAATTTAAGGGGGGGGGGGGGGGGGGCAGCATTTATTTAAAATTGAAATCTTTTAACATTATAAGTAACATTATAAATATTATTACTGACACTTCTGTTCAATTTAATGTGTCCTTGCTGAATTCAAGTATTATTTTTTTTGTAAAAAGTCTCCGTTATTTAAAAATAAAGTCACAATTATAGTACCATTTCATTTTTTTCCCTCTAAGGTGGAAACTCAAATGTTACATCAAAGGCGCTAACATTTAAAAAAATAAAAAAATAATAATAATAATAATATATATATATAAAGAGACATTGTATGACCTTTTAGATCCAATAAAATCATGAATTTTCTCATTCTGACAAACTTTGTCTTCTTTTATCACAGCAACACTGACGGAACATTCAACATTGTTCTAACATCAATCTTGTATTTCATACCTTATATTTCAAACCTTTTCAAACATACCCAAAATGTCACAGGCTGGGAGCAAAAAGAGCAGTGATGTTATATGATAATGGAGTTTAAATTGAAATGGTGTTTGTTTGGGGGAACAAAAAAAACATGTTTGTCTAATATTACACAGTCAAATGTCAAAGGTAGTGTTGCGGTCGCCAAGTGCTACACAATACTTTATTGAAATTCAAATGGAAGTTTTTATCAATAAAAGCGAGCGCTTGGTAGACTACAATGGCCGCGTTTATTCCTGCTCTCTGTCAACAAATGACATTTAAAACCCCTGTGAATTTCAGAAGGGGTCAAAACGGCGCAGACAGAGAAGTCTATCAGCAAAACATATCTGTACCTCACACAAAGCCCTACTCATGCACACTGAAGCGCATTTTAGTATATTCAAGATAACTTACCAGTACTTTCTGGAGCCAGCGGGACCTCATTGTTTTCTACCCTGTGGCAGCGTATTCCAACATCTTCGCTATGAGAGCAATCGTGTCGACCCCACACACTATGTTTACACTCCAGCAAAGAGCTCTCACTCCCCTCACACTCCACATCGTCCAGCAGAATCAGCCCCGTTCCTTCTCCAAACGCGCCAGACGGGGCGGCCTCCGCACCGCCCCTACATGGACATACACACTCATGATAAATCCCCAATAGCCACTTGAAAATCTCCCACAAAATTCTTTAAGTATGCATATAGAACATATAGAGAATGTGGACACCCACATTGGACACTCACTATTGTTGAGTAGGACACTTCTAAGAGAATTTTAAATTACTAATCCCCTACAGCCATTTGCTAAACAAATCCCCTAAGTTAAGAAGTTAGTGATAATATAATAATAGTCATAATAAGGGTTTTCCTAACTTTAGGGATTTGTTGAGCACTGAAGGTTTGTGTGTATATTCTACTGTATATTCACAGCGACTGGAGAATTAAAGAATAGCACCTGAATCCCAGCTGTCTGCAGACCACCTGCGCATGCTGCTCCGTCCAGCTGTCATCGCACACTGTGCCCCAGTCCCCGGAGTGATATACTTCCAGACGACCTTCCCATGGGTTATCACCGTCTACCAGTCTCACCACGCCATCTGAATACATATATTTAAAAAAAAACACTATAAATACACACACATTTCCTCTCTGGACAGTTTCTGTATGGCCAATGGAAAGTGACAAAGCACAGTCAACTGAAGAGAAGGGGAATTGTTTCATCCTAATAGGGTTTCTTTTGTTTGTTGTGCATTATCCCATTTACACGGCTACTTACCAGATAAATAAATAAGTAGACATTAAATATTGACTTGAAATTATTTTTTAATGCGAGAAGAGAGAAACCATAGAGTGATACAACATATATAAAACTAGCACAGCTACGTAAACAAATGACAGGGTCAATTGTAGAAAATATTGCGGTTGACCAATCAGCATCAGGTATTCCTGTAAGTAGGGCTGTACGTGTGTGTATGTGTGTGTCTATGTAAAGGACGAGACCTGAATAGGGGTTGCATGACACCCCAGCATCTTCCATATGGTCACAGTTGTGTTGTTCCCATCCGCTGTGACGGCACTCGTCCAGAGAGAGCTCATTGCCTGTGCACTGCACTGCGTCCAGTTGGATCGGCCCACTTCCCTGCCCGAAATGAGCCCATGACCAGGCTTTGGGGATGCCCCTAGACACACACAAAGTCATATAAATGGTCAAAAAAGAAGTAGACTTCACAAGGTTGAGTCAATCTCAATATATTTAAATGGTAAAAGTAATTAGTTTAAAAATATTCAAGTTCCTCTTAACAAAATAAATAAATAAAAGCACTTTACAGAGTGAGAGATACAATGTGTGTGTATTTGGGGTTGATTAAGAGGCCATGATGGACAGAGGCTGAGGGCAAAGATGTTTTTTCCAAGAAACGCCATGGGGATTTTTACTGACCACAGACAGTCAGGACCTCAATTTAACTTCTTATTAGAAGGATGGTGCCTTTTTGCTGAACACTATCCACATTAATATACTGGACCGACACAGAGCTCAGGGTGAGGACCCTCTGCTGGCCTCACTAACACCTCCTCACCAGCAGCGTTAGCTGGTCTCTCATCCAGGTGCTGACCAGACTCAACCCCGCTTCGTTTCAGTGGGAAACCAAGAGGCCCTGAGAAGCACTAAGTACAGCATTTTAGACATTTAAAATGCTTCTTACTACACATTCAGTTTGAAAGCTTACACATTTTTTTGTTGTAACTATAACTGACAAATTCATCATTCCATTGCTTTAATGCTGCAGTAACTGAAGTCGTGCGTATCATCTCTGCAGCAGCGGTGCGAGTCTGTGCTCATGTGCCATCTCACCGTCTTTATTCTCTACAACTGCTACAGAGAGCAAATAATACAACCGCGCAAAATAAATAATTCAATCTTCCTCTCATCGAGATAAGAGCACACAGGGATGAAAATACCTCACAAGAGCTCCTAAGATTTGTGTTGTGAAAAAAGAACAGTGCTACTGGTTCTTTAAAGAGGCCATATGATGCCCTTTTACTGTCTTGATTTTGTTTTTGGGAATACTAGAATAGGTTTTAATGCTTGAATGCTCAAAAAAACACAATATATTTTTCATTGTTGCAGCACCTCTCTTCCCAGTCTGTCAGTAACGTCCTGTTTAGTTGCTTTCTCTGAGCTCTGATTGGTCTGCAGGAACAGTGTGTTGTGAATGGTCAACCGCTTTGAGCGGAAATGTCACGCCTCTTACCATAACAGCAAGTTTCAGCTTCTCAGGTGTAAACACTAACAATGGCATCAGTTTTACTTGATCAGTTTCAGGGTGGACAAAACAGCGTCTCATAGCAACATAACACCAAGGAAAGTTGAAAACGTAAAAAAGCATAATAGGTCACCTTTAAAACCTTACTTTTTTTTTTTTTTGCAAAAGGCTGTTAGCAAAGGTAGGAGTTGCAAGCATGATGTATTACTCTGAAACCATCCACTGTATATTCATGACAGGGGTGTGTACGGTAAGCATTTGATGTATTAGCTGTACATTGGACTCACCCCAGTCCAAGCTGCCTGCAGACCACCTCAGCATCCATGTCATCCCACTGATCATCACAAATGGTCCCCCAGCGCCCATCATGGAAGACCTCAACTCGTCCCTCAAAGTCCTCCTCCCCACCAACCAGCCGCAGTGGCGGTCCATTACCTGAGCGAGCAAACCAGGAATCATGACCCGAAGCCACAAACACATCAATAAATGTAGTGACACTCAGAATGCTCTGCATGCAATACTTGCATACAATACATCTCTCTCTCTCTCTCTCTCTCTCTCTCTCTCTCTCTCTCTCTCTCTCTCTCTCTCAGGGTGCATTAAACAGATCAAAAGTGAGAGTAAAGACATTTAGTTTAGTTACAAAAGATTTCTATTACAAATAAATACTGTTCTTTTAAATGTCTATTTATCAAAGAATCCTTAAAAATATGTTTCTAGAGCAGCAATGATTTCTGAAGGATCGTGTGACACTAAAAACTAATGCTAGTAATGCTGAAATTCAGCTTTGAGATCACAGGAATTAATTATATTTTAAAATATATTAAAATAGAAAACAGTCACTTTAAATTGTAATAATAATAATCGTTTTACTGTATTTTTGATCAAATAAATGCAACCTTGGTAAGAATCAGACTTTTTTTTTTAAACATAAAAAATTTACTGAACCATTTACATTTGCGTATTGTTGGGTTTCTATGCAGTTTCACTTTTGTATCATAATAATTCTGTACAATAAACAACTGGTAATGTGTTTAAAAATTTAAAATCTGGGTCCTGAAGCAAAGCCAGAATCATTACAACTACAATTAGATATATGCGCAGTCATAAATATTTTATATATAATAATAATAATAATAATTCATATCCGGAATGCATTATATGCACCCATTCAAGAGCTAAAAAACATCTTTTGCTGCCCTGGTAACCCAGCAGCGCACATCTGTCCGTGTGTCCTCAGACTGTGTCTTCAATAAAGCTCTCAGCAGGCAATCATGAGTTCAGACGCCATTGATTTGCTTTCCAACCTATTTTCTCGTTTTTTACCCGCTTTGTTCCTTTCTACAAAAGAAAGTATAGCTCTTTTGATTCCACCAAAGAAAGTATAAACCCCCACTGAAATGTTTCATTAAAATTTCTAATTTCAGCTGGCGCCAATTTAGTAAGTCAATATGAACGGACAAAGAAGCTGGAATAACGGCAATTCAAAGATAACATAATCGTCTTCATGATGTTCAATCACACACCCTGTGGTTTTTGTCTTAAAAATCATTTTAGATCAGAGATACTCAAATGATGTTGCTCCAGGGCAGCTTTTAGAAAATGCAAGGTGATCAGTGAATAAATAGTCATTTTCATTTGGTTTTACATTAAAAATGTACATTAACCGACAATTACAGCAATGTCTCAGACCAACCTCATATTTATATCACAATATTAAACAAAAATCAGTGATTCAGTGTTGTTTTAGGGCAAAATCTGAAGAATAGTATTTAATGTGGTTAAATTGGAAGAATAGCTGAGAATATTTCTTATTGGAAGCTGAAAGCATAATAAAAGTCCAAATATTTAACAAGTGAACATGTCAGGGGAATTTCATCAATCAGAGATGATAGTATTTGGATATGCAAATTTTTTGTGTCAAGCTAATTAAAAAAAGTTGAGCAAAAACTCTTGTGAATAAATCTGCCACTCAATGTAATTTAATTAGACAGTCTGCACTGCACAGCAAGCAAAAAGGTGAAGTACGACACAACACGGAAAAAAAAGGATGCTCGCATTATAAGCACTTGCCGACCGCTTTGTTGATTATAATAGGAGCAATCTTCTTTGTCGTATGCAGTGATACACTTACCGCGCAAACATGGAAAATGAATTCAATCATCAAACTGAATTCTCAAAACCAGACTTTGAGTAACCCTGATGATCTTTGTATCCTATTTAAACACTTTTTCAGTTTGATGGCAGCTGTAAGGTTTCGCGAGGGCATCGAGATGCAGGAGTGTTTACAGCACTTGTCACTTAAAAGGTAATTACTAGCTTCACTCCCACAGAAAGCACACTGACCTTCAGGTTGTGCGCACAGCACTCCGGCCTCGTTCCCATGGTTACAGTCACTAGTAACAAACTTCCTGCTCCGGCACTCCAGCAGGGATTTCTCATCACCACGGCAGCCAAGGCGGGCGTAGTGAAAAAGCCCGGAGCCGGGGCCAAAATATGAGTGCTGGAGAGCTGTGCCAATCTCACTACAACAAACGAAAAGAATTATGAAGAAAGAAGCACCAAGTTATTTCCTCCACTGTTCAGTGGCATAAGGTTTTAAACCCACTCATTTTATAAAGGCTAAATCAAAAATAGATATTGTAAATATGAAGACACATATACATTTTAATTTATCATTTAAATATGCAAATGAGTAACCATACTTTCAACACACTGAGAAGCACAGGCAAAAGGGCTAACATTTATTAAATTATTTACATGACTAATTAATCAAATTAATAGCAAATAATCACATATTTCAACATTTGCTGAGAAAAAAAACGAATTAGTTATTATAAACAAAAACGTATGATTCAAAGACATTACCTTACTGTGGCAGTCAATGCATCATTTTCACATTATCTTTAATTAATTGTACTAAATTAATGGGCTATATGTAAGAATGTATCGCTTTTTGTATTGCCATTTCCAATGTGTGAACTGCTTGTAACAAAACTTAAAAAAAATTGAGACCTTCTAGGGTGTCTATGAAAGCCTGTTGACTGATTTTTTATGTGAAGGACTCGTGTCGTGAGGTTTTCGGCGGGAAAATCCAAAGGATGTGACGTTTGTGTGCGCTCTCATTCCATGACACGTGAAATTAATGCCTATACAATGTTCAGGAGGATACTGCCGAAACAGCGATTCTGTGCTGTAATGTCAATGTGTCATGCAAAGAAAAGGGAATCATTCAAAATGTAGTCTCACATCGCCAGATCTATACCGTCTATAGTCTCAAACATAGCCTACTTTATATTCAAACTATCATAACAGTGTCATTTTAATGAACTCTGTCGTGATGTTGGTGAATTGCAGAGATTGTGCAAACATATCCACATCGCTTTGTTCAGATGCTTTCTTCTCGCCACTATCATTTTTGTTGTATGTTTATTTTGTTACATTCATCTAAATGATGCACCTGGATGTTCGTTAACAGCATATCGCTGCAAAGGTATTTCCAACTTCTTTTTACTGCTAAGGAAAGAACGAAAAAGAGATTCGCCATGAGTATATCAGGGCATTGAATCATGTCCAGTCTCTTGTGTATCACGCGTGGATGAGAGCGAGCACAAGTAATATTTCGCTGGCTGCAGTTCACTTAACGGCCACCGGTGTCGCTAACAACAAGGGTTTCTGAATTATACTTATAGTTAAACTGACAGCCCTAATTAGAAGTAAACATACCTCAGTCCAAGCTGTCGGCAAACCACACTGGCATCACGGTCTGTCCAATGCGTGTCACAAATTGACCCCCACTGGCCGTTCAGGTAGACCTCTAGTCGGCCACTCTTTGAGGACGAACCTCCCGCTAACCTGACCGCTCCTGAACAGGTAAGATATATATACACATATATTATAAATAATAATAAAAATAATTGTAGGAAGTAATAGAAAGATTCTGAACGAAATCTATGGAAAGTATTGATATGAATTTGTTAGGGTTAGGTGTTCTGGGACTGGGTGGTTCTGGGGAATTGTCTGAAATGTACCACATCCAATTCTGTAAATCTGTATATAAACCTATTTACACCCAGTATTATCATTCCTAGCTGTTTTCTAGAATTTAATAAGAATTAACAGTGAGTTATAAAATCTTACTGAAAAGCGATCAAGGCCATTTTATTCTTTACAGGGAGGATAACAAAAATGTCAAGGTTTTGATTATTTTTTTTCTTTATAAAACTGCTCAAAATACCATTGTTCATTCTGAATTTACATACAAATGTATCTTTTATAGAACTGAATTTGGACATGGAAATTAACAGGCTTCTTTAGGGAGACATACTGTAGTAGTGCGAATAGTTTATTCAGATCCCTCAGCATGAACTCCTAAAATCAGAGGCAAAATCTAAAAAAGGATTTTGTTCTTATCAATGTGTTCATGCCTCTAATCCCAGCCCTAAACCTTCAGTATATGTGATTGCTTGATAACAGGAACAGAATGTTGATCCAGGAACACATCGTACTTGGAAAACTCACAGCCACCATGTGTCTCCACTGCACACAGAACGCAATGTTTTTTTTATAAAGAATGTTTACCATATATAATTTTCCTGAGATTCATACTGAGATAGAATATTCTTCTTAAGAATGTCAACCACTGATTTCTAAATATACAGTCGCTGCAAAACACAACAGTCTTCCAAGAGACACCAAAAGGGAAGAAAGACGTATTCAAAGAGGTAGCAAAAACATATTTATCAGCTGATTAAAATGTACTAACATCAAAGGCTGACGTCCCACTAGCTGATTTTCAGTCATAACCATGTTTCTCTCCACAGGGGAACTTTAACAGCCCCAGAGACTAAACTCCCTGATGAGTAAATGGATCTGACCCAAACTTTTTCTTTAGCAGACTCGAAGCCACATATCTCAAACATTGATTGCGTTTTTCTGCTAAAATAAAACAGCGGGAGTAAAAAAAAAAAAATCTCATTAAAGCTGTGCATGAATATTCCTGTGCATGAATTCATGGGGTAAAATAACCGTGAATTTCTGCTTTCAAATTGATTTTCCAAAACACATTACTGCAATCTATGGCAGTAAATCATATTTACAGTAATCAGTGAAGAAGAGGGTGAGATTTTAGAAAAAGCAAAAATGGGTTGTTTCGATTTTGGCTAGTGGGACACCTCCTTAAGAAATATTTTAAACTCACTAGTTAAACATAGCAGATCATTAGTTGTAAACACTAGGGCTCACCTTGGTGGCAGTCGCAGTAGGCCCAACCAATGGCCCCTGAGCTCTGTCTGAAAAAGCACCATGGGTTAGACTCACGGTCAGGATTTCGACAAAAATTGTGCTCTCCCAGACCCCTGCCCGGATACTGCTGCACGTAATCTGGGAATTCAGTCCACTTCAGACAAGGTGAACCTGAGTCGGTCTGAGAAACGGTGCCATTGTAATAGCCCAGCTCAGTGAAGCCCTCGGAGCAGGACAGAGGAACTGGGGGGGGGAAAGAAGAAGAAAAAAAAGGATTTTACAATGTACATAAATCCGATTTAGTTTTCAAATCCCATCTTTAAGGCTGACTGTTCGCACTGGCATTTTTCAAAGTGATGAAATCTAATCCGTTTGTTCAGACAGTAGTCAATATCCTGTGTATCTACTGTACATAATATGAGCATGATACCAAGAGTATTTCTCCTTCAACACTAGAGAGCAGCTCCCGGTGTTGAAGGAAAGAACATTTTAAATGTAGTCTCTGCTTATGTCCATCATAAGGACATCTTGCTGTGATGCTTAACAGATAAGTTACATATTTTAGGAATATTTATATGGATAAAATATGAATAATATAATTTAATTAATATGAAATATACAATATTATTATTATTATGTATTATTAATAGATATAAATTAAATATGGATCATACATGTTTCACACATATTTTGTGAGCAAAATTAGCATCTTTGGACATTATTGAACTTTTAATGAAAAAAAAAATTGACTTGACATTCTGAAAAAAAAGAACATATTCCACAATATATATATATATTAAAATGAGATTTAAAATCCTATAACTTTGCATTTCATTTGTATTTTTCTGTTTAGACCACAAAAGTATCCAAAGTAACAACAGGAGATATGTACATTACACCTTGCACTCAGTTATTGAAAAGAAGCACAAAGTATATTATGCATTTATATTAGAAGTCACACATTAATAGGCTACACATATCTTTTTTTACAAACAGAATCAAAATGATTTAATGGCAGCTAATTGGCAGCATGGCACAGAATGCATTGACAGAGCATACCTTGTGTTTAAAGCTGAAATTAGGTATTAAAATGGACTTTATTGAAGTAATCAAGTTTTGACAAATATGGGCTCAAAAATAAGACAAATATTAGTCAATCCAAAATAAAAAATATATATAATTAAAAAAATACTTCTACTTAATATAATTAAATGAATACAGTGATTTATTTTGGAACTGCTTCAAGTTTAGTTCCAAGAGTGCTCACTATCTAGCAAAATCCCCTTTTTGTCATTAGAGTCCAAAATAATAATCCCCTTTTGTATAAATTGCCAATGTAGAGCTCTGCAGATGTGGCCTTTCAATATGGCTTTCCTGCCAACATCTTATATCTAACAGCGGCCCTTTTGTTTATCTCTCCGGAACACCCACCTTGGCCTCCAAGCCATGAGCACTGAATCCTCAGCCCCGGGGCTGGAGATTGAAAAGAGGGAGAAGTTGGACATGTGGATCCCTCATACAGCCTCCTTTCCCAGAATAAAGGACGAGGGATTAGACAAGCCTGTGCTCTAAGCAGGTGCTGAGAAGCCAAGATGAACAGCCAATAAAGCGGCAGGGAGCAGAACTCTCACTGACCTGCCCTACTTGAGCCTCACCAGCAAGAGCTACACCACCCGTACTGGATTTAAAGGCACAATTATTGCAAACTTGCACCTCGTGTTAAGGAAAACAGGTGGTTGTGGTTTCTTAGGCCTAGTTTCAAGGCTACACATATCAATGTCATTGTTACATATGTAACTGCATATACACTATCTCAAATTCTTTAAGATCAGACGGTTATTTTCTATAACAAAGATCGTTTCAAAGCAGTATTTGATTGACAGATGAGTAGGAGGTTCGATGATGTCACCCGGTATGCATCAGTATGGATTAGAGTTTACACTACAAATGTCAAATGCATTTTCGACAAAAAACACACACCATATGCCATCTAAATGTGATATTTAATCGAGCTGCCATACCATTTTTGACAAAGTATAAGCAACCACAGCAATGCAGAAGTCAATGAACCTGAAATTATCACAAGGCTTTATTCATGGATAGACATCTGCCATGTCTAACAATTATAGTCACTTACAATACGTCCCAGCAGGTATGAACTGACACGCTTCCAGTGACAAGTGATTAGTCCGTCCAAATTGAAAGAAACATTTCTGCGGGATGTGACACAATCACAGCCAAACTGAGTGTATTCGATGTTTAATATAGATCAGGATTTTAAACCAATGAGATTTCACTGAGGGAGGGGCTAATCAATGCAACACAACAAAAACAAAAAGTGAATGGACAAAAATGCAACAACACAAAAAATATATATTTTTTTTATCAAGTTGTTTTTCTCAAAATGCATATTGTTCCAACGCAGCTTTACAAAGAACTGATTTGGAACAATATGTTATATAAGGGGAAAAAACAAAGAAAATAAGAAATGATTGGATAAATGACTGAAGTAAACAGAAGTCCTCACACGATTATGGCTGGAGCATAGCTAGCTGGATAGAAAATCATAGCTGGTCTTCTTCCAGAACTCAAACTTGATTACCTTAACACAATTTTGGTGTTGTAGTGCTGTGAAAATCAGGATCAAATTGCATTGCGCGCAGAACAACATCACACACCCTGTGAATGGCTAGATAATCTGCAGGAAAGATTATTAGACTTTCGAACAGTTTGAACACAACTTTACTGCGCTAAAGGGCTTGAGTGTTCGAGTTTGGTGCTGTGCTGATGAAGACACAAATGCGTCTCTCGCTGGATGACTGAACACATGGTGGGGAGGAGAGCAGAACTATGGGAAGAACTCATGGAGAGTTTAGATGCTGAGGTCCATATGGACTGTGAAATGCTGCAGGCTTTGCACAAAAAAAGCCTCCGAGAGGTTTCAGCAGAATGTCCATGTTTGTATGCCGTTTTTGAGGAACTTTGTTGTGAGTTGGACCCAAAGACAGTCAGAGAGGATTATGGGAAGTGAAAGATCACAGCCTCTCCATCCTTCTGTCAACCCACAATTCCTTAAGTCCCAGAATCCAGCACTCCATGACTCAGCAGAATTTCATTCCCAGCCTGTCACTAAAGCTCTGTAGATATGAAGGGTCCTCCACCTTCCATTTGCCTTTGAAAACACATCACTGGCAGTGGGAAGAACAGGCTGTTAATCACAGTCACGACTGGCACGTCTGCAGGCTTCTTTGTCTGCATACTCATGCGACTGCACTTTTCTGAGCCAGGCTGTATTCAAGTGATATCAGAAAAACATATATTACAGAGGAACTGTGTGTGTGTGTAAAGAGCAGCAGTAGATTAATGTCTCCATCTGCAAGCTCAGACAGACTCACTGCAATCAGGGCAGGGCTGAATTAGACATATTAAAACAGGATGACGGAGAGCGCTCTCAGAAAGAGTTGTGCCAACCTCAGGGAAATCGTTGACTGGGTTTCTGCTTAATTGGATGCATAAAGATGTGTGGGCAGGAAACGCCATAATGCCGTCGATAAAGTGTCTGGAACCAACTGAAAATTATTTAATCCGTAGAGAGTGACAGAATAAAAAAGCTTTTGATTGCTTTTTACATTCATTTTCATCTTAATTAGTATTTTGTCTTGTTTTACGATAAAGTATCTAAACATCCTAGAAACAAGATTAATTTACTTGAGAAGAAAAATTGTGTCAGATAATAAGACTCGCTTTAAGAGAATATTTCCTTGATTAAGGTTTTCTTACACCATTGGCAAGTAACTATCTTGTTTTAAGCATAAATCTAATAAAGTGTTAAAGTGTGCTTTAAAAAAAAAAAAGTATACTGTTCAAAAACTTGGGGTCAGTACGATTTTTTTATATTTTTCAAGGCTGAACGTATTTGATCAAAAATACAGTAAAAACAGTAATATTGTGAAATAATGTAACCCCATTACCATTGTCTATTTAATATATTTTATTAATATACTTTTATTAAGTGTAATGTATTCCATCATTACTCCAGTCTTCAGTGTCACATGATCCTTCAGAAATAATTCTAATATGCTGATTTGCTGCTCAAGAAATATTTCTTATTATTATCAATGTTGCTGCTTAATATTTTTGAGAAGAATGGACAGCAGTTCAAAAGAACAGCATTTATTTTAACTAGAAATCTTTTATAACATAATAAATGTCTTTACTGCTCAATTTAATGCCCCCTTGCTGAATAAAAGTATTAATTTCTTTAAAAAAAAAAAATGTACTGACTCTTTAGTACTTTTTAATGGTTGTGAATATGAGGAATATGAGTCCAGTCGGAACAGAATATCATAGAAGCTTGGTGTGGACTGTTTGACTTAGTGTTCTTAGTCCACTACTTCATAACCACCCAGAACATCTTAGCAACTGTAGGAACAACTTGCAAATGTTGTAAATAGAATTTAGACCATGAATGTAATATATAAAAGTCATTACTCATTATTCACTGATTATCTTCACCTTGCAACTCTTGAAATCACGTGTCGCTTATAGTGCAGTTTTGATGTCATGACATTAAAGGATAACTCTTGCCAAAATTGAACCTAGGCTATTTTTGTTAATCTATCCGAGTCAAACATTCGTGTAAAAGCATATTAGAATGGGAACTCCACTTTTAAGGCACTACAATGAGAGCATCAAAATGTTTAGCAATCGCTATTTTTAAAAGACTAAGGAGTGTCGACACAACATGAAACTGAGCTTGAAGTATCACCAGGGGCTCTACATTAACTCGAGCATCGACAACTTTGTTTGTGTACACAATGTTTGCTAAAAAGAAAGGTTTTGTACGACTCACTTTATCAGTTAGTGTTTCCGGTGGCTGGAATTTTGTCAGTCAAAAGTAGTCGACCTCCGAATGCAACGTAACATGAGGACAGTAAAGATGGGAAAGCTCCTAAAGCTTGTTTCCATATAAATTCTAAGTGTCTAAGTTATCATGCTTTTTATTGGAATTACAAGTTCATGACATTTCCTCATATGGAGTCGGAGATCGACTACTTTTGACTGACAAAATGCCGGCGGACGGAAACACAGTAAGTTGTTGAAAATCTTTATTTTTAGTAAACTCTGTGCACACAAACAATGTTCTCAATGCTCGAGTTCATGTGTAGAGCCCCTGGTGATACTTCAAGCACAGTTTCATGTTGTGTCAAGCCTCCTTAGTGTTTTTAAAAATAGCGATTTTGATGCTCTCATTGTAATGCCCCTAGCACTCCCATTCAAAAGGCATTTTGACCGAAAATGAAAATACGGTCAAACTCAAAAGTGGAGTTTCCATTCTAATTATGCTTTTATACAAATGTTTGACTCGGGTAGATTAACAAAAAGAGTCTAGGTTCGATTTTGGCGAGAGTTATCCTTTAAGAAACATTAAATAATCATTGAAATTTGATGTAACCGACATCCCTCCTGCACAATGCAAAATGGTGCATTTATTATGCTTTTTGAAATTTTACAGCCCCTGGTCATGATAAACTGACATTTTATGGAAATCTCTGTCAAAAACAAGTGTTTAACACAACTGGAATGACAAAGGTTAAGTAAATAATGATAGAATTTTCATTCTTGGTAAACTATCCCTTTAAGACTGATACATTAGGCTGACATTTAGATCATTTTATAACAAAGAACAGAGGAGATAGACATCGTCTGCGTGATGGAATAGCACATTTCGTGCTAAAAAGAAGCAGAGAGATATTTAACATGAATGACAGGGAAGGTCAGGAAATAAAAGAGTATAAAACAGAGGCGTCTGGGCATCAGGACCAGCACCAGGAGCCGGCCATGCTTATTCAGCACAGGCTCAGACATTACGATCCCATTCCATTACGGTGCAAGAAAAAAAGGCTGATCTCCAGGTGTTAATAACTCCTACGACATGAAGGTCGGGGGAGGGGACGCCACGGGAAAATATCGAGCATGTAGGATGCATGCTCTACCACGGATCTGATAAACTAACACATCCCGCTCATTGAAAACAAGCCATTCTTTGAAATATCAACTCTAAATCATCTTATACTGACGTTCTTCTCCATTCTAAACCAAACACACGAGGATCTGACACATAAGGTGGGGGATGAAACATCAAAGCCGTTTGAGAAAGCAAAGACTGGCACAGAAGCACAGAAGAGAGAGAGAAGCTGAGAGAGTCTTTTCTGTGATGTTTTGAAGTTGTATTCCAAAAAGATTTATTTAAAAAAATACCTTATGAGTCAACTATCAAAACTGGAGGACATAAGTGATTCAATCAAAGCTTGGGCAATACAAACAGAGCCAACCAACATGTATAGAATTAAAAAAATTGGCACAACAAAGCAAATCTACAGACAATCAAATCGGAACAAAGATAAAAAATCTTAGATATAATAGATCTTTTATAAGACAATATGCAGTTAACATTGAGTGCAAAAAATAAGCTAAACAATCATTGAACGTAATAAGAAAAAACCCCAAAAGAAGACAAATAAATAATGCAGAGCATTGTATTAGAGCTCTTTGGCTGGAATTCATTCACCTTCAGCCACTGACACCCTCTGTGCCGCTCTAAGCTAATGGAAGCACACTGGCAGAACGAATGGCAGCAGAAATCAAGTCATTTACGCAAAGCATCCGTATGGCGTACTTGGACACACACGCTCTCAGCTCTGCGCCATAGGAGAGCTCATTCTCCATCCCCAAATAATCCATTTCCCCACCACAATGAATATTTGATACGGTTCACATAACGTGCTTTGGCGTGTTAAGCGAATGTGGGAGCAGATGCATGGTGGGGCACCAATGGGTGACAGGAAGCAACATAAGAACATCAGGGCAGGCACATTAACATTGGCTTTTTTTTTCTTTTTTGCAAAATAAACCAGAAATTAGTTCTCCTATTGTCACTGTTTCACGTATTAAGCTTCAGTGCAAGACAATCGACAAAGACTTTGCATGCAATCTTTGCACATTGTTTCAAAGGATATAACTCATATCAAAATAAAAAAGGTCCACTGTGGCATGCTACCTAGATCTATAGGAAACAATCTAACCATGCAAATTTCAAGGGTACTATAAAATCATAAGCTGACCCATTTTTTTTTTTTTTTTTTTTTTAAAGGATGCTTTGGGCACAGTTTATGTTTTCAATGAGAAGAGAAAACCAAATCGCTCAATCTAAGCCCTTTCCGTTCCCGGCACCATAAAGCCGTCTGATTGGCTGATCCGGGGAAGGCTGTTTATCTGTCTTGATGCAGTGACATCAAAGCACTGACAGTCATTAGCACTTCAGGATTGGTACTGGGGAATTTCACGCTGTCAAAGTATATGAGAGCGAGATGAGGGAGAAAATCTGACACAGCTCAGAAAGATGGGACACCATCACAGGGTGAATGCCCTTATTAAACAGCCACACTGGCGGTATCCAGCGACCAGCGCACAGTGATGTGGTGTAAATGTCACATTTTGGAGCTCTGGAGGAATTGATGAATTATTTATATAACACAACCCATCACAAATCCATCTTCATCGGCTCATTACTGCCACAGCCAGAACTAAGAGAATGAGAGAATGAGATATAGTGGAATGTAGCTCTAAACAAGCATTTGTTTTTAATTTTTCATACATCTCGGTATGAAACATGAAAGTGAGCCAGTGTCTTCTTTATAGACCATGAAATGAAAATTGCGCTTTTAGTACTTTTAGTACTTTGAAGCCATCTACAGTAGTGTACTCTTAAAAGATAATAAAAGTAACCGTTAGCAGATACTCACATTTAGAATTTCCTTATTTGCTGGGAAAATCAACTAAAAAGATTGTTGACTCATCTTGCAAAACTGTACAGGTATGTATACAGATTTTTGTCCAATCAAATGCTGTTAGGAAATCTCTCTCCTTAATGCTACTGTACCTGAATCAACTAACACAAGGATCAAATCATGTATATGGCATAAATGAACCCTAGATGTTTACAAAAAGGAAGCAATCTCTTCAATATATATATATATATATATATATATATATATATATATATATATATATATTATCACTTTATATGATGAACAGATTGAATTTATGCTTTTATTCACATATAAACAATCATCAACTCCCACATCAGTTGTGGTAAACAGAAGCTCAAGCATGTTTGAGAAGACGTTTAAGAACCAATGAGGTTCATTCTCGTTACGCAGCACGTTTGAGCTTCAGCAAGAACCAATGAGGTTCATTCTCGTTACACAGCACGTTTGAGCTTCAGCAAGAACCAATGAGGTTCCTTCTCGTTACGCAGCACGTTTGAGCTTCAGCCAGAACCAATGAGGTTCATTCTCGTTACGCAGCACGTTTGAGCTTCAGCAAGAACCAATGAGGTTCCTTCTCGTTACGCAGCACGTTTGAGCTTCAGCAAGAACCAATGAGGTTCCTTCTCGTTACGCAGCACGTTTGAGCTTCAGCAAGAACCAATGAGGTTCCTTCTCGTTACGCAGCACGTTTGAGCTTCAGCAAGAACCAATGAGGTTCCTTCTCGTTACGCAGCACGTTTGAGCTTCAGCCAGAACCAATGAGGTTCCTTCTCGTTACGCAGCACGTTTGAGCTTCAGCAAGAACCAATGAGGTTCCTTCTCGTTACGCAGCACGTTTGAGCTTCAGCAAGAACCAATGAGGTTCCTTCTCGTTACGCAGCACGTTTGAGCTTCAGCAAGAACCAATGAGGTTCCTTCTCGTTACGCAGCACGTTTGAGCTTCAGCAAGAACCAATGAGGTTCCTTCTCGTTACGCAGCACGTTTGAGCTTCAGCAAGAGGTTCGTTCTCGCGCATCAGGCAGGTTCGGTTGAGCTTCTGTCTTATGTTTGCTGATCAATGTTTATATGTGAATAAAAGCCTACATTCAATCTGTTCATCATATAAAACAATTGAGTCTCTTCAGAAAATTTGGAATAAACAGCTCATGGATTAGTTTTAAGATCTCTTTATGAACTTTTTGAAACGTCAAAGTTGCGTAGCTGCCAATGATGGAACAGAAAGCTCTCAGATTTCATCAAAAAGATCTTCATACAAATGTCTTACGGGTTCGGAACGACCAACACGATCTCATGAAAGTGCGTATCTATACCACGAAAGTTATTTCTCGTACCATTTATACACCAAAAATGTTTTTTTGCGTGCATATGCTACGCACTGAAAACCCTTGGGTCTCTGATTTCATGACAAATGATATCACAAATAAACTATATGGTACTGCATGTTGATAAAGTGCAGCAATATTTGCACACCACATTCTCAAATACACTTAAATTGAATTATTATCAGTCACTAATAACAATTTTGAGCAAAATGCACAGTTATTATATACACAGTTACTACTATACATAAACTCATGATGCTTTATGATCTAGGTTTATTCAATTTAATTTAGCATTTATGCAAATCAAATTGTCTGTCGCATACAATCGTATGCTTTGGCAAATGTTTTCATTTAATTCAGAAAAAAAAAGTTTAGAACTCTTATTTTAGCACAGTGCTGATGAATATGCAGATCTTTAATGTGGCCTCACATTAGGACTGGTTAGTATTTACACTACACATACAGTTGGGTCAAATGCATTTTTGACCACCACTGAATGTGGTTGAGTGATCATCAAAGCTTTTGGACTCCCTTTACATGTATTGGATCTTCCGAAATCAATGTTAATAGTGTAAATGGGGTCTAAAACAGAGAGGACACATATCGGCTCACACTCACCTGTATTCTGCACTGCATTCAGGTAGCTGTCATCACCATTCACCTGCAGAGAGGGAAAAGGAAACTGAGTTCAAATGCAGAAAGATGACAGAATTATGAATTGAATTGATTTGTTCAGTACACTAAAGTGTCTGTTTTTCTAGAAAAGTGAAGTTTTATCTTCTTAGACGTGACACACATTTGAACAGCGGTGCATTCTGTTTCTGCCTGGCTCAGAGGAAGCGGTGAGAGTCACTCCTGACAAGGAACGAAGATAATATCTGTTAATATTTTAACTGACATTTTATTTCTGCGTTTTCTCATTCTGCACTGCGACTGAAGAGCAATTAGGAGATGAGTTATCATCTTAATCTTTAAAGGTAACTGCTGTCTTACGATGGAAGAGAGGACTGGGTAAATGGGAATAAAATGGCTTTTCCACACTGTATATAAGTGGTTTTAATTCGAAAATAATAAATGCATGTTTTTCACTAAACACAAAACTGATATTTAATAATGTTCATTTATATTTGTATAAAATAGTGATAAACAGCAACATGTACACTTCCTTTAAATTATTTTATCATTTGAAAAAAATCCCACCATACAGTGCAAATTATGCATTTTTTTTAATGGATGGTTCTCAACAGGATTTTTACTGGATTCATGGAAATGAATCGAACATACCGACTCAAGCTAATACAAATCAGAAATGCTATTAAAACATCTAAATGCTCTCATATTCATGAGTCATGAGACAAAGAAGAATCATAAAACTATAGTCTGATGATACACTCTTTAAAACCTAATAGTTAAATAAAATGCACATTAAAATCTCCACAATATTATTTTAACATTATTGTGAATATATGGTGAATGCTTAATTGCCTAGCCCTATTTTCTACTAACAGTTCCACAAAGACTTTAGATGACTCTGCAAACAATGCTTTAATTGTCCTGATATACATCAACTCCTCAGTATTCAGTTGAACACCAAGCTACTAACACAGTGATCAAATCTGGCACTGGGTTTTCAAACCATTTAGCTCAAATTTGGGCAGCTGTCAAGGTTGAGTACACCCTAGAAATCTGAGGATTGCTGATAGAGCATCATTGTGGCAGCAAGAAGGAACTAAAGCTGCTTCTGTGACTTGAAATGCAATGAGAGATTTCAGTGAAGCAGGAAAACAGCTATAAAGCGTTGAGTTTTCCAGAACCAATTGGACTCTGTTCTCCCGACTGATTTCTCACTGAGGACCAGAAACCATGCAGCTTGTAATCCTAGATTTGACCTAGCATTCATCACTGACCCTTAAGAATATTTAAAGGAAACATTTATTTTATGTGTGCCAGTTCTTTAAAGATATATATAAAGGAATCGTTCACCTAAAAGTAACAATTCTGTCATCATTTACTCATCCTCATGTCTTTCAAAACTAGTATGATTTTCTTTTATCCGACTACACAAAAGGAGTTATTTATAGCAGAAAGTCCAAGCTGCCTTTTTTCCATACAACGACATGAATGATGGTCCAAGCAATAATTTCAATGCAAGATTTTCAGTGACTTAAATTCCTGTCCTGTTCTTCTCACACAAAGCTATAAAATGGCTTCAGAAGTCTTACATAGAATATACAGCATGAGTCATGGACCACTTTTATGATGCTTTTTTGAGCTTGACAGCCCTTTCGTTGCATGGAAGAGAGCAAGACCAGTCATGCTGTTAAACTTTTGTGTTCCATACAGGTTTAGGAAGACATGAGGGTGAGTAAATAATACATTTAAAAAATAATTTTCCAAAGAAACTATTCCTTTGAAACCCTTTTGCTTCCATGCTGCACTGCACAGTCATTTGAACACGTCTGTAGATGAAAACATGGTATTGATTTACTTCATTAATTTACGACCGATAAACTGATCTGGGGGTTTAGCACCACCAGCAGGGATAATTGCATTATAGATAACAAGCTCCAGTTATGCACCCTGATATTTATGCTCATATCAACACACTCTGGTCAGTCACGGCCATAATCGCATCTGTCATTCTCATTCCACAGCAGCAACTGAGGCCAGACTGACACTTCCTTTCCCTGAAATAGCAAAACACACATCAAAAAGCCCTTGATTTAAGCAGCATCTTTGTTTTTTCAATCTCAAATGACACGCATACAAGGAACAGACTGTGGTAATGGAGTATAACACAGATGTGTGAACATATGACCAGGTGTGTCTTACTGACAGCTGCAAACAGAGGAAGGCACACAACAACCTTGATGTCTATAGCATATAGCAATGATCCAGTGTGCCGCTGCTCTGTATCTCAGGAGTTTAATTGCAAATGCACATTTTAAAATGCATGATATATATAATCAATCCGGTGTATTACACCATCTTAGGAGCAAAGCCTTTCAACAGATGTGTTGGTGCTGTAAAATTTGCATAATCAAGAGGAGCATAAAGTCTCTAATGGAGCACGGCATTCATATTACTCATTAATTCCGTCCCATAGTGCTGTTGTTTCACCGCCCAGACAGATGTTAAGATAGTCCAGCTCTGTAGTGAATGTGAACTGAGATGAAGGTACAATTGTGTAGCTGTTGAATAACACTGGTGCCTATTTCTTTATGTTATGCTGAAAAAAAACTAAAACCGAGGCATTTGGGAATGGTTTTCCAGATGTTGATACAAAGAAAAGTCTTGTTCAAAGCATTCTGTCTAATCTTTCACAACTGGATGTTTCTTTGTCTGCTGTGCTGAGCTGAGTTTTGAGACTCCTGTGTGTAGATATGCTCTATAACCAAAAGAAATCGGCCATTCTTTTCAAACAATTTTTATACTGAATTATTTAAATGAAATGTAATGAAACCATTACGTGTGTGGGTCAATATTTTTTGTTCTAGCACACTCATCAAACTCATTAGTCTTACAGCAGAATATGGGTCAATGTGCTCTGTATTTTTTCCACGGAATCATTGTGGTTTGCAAGCACTGGTCTTTAAGCATTTAATAAAGAAAACATAAATGATAACTGAATTAAAACGTCTAATAATTCTCCATGTATACGGTGTATCGTTTAAGCGATATTTCCTCCCTAAAGCATGTCCGATCCTCTTTTAGAGGGAGGTGGCTTTGCTTGAATCCATTAAACAGCATGTGAGTGCTTTATTGCACAATGACAAATATTAAATGCTGAATTAGATTTGACCAAAAAAGGTGCACTTTGAAATCATGCTGCAGTAATGTTTCCGGCTCAAAGCAATACAAATAAGAACACGCAAAAAGCAAACATGGTCTTAGCAAATGGAATAAAGCTATTTAGGCTTTTGTCCCAATATATATTACCGAACAGCTCTAAAGGCGCATCTTACCTCCAGAAAGACTGCAAACACCCCGAGCAGCGCGAGCATCCTCCACACTCTTGGATCCATCCCTATCTGCGGCTATGGGTCAGTGTCATTGTACGGTGTTAGAAGCCACCTCCGGAGCAGGGTGTATTCGCGAATGAGCGCTGTTCAAACGGTTTGAATGGCACAACTGAGCGGATGCCGTTTAAGAGCGTTGGTTTCCAGTGTGAGTGATGCGATGCTCCGTGGCCTGCCGTAGGTTGATATGAGATGTCTAATCGGTGTTGTGGAGTATAGCCTAGTGTCACAGACGCACACACCCCTCGTAGCGACCCACGCGCAACCCTACGTCTCCAAGCGCTCACGCACCACGCGCGCGCCGCACTGATGGACCAGCAGCCAACAAACTGGGCGTCACTGCTGCCTTAGTGCAAACCTGGCAACACAATCATAATAATGATAATTAACAAATAACAAGTGAGCGCAATTTGTGAGATATGTGCCTAAATGAACAATTAACACACTGCTCATAACTAATAATATCCTAATAATGATACTCTGTGAATAGCCTACAGGTATAAATAAATAAATAAATAAATAAATGTTTGTTTAGTTAGGCTATGCGATTACATTTTTCTACAAAAAAGATATAGTCCTAGAAAATAAATTATGAAGTAGGCATAGTTCACAATGTGTAAAACTCAAAACACACAACAGTGTTGTGAGGAATAGGAAATAAGTAATTATTCACTGATTGTTACAATGTTGAGTGAGTTGAACTTTAGAACCGAGTCAGTCTGAGTTGTGAGCGAATCATGCAGATCGATTTTGTGAATCATTGTGAATCAACTCATTGAAACTGTCCGATTGAGACAAATTGCTACTTCTCTCAAAGGCTGCGTCTGAAATCGCATACTTCCCTACTATATAATAGGCTAAAAACAGTATGCGACAAAAAAAAGTCACAGTACTCATAAAAGATTTTGCAAAAAGTACCCCGATTAGCTTATTCCAGCGAGATTCTGAAGTGTGCATATGATGGATACTTAACTGTCCCATGAGGCCACTGGAGAGGATTTATTTATGGCAGTGAAGCGATGCAACTGACGCTGGTTGGACATGTGATACTGACAACATGGCGAATGTAGTAGGCCTATGTCCAGATTACTTTCATACTACACACTCATATAGAACATAGGCCTACATATTAGCGTGCATATGAAGTAATTACTTATTCAAAATAAGTACCTCAAGAGAGTAGGCCTATGCGATTTCGGACGCAGCCGTCATCTCTCATGAATGCCATGTGCATGGAGAGCAAAGCTGGATGTTAAACTTTTTAGAGAGAATGACAACTTAAACTTGTAGCCTAATTTTACTCAGTTTGCTGTTCACATAGCCTAAGGATGTCACAGAGAGAAGGTACTAGGGACATTTTGTGTGAAAAATAACACTTAAGTTACAGCATCTTTAAATAACTACTCCTTCAGGTAAACAAGATGACTTGACTACATTTTCAATGCAGACCAGAAGAGATTAAGTCTCTCTCTGCATTTTTATGCATGAAGTTCTAACCACTTTAAGACAATCTCTATTGCTAAAAGTGCTATATAAATAAAGTTAAACTGAATTAAATTATTCTTTAATTAATAACCTCCAGCCAGTTTACTTTATTAAGAGATTATTTTTAGCAGCTTTTTTTTTTTTTTTGCATTGTTGTACGTTTACCCTCTAAATGTGCATAAACATAGGAAAGTGATTTCTCTGAACAAATATTTGTTTTGCATGCAACAGTAGAGAGGTGACTATGAGGTCTGAATCTTCAAAAAGAAAAAGACCTGGAGGGACTTTGAATAAAATCAGCAGAGGGAACATTATAAACTGCAGCTAGATTTAGAGGGGAGAAAAATTAAGGCAATTAATTCTTTGTGTGGGTTTCGGATGGGAAGAACAGAATATTTTCCTCACAAATAGGCTAATCGTGATTAATGCACCCACTAGTCAAAAAAGTTCATGGATATTTCCAGAAAACTGAACAATTTAGAAAGTTACATCAAAGCATTATTTCACATGGAAACCAAAAAAAACAAACTATAATTCCATGGAAACCATAAAAGTCCAAGAAAATTTATGAAATGCATTGATGCAATATATTAGATGAAACAGCCATGCACTCTATAGCATTTATGGGATAGCATGAGTTCAATTAATCTCTATAAAAACAAATAGAGCAGAGCATAATAGATTTAGTTGATTCATGTTTGCTCATAATAATAAAGCTATACAGCTGGGAAGCCCAGCATGAGTGACCTTCTGATACTGGCATGCAAAGTCACCCACGGAGTCTTCGCACCCACACAAGCATGCATACATTACCCTCTCAATCCTCCCTTTCTCCCGCCACACTCATGACCTGATCAGTGGCACTGACGTGTTTTACAGTCGTGTTATATCTCTGTGCCGCAGAGACACCTGCTACATGATGATCTGTGGTTGTAATGGGGGAAACAAGAATTTTACTGGTGCACCACTTTGATGGATGCGGTGTTGTCATGGCAACACAATGGTTAAACCGCCAGCAGTACCTCCAACACTCACAGCATATTTAAGGATTTTTAAGAGACAATTGTCTTTGTACTCTCTGGAAAAATTGGGTCATGAGAGGGGGAGGGGGGGGGGGGGGGGGCTGAAAGTAATAACCTGAAAGTGGCATTGTATAGAAATGACATTTTAAAAGGACAATTTTAATAGAGATAGCACAGATAGTATACTACTGGTCAAAACACGAGCTGCATGGTGATGCTCCAGAGTGGTGTCTTCGAAAATCTGGTAATAAATATAATAACAAATGCATCTCTATACCACAGTGAAGCGTCCATGGAGGAAGAGCAATTGTGTCGGAAAACCTTTTTAGCTGCTGGTACTTCACTGTGAAGTCATTTAATGCTTTCGAGTTCAGGAGAATATTGCAGAATGGCTTCGCTTCCCACAATTGAAAAGCTGTTATCTAAAGAAGAATGATCAGATGTTATTTTTCAATAAGACACAAGAAGTCCATCAGGCTCATGTTCTGTCCTGGTCAGAGTCCAGATTTGAATATTTGGTCTCACATCAAACTCAAACTAACTGGGAGACACTTTTCAACTATGAAATGTTTGAAGCCATTACTATGTTTGAAGGCTATTCTGTGCTACGTTCCTTTATTCACAATATTTGTGCAATTCTTGCTAATTGACTTGTGATTTAAATGGTTATGATAGACCATTAAAAGACTACTAAATACATTTTCGCCATGGTCCTTTTATTTGGCCCATGTTTTATATTGGCAACAAATACACCACTGAGTCATAATGCTTTGTAAAGTCTTTCCTTTTTTACACAGCCACACAAAAATCCACATCCTCACAGATTTGAGGGCTCTGTCTGTCTATCATAACTTCTTTACCCAGAGGCGTCATCTCTCAGTTCCATTAACCGCCTCTACAGCAGCCAATCCCCATTCAGTTGGTATGGAAACAGATGAGAAAGAAGAACGGAATAAGCCTCTCTTCTTCTTTTTTTCCTTCTGTATAACAGATATTGAAGTAATAGTTCACACAAATATGAATATTTGTTGACCTTTATGTTGTGTATTGTTTCTTCCATGGAACACAAATGGAGAAATTTGTGATCGACGGCTGTAATGCTAAAAAAATAAAAAAAAAACATAAAAGTGGTATGACTCAAGCACTTTATTCCATGCACTTACTATATATGTACACAATTGAGCCTTATTTGTCCATTTTGAAGCTTGACAGCCTATGGTCACCATCCACTTTCATTGTAAAGTAAAGAGCAGCATTAATATTTTGCTGAACATTTCCTTTAATGTTCCACAGAAGAAAGAAAGTAATATGAGTTTGGAGCAATATCAGGTTGAGTGGTAACACTTTACAATAAGATTCCATTTTTTAATATTCCATTAGTTAACATGAACTAACAATGAAAAATACTTCTAAAGCATGTATTCATTTCAGATAATGTTCATTTCAACATTAACATCTGTTAATGTTATGGACATGAGCTAATCTGAAGAAACAATGAGCATTTATATTTTATTAACACTATCAATCTTACAGTATCATGTTTCTATAAACAAATTTATAAGGCCTCTAAATTATTAGCAAGATTAAAACTTTGGTCATGATTGATTTTGTCTGATTGATTTTAGCAAGTGTAAAGGCTTTTAGTATAATTGAAAAAGTATCCACCTTCGGGTTGTTTACTATTTTTAATAAATTAAATGTAAAAATACATGTTATTTTTAGTAATATTACAAGATGACAAATCACAAGAAAAATAAGTCATGTTAAAATGCGAGTATTAAACCTGATACATCAGGATATTGTGGAACCTAATGCATTAGCTGCATTAATTTGTTCCACACAATACAATTTACAAAGGTTTGATCATAAAACGGAGCTTTTAAATATAGTCTGAATATAACATCAGAATTTCATTGCACTTTTTGGCCATCTAAATATTAGCAAAATTGCATTTCTTAGTTTGGGCCAATGAATAAAATTGAGGTGTTTTTTTCCTCCTCGAGTATAAACTCCATATTCCCCTGTCATACTATATGAGCCATAAAAGCCTGGTGTATCAAATATGATAATCAACAAACAAGACATATGCAAACTTTATTTTCTATTTTCTCTAAAGGTTCAATAAACTGCTCTATAAAAAAAAATAAAAAAAAAGGCTATTATGTCAGGCTATACGGGGTTAACTAACATTGACAAAGGTTTGATAAATAATGTAACAAACGTGTTGCTCATTGTTAGTTAAAGTGTTACTTGTGGAGTAAATGACAACAACACTTTCCTTTAGACTAGCAGTTATTACAGCCAATAAGTTCAAGGGACAAATCACACACCATGAGCAGGTGAGATAGCACTATAGATATTAGATATTTGAATAACAATTTGGCTTATTCAGACATATCTGAACTATTATGCATGCACCAGTTCTCTAGCATCATGGTTTGGAACTTTTTTTTATTTACATAATCTGTAGTCAATCTCTCTGTTATGTTTATCATCATATTTTGCATGTTAATTTAACTCATACAACAAGGGAATGCAAACCTTGTGTGTTTTATATTTCTGAATTTCATTTCAAATATCCAACATGATATAGACTTCCTTGTTCAGTTAAATATTTATAGTTGAATGCTAAAATACTTAGACATCCTTGCTTCCTCTATGTGTATCCTTCCCTAGAGTTTGGCAGCGGGAGAACAGCAGAACGTTTAGCATTGGCTGCCGCAGGCACTCTGGATGCTGTTGTAAGATAGCTTTTGAAGTGGCACATGCTGTCGAAGATGCGAGCAGCCTCGTGAAGGGTTGTTCTTCTGTTAATGGAGGATCTTAACCACATTACTAATGTACCAAGCATCAATCTTGTTTCGCAATAAAGAAGTTTATAATGAGAATGAAACTGGTTTGCTTCATTAAGGCAAATAACCAGTTAAATATGATTTAGACAGACAGACAGACAACAAACATTGTGAATGCCTATTCAATTGCATTCATTTTTGCAGAGTATTCAAAATCTTTTTGCATCCACTCACAAGATCGCCAGAGGGCTTTTGTCTGCTGATCAAAGAAAAATAACAAATCCCTCCTCTAAAATAAGCTAAAACATCAGCTTCAAAAATGCACACAAAGTCTTTAATTTGATGCATGTAAAAATGCATGAGTTATGGCCTGGGCATATAAAAAGACCAAAAGTAATGAGTCCTGGCAGACCTTTGATTTATATGTCAATCTGACCTGACACGCCTGATGCAGAGGTTGCTGAAGGAGGAGATATTTATGCTTTTCCAGCACATATTACATCCGTCTCTCCATCTCTGGTCCCCTTGCGCCTCCTGTGCTGACACTTCATTTGTGACCAATTGATAATAGGCAGATACATGAATTCTCTGTCAGGAGGCAACAACAGAAAATGGAGAGACATCACCTCTCTTCCCATGGAAACATCTCTAAACAAATACTCTCATTAATAGCTTCCCGGTCTCCTAAATCTCTCTTCCACTAGCAAGATTATCAAGATAATGGGTTTGGCTTTAATAATTAGCACTTAAGACTAATTGTCCAACTAGCTGAAAAAGCAAATAAACATTGCAGCTTTGGGATGGGCCGCATCTAATGAGATCATTAGTGGTGAAATAAAGCCATTTGAGAAGAAATACTGCCATCTAGTGCAGAAAATATGAACTGTATAAAAAAATAACCTATCCAGTGAGCAAGAATGAGTTTCTTTGGTGAAGTTCCTATTACATTTAAGAAAACCAAGCTGTGATCGATACACTGCAGTGCAAAGAAGCGACCTATTATTTAAACATGAAAACTATTTTTTAATGTTTTTAATGACAATTAGAAATCCAGTGTCCTTGATTTGATCGTATTTCATCACGTCTGTATAATACATTTAAACCAATTCAAATTCACTGCTTACTTTTGTCAAAAACATTATGTGACAAACAGGGAGACACCTGGAAGCATTGTTCACGTCCTTCCATTCTAAGCTCCGGATATTCCGCCTCTTTTCTCTGACGTGACATGAGTTACACAGGTCTCCACGAATAAGCGCTTTCAGAGAACATGATTGACAGGAACATTGGCCAATGAGCGTACGAGCTTTGGCAGCTATGGCGTCGGTGCCCCGTCTGCTGATTTGCAACCCGCCGAAATAGGATCGGTGAAGAAGGAGACCTTCGAGCGGTTCGCCATGGACTGTTCTAGGATCAGTACGGTTTAAATACGACTCTAACCATTGAGCGGTAAGTAAGAATGCTGACAGTAACTTGTGTCTGATTCAAGGTTAGCGTTCGTAACCAGAACAGTCCGAATAAAACGGTGGTTTGGACGCTTTTGAGAACATGAATACGGTGGAATATCAAGTTTCAAACATGATGGTGGCTTTGGCCTGTCCTACTGTTGATCAAAACAAGTAGATTATCATTCCTCTCAAAGTCAACACTGACTTATGCAGGCTTTATGTGTATAAGCTTTTTGTCTTTTTGTGAAGTAAACGCTACTTTATATCACATACTCATACTTTATCAAATGCATGTGTTGCAGCCCAGTTTTATTTACCGGGTAGTTTTAATGTTCAAGAGTGTGTGGAAAAGACATACCGCCGCGCGATCACAAGCACGCGCTTCAAAGTTCAGCCGTCTCGCGCAGAGGTGACGCTGTCACAAAAAAAAAAGTAATGTGGGTCATCTTCTCACCTTTATATTTGACGAAGTATATGATAATGTTGATCTTTTAAAACATCAATGTAACCGTAAGGTCATGAGAAATTATCTTTGTTCGTTCTCTCTTTTTTTGTAGCAAGAGTTTTATTTGGTAGGGACAAAGAATGGAAAATGCTAAACAAATTTTGCATCAAATTAAAAAAAATGTTGAATTTGTGGACTGGAAAAAGAAACAATTTACTACTATTGACAGTTTACTATTTACAAGATTTGGAAGGATTTAGAAACCCATATTAACATAAAAATAATTACGAATTAATTCACATTAATAAATTAATACACATAAGAAGAATTGGGCTTACATTTTACATTTGATAAAATTATACATAAACCTTTGGAACAAACTAAAAACATGTAAAAGCATCAACATTTATGTTACTTTTTTTGTCCAGCAGCTAATGTAAAAAATTTCAACATCTTGTTCTTGTGGCATTTATTTGACAAAATATAGAAAAGTCTGAATACTACCAAAACATCTATGAAATTGGCAAATTTAAATGAAAATAATTTTGTCAATACTGAATGAAAATTGACTTTTTAGTTTACATTACTAATATTATACATGTCCCTAAATTAGGTCCCAATCAAATCGATTGCTGTTAGTTAAAGTCTTCCCTTCATTTAGTCTGATTGAATTTCCTATTTCTGCAGTTTATGTTGACCTGTTTGAAAAGTATACATAATATATCGGTTTATTTAACCACACATTTTTTATATTTTCTTTTTTGTCAGATACAAAGTTGCATTAATAAGCTGATGATCATTGTGCTGGTGAGAGGGAAAAGATGGATCCGTCTGCAGGTATGCACATGTCCGCTGTTCCCCAGAACAGCGATATCGTCCACGTCTCTGTCGGTAACCCCATTATAACCATGTATCAGCCGCAACCTCCAAACATCGCACAGATCATCTCACAGCACGTGGTTCCTCAAGAAGTCTCCTGTCACGCTGTACCGCACACAGTCCCGTCGCACATCCACATGCCAACTCACATCCAGACTCAGTCTCACATCCAGACTCAGTCACACATCCAGCCTGCTCAACATCTGCAGACCCCACAGCAATGCCACGTGGAAGCACAGGCTCATATTTCGACCCAAGGCCATGTATCAACACAAGGTCCGTCAGAAGGCCAGAGTGCCGCATCGTCTCAAGATGGTGCAGTGAACTCACTGCAAGTCCCTTTTGCAGAGGTAGCCTCCCTGCTGGATCCTAACATGAAGAGCTCAAAGGCTCGGAAGTACCAGATCCATTACGATGAGGTGAAGAGGAGATTGGAACCGCCTGAGAAGATGTCTCTCCGCTCTCTGGCTGCCTACACAAGAGTGAGTCGAGGTCCGGCTAGTAAGAAAACACTCTTAGAGTCCCTAAATGTCTTTGGACTGTCACCAAGCACCAACACAGCAGTGTCCAGTTCCTTTTCCAAACTAACTGAAGGTAAGTCTGGACCATATACTTAAAAATATGAAAAATTCCATGTTTAGAAATCATGTTGTTCCAAACTTGTATGAATTTCTTTCTTCTGCAGAACATAAGAGAAGATATGTGACCCTGGACCACAAAACCAGTCACATGGGTCAATTTTTTTAAATTGAGATTTATACATAACCTGAAAGCGGAATAAATAATCTTTCCATTGATGTATGGTTTGTCAGGATATGACAATATTTGTCAGAGATACAACTATTTGAAAATCTGGAATCTGAGGGTGCAAAAAAATCTAAACATTGAGAAAATCGCCTTTAAAATTCTACAATTATGTTGGCGATTGTGCTGCATCCACTCACAAAAATAAATGTTTTATATATTTACGGTAGAAAATGTACTAAATATCTTCATGGAACATGATCTTTACTTAACATCCTAATGATTTTTGGCATAAAAGAAAAATCGATAATTTTGACCCATACATGTGGCTATTGCCATAAATATACCCGTGCGACTTATGCCTGGTTTTGTGATCCAGGGTCACATATGTTGATAGTTTTAGTGTTTTTTTGCCCATTGACTTTCATTGTATGGAGGGGAAAAAATACTAAAACTATCAAAATACCGTCTTTTATGTTCCGCAGATTAAATAGTAAGTCAGACATGTTTGGTACAATTTGATGGTAAGTAAATGATGACCAAATTTTCATTCCTTTTATACACCACATGAAATGTATATATATATACTAGGTTACTAAGTGTACATAATGCATTTTAATAATTTTCAGGTGACACAGCGGCCCTTTGCAAAGACATGAAGGATTTTGCACTGCAGTATGTCGATTATGAGAACATGGCTAAACAGTTGCTACCTGAAACAAACCAGGTGCAGCACTGGTCAAAAATCATTGAAACAAGGTAACGTACTAGTAGGCCCGTAGAAAAAACAATAAATGGTTCTGCTTTGATTCAAAAAGTTATTTTGGTTGTTTTTTACTGTTAAACAGGAACTATCTCGAGGAGATGAGGAAGATTTTTAACGACCCCATGAATACCCGCTTGTTCTCCAATGTTACGCATGGGCTTGGTAACGGCATGATGGACGTGGCTCTCGATATCATAGATAACGTCATCGACCGACAAATCCGAATCCTCTCTGGGAATACGGACCCCAAACCCGAACTTCCAGTGAGAAGGATTCGGAAACGCAACCGCAAGCCCAAAGCTGCCACGGAAGATGGCAAACCTAAAGAAAAGGGCAAAAGGGGACGTAAGAAAGGAAAACAGATGCGGCTGGATTCTGTTGTTCCTGAGGTTCAACAGTCCACAGAGATGGAGAACAGCGTGTTAACGCTAGTCTCTGTAGGATACGAAACCATTTCCAGTGGACTCAACCCCACCAATGCTGGTCTTGCGTAACGTCCCGTGCCCGAGAGGCACACAGAGACACTGTGAATTCTGAGTGCAACAATTTTTTCATAGAAAATGTTAGTTTTATAAACGTTAGACTTCTCTGAAGACTAATTATTTTCGATTTTTCTCACTATAGTCAATCAAGAAAATATTATGGGTCTGAGAGGGTGTTCGGCAGATGTTTTGATTTATACTTTACCAATCACGTGTCGCTCTCGACCTTTTGTTTTGTTGTTTGTGGTAAAAAAAAAAAAAAAAAAGATGTACACAGAAAATGTATGCTATTAAAGTAGCATGCAAGCATATTTTTTTTTGCGAGCACTATGTTGTATTTTATCTCTTAAATGTTCTTTAATTCTGTTGTACTTAATCTTACAATCTCAGAGCAATTTAGTTTGACTAAGAACATATCTTCTCTTGGACATTGTTTGATTTTCAGACTATTTATTTCCTTTTTCTGTTTGATTGTGTCTGATCGTGTATGTGAACGACTATAGCCTGTACTCGGTAAGTTTTGCAGATTGCTCATCATATGCTTGTATTAAAAGCATTACCTTTTTTAAGCAATTCGTATATTTATCACTTTTTTTATTGCTTCGCAGAGCAAAGAAGGATTCACTCTAATATAAATGGCTGAAATGTACAATATCAAATTTATTAATTGCAATTTCAATTGCTCATAATTAGGGTTAAGGATTTGAACAAAACCCTAACCCTAAGTATTCAAATTTGGAGCGTTACTTATCTCGCACCCTTAGTGCTACGGGCCGGAATGATACTTTAAATTTTGTGGGGTTTTGAGAATCAATCAGTCTTGCGATTTTCATTGAACGACAAAACATCAAAACAATCCAGAAGCAGCCACGTAGCATGTTATCATTTATTGGTTTTATACATCCTCTCAAATATTAATAATAGCTAATTGTTTTGTTTTCAATTATGTTCAGTTCAACTGCTTTGTTATCTTTTGTGTTTCCTCAAAAGATTTCCCCCACAAAGCAGCTTTTCTGAATCCCTGGCAAGCATGCAGAGAAAATCCTCACCGTGGAGTCAGTTTTGTAGCTCAGCCAATGACATTGTTTGTCTGTTTGTTGTTCCACTCTCTCTTCTGCCCTCTAGGAGACATTTGATGTGAGCGTGCTGCAGTTCACAATGCCACCTACAGGCGGCCTGTCCACTGTGAGGCTTTTGTTAGACTTGAGGATTTGGAGTGCATTAGTGAAGGTCTCAATCAGAGCAGGCAATGTAGAGACAGATTGAGAGGAAGAAAATAAAATGAGGGAGGGAGGAGTTTGTGTCGCAGACATTCATGCACATACAAACCCAACAGAGTGGAAAGAAACAAAGCAGGTGAGGGACCCAAAAAAGGATAAATATATACAGATACAAAGCAAGAGATGGAGCTGTGTGAGATTTTAGAACAGAAAGGCAGTCTAGACTGTCCTAATCTGGGATACGAGCAGTGCTGAGGACTAAACGGGTCATCACAAACTCACATATGGACAAGATGGGGGCCAGTCGTCCACTGCCCAGCGCGCCCAAGGGTAAGTAACAGCAGACACAATAGAAACTGTCTGAAGGATGTACATTTTGATATACATTTTCTTTTTCTCTCAGATTCATTAAGTGTTGCAATAGAGGCCATCAGTGTGTGCACAGAACTTGTCGAGGAGGAACTAAAACCCTATTTGGAGACAATGCTGAATGTTGCCATTGAAAGAAGTGAGTATATCTCATGTTTTTGTTATATGTTTAAAATTTTGGATTATTCATTTGGGTGTCAAATGTTTGGGACATGAGGAGGTGGATCAAGAATGTACCTGTAGTTGTATTGGTGCACATGTCTAACTAAACACTTAAGTCATGTCTACATACACTTGAGAAAGAAGCGAGTCCCTGCGGACTTGTATAGTACGGTACTAGTTGAGGACTTGTTTACAAAAAACCATGCCCTCTGAGCATTATACAGGATGTAATAATATTTAGTGACATTTATTTATACATTATGCCTTTATAAAGTAGTTTCTTTCAAAGGAACAAGAATGAAACGGTTGTCAATTATTATTATGAGCTTGTTTGAACTAGTTAGATGCAGAATGTGCCAGAACTTTGTGTGAGGTCTGAAAGCTGCTTAGTGTGTATTGTAATTACTCTTTGGCTTTAGACATCAGTGAGGCTACTATCGCAGGTTATTATGCCTCTTTTTTGGAATACTCGATTCTGATTGGTCAATCCCAACACTCTATGGTTGAACATTTTGCGCAAGTACCTAGAAACTGTTTCCAAACATTTATTTTATAGCTATGCGAGGTTCATGTTTTTTGTACCACTCTACATATTCTTTCTTCTCACATATTCAAATAATTTAAACTTAATGTTTGATGTGTAAAAAGCAGGATAATGTACAGACAGATTATGTACTGAAATGATAGTGTCAGGGTTATTTTACGATTATTGACCAGCTGACTGTGCATTATCCCTTGCTTATCACAAATCATTTTGGCATAAGTGATAAACCATAGTTACTATGTCAACGAGGGTGGCTATGAGAAGGTATGAAAACAGAGACGCTCTAATCCGTGTTTGTCTCTGTGAAAGCCATTGAGTGACAGAAACGATTAGCCAAACTGTTCACTTGTACGCAAGCATCCAGATAACCAGCTGTGAGCGACATCTGTAGTTTATGGAAACATAATTTGTGTGAAAGTGAATGTTCATTCGGGTCAACTGGACAATGGTCTAGCTTGTTGGAAACAGTTGATCCAATTTGTTGGTCTTTCAGAGGGATGGGTTTGTAATATATACAATAAATGTTCGTGTCAGTACAATTTTAAAATACATTTTGGTTACACTTCATTTTACAGTGTAATTCTACGTTTAGGTACTGAGCAACATTATTAAACAACGTGTACTTACTATAGGGTTATGGTTAAGATTAAGGTTTTAGCTAGAATTAGTTGCATGCAATTATGCATAATTTACTCTTATTAATTTAGCAAGTATATGTAACATGTACTGTGTATGTAACAAGGGCACTGTAGAATAAAGTGTTACTGAAAGTTTTAGTACTTTTAATTAACCAAGAGCTCATTAAATTAATAAAAATAAAAACATTTATTTTACAAAAGATTGTTCAAATAAATGCTGTTGTTTTGAACTTTCTATTAAACAAACAAAAAAATCCAGAAAAAAATGTTTTCAACAAAAATATTGGTAATGGTAATAATAAGAACTGCTTCTTGAATGGCAAATCAGCATATTATAATGATTTCTGAAGGATCATCTGACACTGAAGACTGAAGAAAATTCAGCTTTACCATTTCATGACATTATTTTAAATTATATTAAATTCAAAAACCGTTATTGTTTATTGTAATAATATGTCACGAAATCACTGTGAGCATAAGTGATTTAGTTTAAAACAATAATGCATTTTACTGACCCCAAACATTTGAACAGTTGTGTATCTCGATTGTTTAGTGTGAACGTGTGTTTTCCCTGCCCTAGAGAAAGGCATATCCGAGCAGGTGGTCAAAAGCGGGATCCTCCCTGTCATGGCTCAGATTTTAAGAAGGAAAAGCACTCTCACTACTCACACTGCCAGACTAGTAGCTGAACTGGCCAGAGACGGTAAGAACAAATGTTTACTGTTTTAATAAACATGTTTATGGTAATGTTTTTATTGTCTAACTGTATACTTATAGTTGATGAGCTCTAAATGTGTTTATTATTCTATCATTTCTTCATTAGCTCCTGTGAGAGAGCAATGCTTTGAGACGGGCATTGTGTCTGCCCTTGTGACCTTACTGCTAAGCCAAGACCAGGACCTTCTCCTTCACGTTAGCCAGGCCATCGCCAGGATCTGCTATGACAGCAGTGAGTGGACCTGAACTTTTTCCCTTTTTCTTCTAAACCATAGATTTTAAAAGCAGTACTGATGTGAAAGGGCATTAGTCATATTTCATTGACTAAGACTCAGATTTTAATTAAATTTGAAGCACCCTATCTGTGAATACAAAGGTATTGAACCCCAATTGATCTATTTGAGAGGCAATTGTTAGGTTTCAGCCTTGAACCAGAATCTGAGGTGATGTGGCTCAGAAGAAAGAGTGGTTTCAGAAAATAGTTGACATTATCAAATAGTTTTGCCTGCCTTTTGTAATGATTACACTGGAACAGATGGTGTTCACAGAAGAGATAGAGAAGTGGAGCTTTCAAGAGCTGTGTGTGAACATTGCCAGATAATATTTAATGTCACAAACTGTAAAATACTTACGGCAGCTGCTATTTTCAGAGAATGTGAAGAGAGATCACACCAGATTTTTAAAGGGATACTGAAACAAAAAAAATCTGTCATTGACTTTCTTTCTACTATGAAGCACAAAAGAATTGAGAAATCTCTCAGTGTCAAATGGGTTCCCAATGTTCTTCAAACACATTATTTTGTGTTCCGTGGAAGAACGGAATGCTTACAGATTTGGAACTATATGAGGAATGTTGACAGAATTTTCATTTTTGGGTGGAGTATCCCTTTAAGAGGCTGGCAGATTTTTAGGAGGGCTAAGATGAAAATCAGGGAGCTGAGGCGCCCCTAAGTAGAGCTTAGCACCGTATATCTTGATGCTGACCCTGGAGTTTGAGATGTAAGTGTGATTACTTTCTTGCCAGACTTGCAGCAAGAGCGATTCCTGAGGCTCGGAGCTGTCCCACGACTGGTGTCGGTTCTTCTCCAGCACAGTGGAAATGAGGCACTGCAGAGCTCTTGCCTTATGGCCCTCTGTAACCTGGCTGACATGGGTGAAGAGGACGGCTCCATGCTTTCCTGGGAGAAAGGGGCATATTTCGGCGAAGGGGAACGTGTGTTCCGTGGCACCTCGCGTTACTGTTTCGGCTTCTCTTCGGCTGTGACTTTGGTCAGGCTGAAACAGTGGACTAACGGCCAGTACTCTGTGGCGGTAGAAGTGCTTCAAAGGTGCTCCACAATGCTGTGGGGCGCTAAAAACGGCCACCAGACTGGACACCACTTACCGAACTTTGCCCATCTGGGCAGCTGCCCCAAATTTTATAAAGTTATCAAATGCTCAGTGAAGAACATACCGAGAAACAGGAATCTGAGGGCAGCCGTGCTTCATACCCTCATGTGAGGCTTCATCGTAGTGCTTTTGGATTTATTAATAAACGTCTGAGGTGGCCTAAACAGGTGATCTGGTGTTAACCACGTCCTGACATTTAAGGAGCTCATTTCAGCCATTTGTTTTAAAGAATGGATCTGAAAGCAACAAAAAACATAGAATAGTACCGCTCTTGGTTTCCTATTGCTAAGGGTACCAAATGAGTGCCAGAATCACAAGCCAGGTCACAAGACACGCTGTGTCCAGGCAGTTTAAGTCTTAGATGCTGGCTGTAGAGCATGAGAACAGGTGGACGCCGAGCTGCAATCTGCTAGCCTTTCTGAACTCTGTGATTAGTCCATAAGAGGCCTTACAGTAGTGGATTATCCAGACCCAGTGTTCAGGGTCAGAGCAGCTACACTCACCCAGGTCACAATATGCAACCATGTTGCAGGGAAATAGATTTATAGATGAAAATGGTGATTTATGTTTACATTTTTTTGAGTCCAGGTAAAAGCAGACTTAACTAATTTGATCAGTGTTACGCATAATTGGGTTTTAAATTTCATTCAGGTTTGAGAACTGCATAATGTTAATGTCCATCAATAACATTGTAAAATAAAACTCTGCTAAAATGGCCTATACCCACAGTGCATGCATGTAGGCCCAGCGGGGGTGGAGGATTTCACACTGTGTAGGGTTCCCACAGACATGGAAAAAGTTAAAATATTAAGGGAAAAATAATATTGTGGCTAGATTTTGCTTTTGTGTAGAGTAAAACCTGCTCAAGCTACACTACTGTTCAGTAAGAGTCAGTAAGATTTTGAAATGTCTTTGAAAGAAGTCTCACCAAGTTTGCATATATTTGATTAAAAGTACAGTAAAAAAAAACAGAAATATTATTGCAATTTAAAATAACTGTTTTCTATTTGAATATATTTTAAAATGTAATTTATTCCTGTGCTGGCAAAGCTGAATTTTCAGCATCATTACTCCAGACTTCAGTGTCACACGATCCTTCAAAAATCATTCTAATATGCTGATTCGCTGCTCAAGAAACATTTCAACTGTCAGTGTTGAAAATGGTGGAAACTCATATTATTATAAGTTTTTGATTAATAGAAAGTCTAGAAGAGCAGCATTTATTTAAAATAGAAAGCTTTGGTTACATTATAAATGCCGTTACTGTCACTTTTGAGCAATTTAATGCATCATTCCTGGCTGAAAGTATTAATTCCTGTTTTTTTTTTAAACATACTGACCCCAATCTTTTGAACAGTAGTGAATGTCCAGTTTGTAAGTGAATCATTCTTTTGAATTGGTTCTTTTCAATGAATCATTCAAACTGAGCGATTCAATAGCGATCCCTGTGACCCTACATGGGACAAGAGGTTTGGAGAATGGCTTTTAAACAAAATCTTTATTCGTCATAAACAACTGGAAAGGTCATGGAAATGTGTGGGTCAAGGTGCGAATTTAAGTGTGGGAACCCTGTGGTACAACTGGACTGTAATTTTACCTTCTGCATCGTCACACAAATGTTCTGATGGGACTGCTATTATTTTTAATAAGCAAACTCATTCACAAATTTATGCTATCAATAAACCTTTTCTTTTAACTTTTTTTTTATTCCATTTGATTTTTGACATCAGCCTCTGAAAAAACACTTCCCCCTTAAATACAAGTCTACCATTCTTTGGCATTGAGTGGGTGTTGTTCAGTGAGGTCCCTGTACTGTGTCAGCGGATCCCAGTGGGTGCCATTGCCTGACCAGCTCCTGTGGTTTGCTGACCATGTCGTTCCAGTGTTCCAGTTCTCTGCCCCTTGCATACATGAACGGCCCAATGACCACAATCCCCAACGACACTGGCATTAAAGACAAAACAGAGTGACTCGGTAAAGATACATGGGTGACAGACATTTTTAATGGTGCATCAAAAATAGCTGTATGTCTATCATTTTTAATGACGTTTATTATCAGTATAACAATTTCAGTCAAAAGTTTAATAAATTAATATGAGCACAAATTTGTTTAATTAGTGACCTATAAATAGTGTAGGAGGACTTTGAATGTGTTATTCATTTTACACCACAACATTTGTTTGAAATATTTCTGAAATATTTGAAAAAAAAATGTTTTGTTGTAACCAATATTTTTTATAGTATCAATATGGTTATTTTGGTATTATTTATACTATATATTATTTTTAAAATAATTTGAATGAGCTTTTATTTTGAGTTTTTGTTTATGTGCTTTTGTCATTTTTTTTATTCGTTTTTTTCTTCTTCCAAATATTACCATTTAGGTTTAATTCATTTTTATTCAGTTTTAGTTATGGTTCAGTTTTAGTTCTTATTTATGTCCACTTAGTAATTTTAGTGCTTCATCTAATATTGATCTAATATTTTTCATCTAATATTTCAATTCACAAAAATCTTTCTTATGATTTTAGTTAGCAATAATAAGCTTGGTTTTCCTAACCATGGTGTTTCGTTTTCGAACATTTACATCTGTTCCCCCAATATTTTCATTTTAATTCATATAATGTAAATTCGATTATGCTAATTAATACAAATTATAAAATTAATATTAATATATTGTTTTGTTTTGCATTCTGTTATTTCTGCATTAAAGGGATAGTTCACCCAAAAATAAAAATTGTATCATCATTTTCTCACTCTCATGTTGTTTCAAACCTGAGTTTCTTTCTTCTGTTCAACAGAATGTTTAAAGAATGTTGGTAACCAGACAGTTGACGGCACCCATTGACTTCCAGAGTATTTTCCCCTACTATGGAAGTCAATGGGTGCCATCAACTGTCTGCTTACCAACATTCTTCCAAATATCTTATTTTGTGTTCAGCAGAAGACAGAAATTCATACAGGTTTGGAACAACATGAGGGTGAGTAAATGATGACAATTTTTTAATTTTTGGGTGAAGTATCCCTTTAATAATAGCAGGATAGTGCAGGTGAGTGGTGCCCTGTCGCCTTAGATATGATTGCTTGACATTTACCAGGATCTTTTGTGCTGGGCTGCTGAAGCTGTAGAGTCAGAAAGGCTGTGTCCAGCTGAATGGGGAGGAGTCTGAAGGTAAGCCTCTCATTAAAGGATGGATCATTTCCTTTTGCCACAGAAGTCCACTTGTTTCTCACCACCTGATTATGCATCTTTAGAGAAACCTGGGCACACACACCTGTACCATACACGTGAGTTAAAGGTGCAGAGACTTCTTGTAACTGTTGTATTCTTTACTGCTCTGTTTCTCACCTGCATCACTGGAACACTGCAACCCTCGTGCTCGTAAAACAACCACAGTGAGGCGGTGTAGGGACTGGTTGTAGTTCAAAGACACCTGGATGTCACCATTTTTTGAGATGGGCTACAACAGCAGAGAAAAACACATTCAGTACATTTAGTACAGCACACTTTCCCACAAAATGCTCAGAAATCAGATTAAAATATTAATTCTGTCATTATTTACTCACCCACAAATTGTTTCCTGTAAGTTTCTTTCTTCAGTTGAACACAAATATATATATATATATATATATATAAGAAAGTATTTTAAGAACCCCAACTGTTTGGTTACCCACATTCTTCAAAATATCTTCTTTTGGGAAAGAAACTCACACACGTTTAGAACAACTTGAGGGGGAGTGAATGATGACAGATTTTGAATTTTTGGGTGAACTATTCCTTTAATATCCTAAGATCTCTTAAAGTATCGTACTTGATCACTTTCATTGTCCAGATCCCTCCATTGCACTTCGCCTGCTGCCTCCTTTATGTCAGAATGCCTGAGGGGGATCAGAATGTGACCCACGAGATGGTGCTTCTTCTGATGGTCCACAGTGTACATGCTCATATTCAGAGAGCACTGGTCAACACAGCCATTAGACACCTGTTATAAGGCATGGGAATCAAGTTATTTTGACCATACACTATATCCCATCCAAAAGTTTGAAGGCGTTTTCCCCCCAGCAAGGATTAATTAATTTGATCAAAAGGGACGTTAAAAACATTTATAATGTTACAAAAGCTTAAGTTAATGTTGTTCTTTTTAACTTTCTATCCATCAAATAATTCTGAAAAAACGTTTCACAGTTTCCACAAAAATATTAAGCACGACTGTTTTCAACATTCAAAATTTTATTTGAGCACAAAATCAGCATATTAAAATAATTTCTGAAGGATTATGTGACACTGAATACTGGGTTGATGGCTGCTCAGGTTTTCCATCACAGAAATAAATTGCATTTTAAAATATATGATTTTTTTTTTATTGTAATTCTGATCAAATAAATGTAGCCTTGATGAGCATATGAGACTTTTTTCAAAAACATTGAAACATCTGGTAACACTTTACTTAAAGCCTTTATATATAATGCATTATAATTAATAATGCTTTGTATAATACACCTTATAATGTGTTGTACGGTCCCATGAATAATTGTAAACATAATACATTATACTTTCTGAAGGTGTAACAAAGTATTATAATGTATAAAACACATGACAAACAACCTATTATCCAATTAAACATTATATCCAAATATTATAATTCATTTTAAATTTGACTGCAGTTATTTATAAAAAAAATATATCACTTAGCCTACATTTTGAATGCCTTCACAGAGCATTATACATAAAGGCTTATCTTAGTGCATTTTTATTTATTTTATTATTATAATTATTATTATTAATATTTTACAAATTGGGGATTAAGTTGAAATGAATGTGTGTGGTAAAATCAACCGCTAAACTTGTATTGAACCCAGAACATTCCTCTGAGTGCTCGGAAACCTGCTAGCAATGGCCAATAGATGGAGACATCAACTATCAAAATGTCTTCTCTATTTTCAAGAAGTTTTTCATTTTTTAGAACAGAAATGTTTTTGAAAATCAATCCACAAACAAATCATGAAACATTCGTCCAAAGCACTTGAATCTTCATAGAATGAGGAATATTTTGCTGTTGTACCCACATCCCGAGAGACAATCTTCAGATTGCTGATGTTTATCAGAAGAGACTCCATACCTGAAACACAAAGGTGTCGTTGAACTGCGGGTGACATCCTTTCCGCCGTGCTTTGGCTTGCCGGTGTCGTCGGTCGTCAGACGGCAACAGCTGCAGTTTGACCAGTGTGGCGTTACTCTGGCACCGAACGGGCAGGTTAGCGGCTCGGAGCAGAGACACCACCAGCTGCTCTCTCTCCTGCTGGTACCGCAGAGCGAACCACAGACGCACCGCTGAGCCGTTGGGGAGGGCCCATTCACTGGGTTCGTCTGGGAGCTGGTACAGGTCTGGCCTTATGCAGCCCAGAGGAAACCAACCTCAAAAACCACAGAGCAGAACGAGAGACAGTCAAAAGATTCTTCTTATACTTTCTTTTTATCATCATTTCTGACATCAAATGCCTTTATTCCAGTCCTGACATACTCCCTGTTAGAGAGCCTCGCTGGGTGTGCAGATCCGGATGGAGTTCCCATTCCTCAGCATCCTCTCTTCCCTCTTTCCCCTCGTTTAATTGGGATGTTCTCTTGAATTGAGGAGGCACGAAGAAAGGAACATCACCTGAGCTGTGAAAGTTCAAAGGTTATAAGAATGCACTTCAATATATTACTCGCATTTTAATATAGTCACATATTACTTTTGAAAATGTGAATATATATATGTGCAATGAATGATACAGTAGAAATCTTATATTATTGTCATTTTTAGACAAGCAACAACTGTTATTTACCCATAGCTGCTGATCTCTGATGTCTGAAGCACTGGAGCGGTGCATCGTGGGATTGTGGGGGTGGTAGGTATCAGTCCCCTGTAGAGTGTTTGAGTTCGCCTCTTCCTCCACAGATAGACTGATAGGCCGAACAGCAACAGGAACAGAAATGCTCCAGACAGTCCACAAGCCAGTGCTACAAGTGGATCTAATGGCACAGACACAAAATGAAGTCAGGTGACGGTCACCCTCACCTCTCACTCAGTGTTTCATACAACAGAGAACATGGCTTTGCATTAACTAAACCTGCTGTGTGACACCATTGGACAGTCTCTTTCTCTCATGCCTTTTAAATAGACGTGTCAAGTGTCTTGTGTCAACACACGTTAGTGGAGACCTTCGTGCAAGAGGTGGAGCACATTGTGTTTCTGCTGCTCAAGAAGCACAGTTTCTAGAAAAACAACCTGTCTTCTCCTTTACTGTTACTGCAGCCACCTTCAGGAATCCAGTGCAGGTGAACCAGAACTTTGTAACAGGTATAGTAGTTGATTTAATACAGCTTATCGTTGAGAAATTAAAAGGAAAACTTACATGGGATAATTAATTATATATTAAAATGTAAAATATATTTAAATAAAACAAATTTATATAAAATAATACTATGTTAAGCTCATTTGCTTACTTTTAAATTTAGTCAGTGCTACAAAACCTTTTTTAAATCTTCATAGTAAGTTTTTAAATGTTCATAGTAAGTCATAGTGACCCAAAATGAAAATCATGTCATATTTTTCTCAACCTCATGTCGTTCCAAATCTGTATTACTTTCTACTGTGGAACATATAAGAAGATATTTTGTCTCCATAAAATGAAAGTCAGTGGGGTCTGATGTTGTTTCGGACCCCACTGACTTTCATTGTAGGACAAATCCATTCTTCAACATCTTCTTTTGTGTTCAAATGATGACAGAATCTTAATTTTTGAGTTAACTATCCATTTAAATAAGCATTTGGCATTTATGATACTAACTGTATCTGTAAGCTGAAAGGGTTAACTATATATTCATACATATTTACAATTGCACATTCTAATGTATCAGTGGTCAATAATTGTTCAATTGCACATGAAGATTATTGGTGTACAGGGGGTCAACCATATGTTCTGTAGGGTCTAATGGCATATCACATTATCAAACAGAAATACATGTCGCTATGACAGCACTAAACCATCATGTCTGGAAAAAAAAAAAGCTTAGGTGCAACTAACATACATAGTACATATAACATGTCTGGCGCAACTTATTTTAAGTCACATTAGATGACAGAGCACTGATCAAATATTTGCAGCCTGGTAAAACAAACAATGTCTGTTTGTCTTAAAGATCCACTATCACATAGTATTATATCTGTGTAAAATAGGTCTCAAGTATATGGTTTGTACAACTGTTTCCAATAATCCTCTACTCACCAGCCATGGATGGCCACAGTCTGTCTAACTCCTAACTGAATAAAGTGTCTTGCTCTCTCCAATACAATCACCAATCAGCGATTTCCCATTTTGCCCAGAGGCCGTCTCATTGGCACTCTACCTGATGTCCCATTGAGAGTAAGCTGTGGCTTCTGACAGCCTGGTCACCCTACAGGAGAGTACTACAGTCTCCCTGAGGCTTCCCAGGTTAGTTAATCAACACCGTACACTGGTTTAAGCAGGTGACCGATATGTGCTCTGCCAGTTGCAGTATTTATTTCCAAACAAACACAAAGCCTTGATGCAGTGCAGTGAGCATACAAATAGCAAGCTACTTGGACTTCCAACCTAAAGAGCTATTGTGGCAATTGTTTAAAGCTAGTCCGGATTTCTTTATTTTAACATGTGGATGTTACTACTCTTACTTTATGGAACCACCACAGGGCTCATAGACTGTGGTTTAATAACTACAGATTGAATGTTATGGTGTCCACAAGAGCCTAGTTTGCATTCACTAAGTGTTAATGAATAACTCTTGGACAGCAGGGGAAGTTTATCAAGGCTGTGATCAGGCAACACATCTGCTGTTCCCACAATACATCTAAATGTAGTTAACAAGGCATTAGATTGCAATAAACACTTACAGTAAACTCATCTCAGATTTACTAAATAGAATACATCTAATTTAATTTAGTAAATTCCAATACATTTTGATGTTCACGTAAATATATGAATAACTAGCTAGCAACAGTGCATGTTAGCACTACTCCAATATATTTGCGTTCTATATTGAACAATAGTTAACATCATTTTTTATTTATTATTATTATTACTTACCTTTGTGTCATTTCAGAGCTTCTTCTTCTTCTGTGGAACACACACACACACACACACACACACACACACACACACACACACACACACACACACACACACACACACACACACACTCACAAAATATATATTTTGAAAAATATTCAATATTTTTTTCAGTCAGTGGGATCCAGTCTTGTTTGGACTACAGTGTCCTTCCTTTGTGTTCTGCAGAAAAAAAAGAGAAAGTTTTACAGGTTTGAAACAACATAGTGTGAGTAAATGATGACAGAATTTTAATTTTTAAAATTAAATTAAGGTCAGGCTTTTTCGTCAAATTGGTTTATAATGCCAGTGGAAATACACCAAATACAAAACCGATTTAAAATAACAACAAATAGACAGCATCTGTGTTATTATGCCAACAAAATGTCTTTACTGCCAACAGGTTCCAAATGTCTCTGTAAATAGGGTGGGGGGGGTTCAGTTTTTTTTATAGGGCGATTAATAATGTGTCATGATTTTGCTTTTGCATTACCTTTTAACTATAATTATTATGGAACAGGTAATCTGTGAGATTGCAATGACAAGTATATGAACAGGTGAATCAGATAGATGAGTCACAGACATATATCATAATGGTTTCCCAGCACCACAAGAGACTGTTTTCATTGTTCCCATGACAACTTAAAAAAAAGGCATGATGAAAATTCATCGGGCTCCTATTGAGCATGGCTGTTTCTATAGCAACAGGAAGAGAGGGACTGAGTAAGAGGCAGGAGCTACGTGTGTGTGTGAGAGAATGAACATGTTATGTGTAAAAAAGAGTATTTATTATATTGATTCGCAAGGGAGAATCTACATTTTCTCCTCTAAACCCCATCCCTCATCTCATACACACACTTTCACACAATTCCACCCCCCTCCATTGGGCATACAGTGCTTCATGGCTACCCACCATTTCTGTCTGTGTGTCTTTGCACCTCCTCCCCCCTCCACCATGGATTTCCTCTCAGAGAGGGAGTGTGTGGTGTGTAATCAGCTGACAACAACTGATAATCCAGCAACACACCCACTCTGTCCTGTTCACTTAGAGCGGAGCGAGAGAGCCCGAGTGGAGGAGAGAAAAGAAGTGAAGGAGGCGGAAGCTGTCTGGATTGAGGGGAAGGAGACGAGAGGAGGAAGTGGGAGGTATGTACATGTGCGTGTGTGTGTGTGTGTGTGGAGGGAGGGAGGGAGGTTGTTGATTTACCTGTGGCCATGAGGGAAACCGTAGCTGTGTCTTTATAAAGCAAGTGCTGCTCAGTGTGAAAGGAATGTTTTTTTTTAAAAGGGGGGGAGTGAAGGTGACAAGGAATAAAAGACAAAGGATGGCACGGGGCCTTGATTGGACCATGTATACTTGCTAGCAAAACCAAAAGGTGAGATCTTTCTTGTTTGCCTTTCTTGTATGGGATGAGAGGTTCATTCAGTGTTTATATTTGCATGTGTGTAAGAGTGTGTCCCAGTCTGAAGCTAGTACGTATGGGTGGAGGTTAGCTTGTGGGTTGAGGTGGAAGAGGAGTGTTAACAGTGAACACCTTGTCTGTTATTTTTAGATGCAGTTGGAAGATAAGTATTTTTGTTTTCCCATGATAACTGAGGAGAGATAACATCCGCCATTATGCTAGAGTCACAGTCATTTGTACAGGTTATTTTCCTGGTCTGCTTTATCGTTGTTATTATTATTTAATACACGCTAATGATCAGTATTAAATAGTGGGAAATAACTGTAATAATAGTATTAAATATGTTTGAAGTATAGAACACTTGTTGCGCGATAGTGCCACCCTACAGATACAAAACAAAAGTGTGCCTACTTTATTATTTTAAGAGTTATCAATTAATATTTGTGGATTTGATTTATGAGCTGGATGCTGAACACTGGCTTTAGCACACATGGCCTTTAGATCTTCTGCTCCCATAGAATCAAACAACTTTTCATGAGAACATATTATCTGAATTATAGACTGTGCACAAATACAAACACAAGGGATCAGAGATTTGTAAGCTTTGTGAATGTTGTGTTCCAATTCTGCAGAAATCTGCTGAGCTTTTTTCAGAGTTCTGCACATGCAGATTCTGTGTGGGCATCCTTGGAAGTTACATTTATATGGTATGATTAAACTATTAGTCACAGATGGCCTAATCATTAAGTATCCACAAAGATAACACAAAGGTTGCAAGTTTATTTCTGAGTTTACTCCTGAAAGTTCTGAAATGCCTTTGATGCACTTAACCTCCGGTTGCTTCAAAGAACATTCCCTGCACTTGGTCTACTGCAAGTTGCTTTAAAACAGTGGCACCTCAATAGCAAGTAACAAATCATTCTGAATTAACGTGTGCCTTGAATAGCATTCACAGATTAGAGTATGAGTGTGATGTATTTTGGATTCAGTAGTATGTTTGTGCTGACAGTAGGGAGTGACAGACCCAAATGTCTGGACTAGTGGCTAAAGTGGCTAAAGTGTGATGTAAACATGAACAGACCTGACACACATTCACTCTGTGCTCTCGAGAGTTCCTAGAAATGAGATATACTCTCACAGTAATGATTTGAGGTCCAATATACCATGAAGCATAGACCGTTTGCAAACCGTTTGCAATATTCAACCCCCTGTCCTTTTTGGACCATGTGGTGTGGAATTGGCCACCTGTGCTGGAGCCCCATGTGGATTAATGTCCTTCTGAGAGAAGCTGGGAAACCCATGTTGTAGCTAATGATCTTAAGACTTAAATTGGGCTTATCCATCTGTAATCTGACCAATTCTCTTGGGAGAGATACCTAGACCTCACTTTGTCCTATTCACGTTAATTTAGTAAGGACAAAAGAAATCGCAGCTTTATACCGTAAAAGTAAAGGTTTAAGGGTCATGCAGATTCATCAGAAATTCAATGGATTGTCTAGTAGACAACTAAAGAGAGGAATAATTTGTGTGCCTCTTCCATTTTAAGAAATGTATAATCATTTAAAGTATATAGTGTAAATAAATAAGTCATCATTAATATTGATTATACTTCTCAAACTTAGTTGTATATCATTGTCTGTCTTTCTTTACCAGTAGATATTTCACTATGGAGGAAGGACAACGACCTACATCTGAGATCTACCTCCCAAGCATCAGCCTTGGATCTGTTGATGCCGAAGCAGTGGAGGACCATGAGCTACCAACCATTTCTTTATCCAAAAGCTCGATAGAAATGGTGAGTGGACCTCCTCAACGAATGGAGCTGGCATGGTATCGTCAGAATTTGCGCAAGAGTGTCAGCAGTTCAGCATGCAGTCAAAGGCCTATCAGTCTGGGTGGACCCGCGGCTGGAGTTCCTGTGAACGTTTGTGACCATGAACAGGGGAGCTTGCACAGTGGCAACAGCACCCCTGAGACTGTAATCTGGCATGGAGGAACTGCAAGATCCTGGAGCTTCATGGAGGACTCCCCCAGAAGGACTCCAACGCAGGATCTATTCCTGGGGCAAAATCAGGTCCATAGTGGTGTGAATTGTGTTCCACACTCGCCATCCACAAATAGAGATTTAAGGATGAAGGGTCTGGTTTGCAGGGAGGGATGTTGTCGATGTTATGGACCTGCAGAGAACCTGACAGGATGCAGCTGTTGCAGAGTGGCTTGCAGAATGAGTTCTTCAGGTTTGAGCAACAGCTTCACACCACAGGGAGTGAATACAGAAGACCATGCTCAGAGCAACTGTGAAGGCCATCATTTAACTGCATGCCATAGATCTACCTGTTCTGGTCACATGATGAACACTTCCTGTTTGAGAAATGCTTGCAGTGTTGTTCCATGCCCTGGACATTTGATATCTCGGCCACCTTGTGCAGGAAACCCCTGTGCAGGACAAAGATCACTTCTTCATTCAGGCTTGCTTGGTTTTCCACCACTTGTGTCATCTGTCAGCGAGACCAGACTTGACAGCCGGAGTACAAGCCATTGCTGTGGATCCGAGTTAAGGGGGCAGAACTCCTCCTGCCTTAGACTAGACCGGACAGGTCAAAATAGTCTTAACAGGACAGTCAAAGATGCCACTACCATGACATCTGATCATGAGATCAGAGATATCGGTGTGCAGACCATGTCTGATTCCCTTGTTTCCCCTCTTTCTCACGTGTTTCCTGAAATTAGTTTGAGAGCGGATTCTACCTCGGATGCACCTTTGACAATAGAGCACATGTGTCATAGGACCCCAGTAAAGGAGGTGGAATGGGATGCTGAGGGTATGACCTGGGAGGTGTATGGTGCAGCTGTGGACCCTGAAGAGCTTGGCCTGGCAATCCAAAAGCATCTGGAAATTCAGATCAAAGAGACTGCAGCCGCTGCAGCTGTGGCTGCTCAAGCGGAGGACTCCACGGACAATACCAGCAGCCTGGCACTGCAGCCCTCGCGACGAAAGAAGAGTGAAGGCATTATAAAAACACTGCGCAGTTCTGCATGTTGCGCTAACCCCAGTACTGTGGCAGACTAAAGCAACTAGTGCAGGGCTAGAGCTTGCCTTATCGGTATGTGGGTGCCTCGGTTAGGCGTAAGGTATAGAAACGATACAACTTTTGCTGCAAGGTGGAAATGGATGGAAAATTGCTAATCTAGCTAAAGCTAATTGTCCTTCAAATAATATATCTAAATATTCCAAAGCCTTGTCTGCTTAGCTATCAAAGCCCCACTATTGGATCAGTAAAGTGGTAATGTTCAGAGAAACACTGAAAGATAATGTTGCATAGAGCTACCATTTAAAGTTTACAGGTAACGGTGTGTTTCCACCTATCTTCACACATGGCCTTGTCCCTGTCTTGACCTTCAATGTATCTTTTGGATGCCTTTTTTTGGCCAAAAATACCAAAATATGATTTTGGTGAGCACTGAGTATTAGCAATTTTTAAACTGTTAATTATAGGCTAAATGTGGCTGTTGTGCAGGTTAATGAGCATCAGCTAGGGCTACGTTAAAGTTAATGGAGCTCTCGGAGACCCTGAAAGGCTTCCTGGAGCAAGATCCGAAGGCTAGTTCTATAGTCTATGATTAAGATGGATTTAGATCTCTTTGTTTTCTGATCTCACAGATTCATGGTGTTAATCCGTTTGTAGTCAAATACAAGCTACAGCTCTCGCTCTCTCTTTTTGTTGTTGTTGTTGTCTTTTGTCTTGATGTAAATGGTGATTGGTAATGTTTTGGCCTGGTGGGTTGGAGTGGGCTTTAGGCCAGAATCAATCCGCAGTGCTAAAAATATGAAAGGTAGGGTAGATAATTACGGAGCGGCTAGCAATAGCAAGCTCGCTCTGAAAGCATAAGATCCCACCCTCTCTTCAGAGCGTCTCCAAAGCCACGACTCATAAACACGCACAGCCAGAGCAGAGTTTACAAAGCGTCACAAGAGACGGCTTTAAATTACCTTGTACCACCTGTATCACCATTACTTGTACCACCTGACTGCAGCAGATTTATAATATCATTGATAGTGTTGCCATAGAAACGCATAAATCAGAGTCTGAGGACGTGAACCACTCTGAGTAGAATGTCACGGGTGGCCATCTCGTAGCTACGGTAGTTATGCTGTGAACACTGCATAAGTTTATTTGTTTTGGTTCAGGAGGAACTGTCAAAAGTGGCTACTGTTTGTTTGTGGCGCACGGTGACTGTGTGTCTACAAGTCTGCATAGCCTTGTGAAACTTGCTGATGATGTGTTGTCTGCGCGAGCAGGTTATGTGGAGATATGGAAATACATATGTGGTTGCGATTTATTTTACAGTATGTGTACTTACAGTGTACTTACTTAAGAAAGTAGTGGGCAATACAAGGCAACTACATGGGTTAAGGTTAGGTTTAGAGGTAAGTTCAGGTAATTAATATAATGTGCATGTGGAACTGGACTGTAAAATGAAGTGCTACCACATACGTTAACAGGTAGGAATGCAATGATTGGACATAAAAAATTTGTTATCGAGACTTCCACATAAATGTTTTTTTTTATATATATATTTAGACCCCTTCTATTATTGATTGCTGTCAGGATGTGAAGAGAGTTTCAACCAGTATAACAAAAAGTGAAAAACATTCCCTATCCTAGCTTTAATGCACATGAGGTTTGTGGGTGTGTAAAGCTAGGTTCTTATCAAAGCTTCCTGTAGCTCAAACAGTAGAGCTTTGGCGCCAAGTGTATGGGTTCGATTCCCAGGGAAAGCAAAAACTGATAAGATTGTAAAATGTGTACCGTGAAATGCAATGTAAGTCGCTTTGGATAAAAGCGTCTGCCAAATGCATAAATGTACATGTAAAACCTACTGATGATTAGTAAATATAGACTCAAGGTCAATGTTCCCACACTTCTAAAGTACACTATGAGCTGAAAATAAGCCCCAGTTCTATGCTCAGGGACAATCTCAATAAATTATCAAATTAAAACATGTACACTTGGAATTTGGTGCCAAAATCTGACCTGAACAACTTCTTTCCGCTATTTTCATGTCACAATTTAATAAATTGTTGTTTTTGTGGTTGTATCCTAATCAGAACCTGTGCAAGGACAAAGATAATTTGACATTTTCACATAATTTTACATGTTCATAAATCATATTTTTTTGTCATGTAATATCATAAAATGTTTTTTTCATTATAATGTTAAAATATTCTAGTTTAATTGCTTAATTTCACATTGAGTAAGAGCTTTACTGTTTTTTATGTACATCATGATCACATGTGCTATATCAAAACTATAGCATATACAGAATCAGTCATGATTTTGTGAAAATTAGGGATTGTAATTAGAGCAATCTCTGTCTGTAATGTTTAGATTATGTTCATTTAAATAGCATGGATGGACCTTATTGTATGTAAGTAAATGTGTATCTAGAATCTCTGACCAAATTAACAGTATGTGCTGCACAAACTGCTTTTGTTTTTCTTTGCCAAAGCAATGTTTTCCTTTTCTCTTTTTTTTGGACCAGAGCATTGTGATTTAACATAATATAGATATTACTGAATCAACCTTACAGTATGATGAAAATAAGCTTACTATAAGCTTTATACAGCAAAAACTACACTAATGTGTTTTAATATTGAGAATAGTGAATGTCTTGAAAAGTATGAGCAACAATAAAACATTTGACAAACAATATCCAGTGTCTTTCATTTTGATTCATTTATTTTGAGATCCCTCGTTGGCTTGCTGGCAATGGGATTTCTCTTTGTTTGTGAAGATCACGGAAAAGAGAGTGACATGAGAACATGTCAGAAGGTCCTGCTAAACTTGGTGAACTGTGTTCCAGTAGATTGCCCTGGACATTTCCATGGCTCTTTCATTGTAACTTTGACCAATTGGATGAGCAGGCACATTCCCTGGTATTGACTGTTCTGTCACTGAGCAGGTGATCCCTTTTTGGAATAAATACAACAGGTGAGCAGGGACACATCCTAAACAAGAATAATAAACCTCCATTCAGCCTGAATATAGTTTCATAGTAATTAACATCTCAGCATCTCCTGTCTTAAAATCTGCACCACCAGAACAAACAACTTTGAAATTCAGTAGGTTTCACAGGCCTTATTGTATCCATTTTGCTTCTTATGCCCTCTGCTGGTAACATGAGAAACATGTTCACATTGCTATCAAATCATGCAAACTATACTGTATAAATCTTCCATCCTTTACTATCTTGAACTCATGGAAGTTTAGCTGAAGCTATAGGCTAAGAATAAGACTAATTGTAAAGTCTATTATGTAAATTAAGTGGTGGTTTAAGGTCCAGCTGAAAAGGGATGTCCATCCGCAAAGTTCAGGCTATAAGCAATCACCATTGTGCCCTTGAGCAAGGCTTGCTCCAAGGGGATTGTTTCTGTAATGAGTGGACTCACTTTGGATAAACGAGTGCCTGCTAAGAACAGGTTCTGCTAATATTTAATGAAATGAATATATAAATGACACATGGATCAGTCATGATCTTGTAAATTATTTGTCAGGGGTTTACCAAGGTAAAACTTGAATCCTGCAAGGTTTTGGAAGGCAGCAGAAGGTCATGTGAAGGCCAGCTCTTCTGCCCATCCAAACAGCTATTAGCATGGCGTGACTGTAAGGAGGCTACTGGCAATCTATTCTGGGAGAGTTGTTTTGCACAGTGGCAAGGGACGGGCTGTAGCTGAAAGTGCTGATGGGACTCCCATGATCCCATGGGGCCAACGTGTTCTGAAAACCCCCAGCTACCCCACCAGAACAATCCAGGATTGGGAGGGGTATTGTGAAAGTGCTTTGTCCCAATGACAGGGGTGGGGAGCGCACAAAGAATGGCCTCTGCACTAGGCATGGTATAAATGGGTAATCACCAGAGCGCAACACACAGTTTACTGTAAATCATGGAAGTAAGGAGCCCATTTTTTCCACTGTTGCTAATGCTGCTGGGTCTGGTGCTGGACAGAGCCTCCACCCATGCATTCAACCCTAGTCGCCTTCAACAGCACAAAGTCCTCCACCTTGGTGAGAAATGAAATGAACGCTAACCACTGACATCTTTCAAGTGCATTTCAAGTGCAGCTATCTTGAGAAGAAGAAAAAAACTGAATTTACACTTATTTCTATGTCTTTCTCAAAGATCCAAATATGGATTTCCTTTCCTTCTTTCCTCTCCTGGTACAACACCTTTCATTTGCTTCCACATAAATCCTGTGTACCTTGTGTATTCTTGTCTACATGGTACTTTAACTGACATTGACTTAAGTGTTGTTCTGTCCTTAGACTGGCCGACGGACTGTGGCCTGCCTCATTTCAAACCAAACACAGTGGAGCGTATCGTGTCGGGCAATGAAGCGAGACCCCATTCCTGGCCGTGGCAGGTCTCACTGCAGGTAAATTATACTTGAAATGACACCGCATTACTCAAGGTGTAACAAAAGAGGAAGTCACTGATGCCTGTGTCTATTTTAATAGGTTCGTCCCAGAGGCAGTAAACATTATGTTCATGTGTGTGGAGGGACTCTGATCCATAAGAACTGGGTTCTTACTGCTGCTCACTGCTTCCAGAAGTAAGGCAAAGCATAAGTTTATCACCAGTAGGGTAGACCTAAGAGCGCTGCTCTGCTGGGCAACTTTTCCTTCGATGTCCAACCTTCGATGTCAAAATCAACCAACCACTTTTTGTATCCCTCTTGTTGACCAGGGGAAAAGCAGAGGATGCTAGTAGCTGGCGTATCGTTGTGGGTAAGCATCAACTGAAAAGATCAGAGTCCGCTGAGCGCACTTTCCCAGTGAAGAGGATCTACAGGCATGAGCACTTCCGTTATCCAGCCCACAGTGAGCTAGACTATGACATCGCATTGGTTAAAGCTGGCACGGACATCCCGACCACTAACTTCATCCGCTATGCCTGCCTGCCGCGCAAGCAGATCAACCTTAAACCAGGGCACTACTGCTGGGTGACCGGCTGGGGGGACACACGAGGTAAAATCATAAGCCTTTTGTGCTAAGAAAGTTCGGTCTTGAAATATGATGGCTTGTTTATCTATGGTATCATTGGCTCATAGATAAAGTATAATGAGTGTAGAGTAACACCGTCACTCACAGCAGTTTCTACCTTAGAAACTGGTTAATTTTATATCCCTGAGGTGAAAACAAAGAGCACTTTAATGTTTTGTTGATATCATTGAATTTACAAAGGGAGGTGATCCACTTATCCAGAATATTGGTTTGGTATCTCCTCTTAGGTGGGAAAGAAAACGTGTCACTTGCTGAGGCACTGAATCAAGCTCGCCTCCCAGTCATTGACTACAAGACCTGCCGGCAGAAGAAGTTCTGGGGTGACCGTGTGCGAGACTCCATGATTTGCGCTGGGTTCCGTGATACAGAGGGGACCCCAGCTGCATGCCAGGTGAGAAAACTATTTAATGGGGAAATGTATCTTGGTGCCCCATCTTCAACTCTATTCATACCTTCTCTGTGGCTTTTCTTCCTAAAGGGTGACTCTGGTGGCCCTCTGCTGTGCCAGGTGGGGCGTGACCGCTGGGAGGTCCACGGCATTGTAAGCTTCGGTCCTATTGGATGCACGGTGGAGAACAAGCCCAGCGTCTTCACTCGCACCGCAGCCTACATCCCATGGATAGAGGCTACACGCATCAGGGACTTCTTCTTGCACTGAATTCCCACCTCCAAGAATTATTTGCCCACATTTGTAGGTACAAGAAGAGTTGTGAAAGCAACTGATTAAGTGCCATGTCCCGGTCTGGGTCTGGCCCATGGACCTGCTTATCCATTTGTGGTCCGTGCACTGAGAGCTGGTGTACATCATTGCAACCACCAGCCACCAAGTTAGGGTAGTTTGCACTGGTTTGTGGGTCGTTTCACCGCTATGCATGTGAGATTCTCCTGGGCTTTGCTATAGTACATCAACTGCAAAGTTTTAACTGCTTTCAGCTAAATCACATTGGTCTCCACACTGTGTTCAGCAAGCCAAGCTACATTTTCTGTAAAACAAGTCTGGCTATTCTACATTACACTCATCAGTTCAGTTGGCCTTGTTTTTTTCTGTAAGGAATGGCATGTACATTTGCCCTCTCTTGGGTAGTCCGGTATTCAGTCCCTAAAGGTGCTTTGACGGTCAACGTCAAGTAGTAATAAGAACATTTCACCTGTTGATGGAGACAGTCTATCTTTGATACTCCAGTGCTTTTCACCGAACAGGCTAGGTCATTTCCACAGGACGGATATTTATATTTTACACTAAGATGCTACAAGGAGTTCATACATTTCTTTATACGGTAATCATTATTCTGAGAAGGAGCTTTAATTATTGCATCATGCATATATCGCTCAATTATTCAAACTAAAGGGAGAGTGAGTTAGTGGTACAATACTACTAGGATAATAGGATGATTTCGAGAAATAATACTGAAAGGAATTTTTAAAATGCTTTAGCTCGTAAAAATGTGTGAATGAATACTGTAGCATAAGGTCGTAATGAAGGACATTCATTCTGTCATATTATAATTATCATTCCTCTGTACTCTACACATTGACTGTAGAAATAAAAGGTTGACCTGCTTACAAATAAACCATTTGGAAAACAAGACCCCTATCAATTCATTTCTATGCAGTCAGTACATTTAAAACATTTTTGTACATTAAAAAGAACATGTACTAAATGTTGTTTATATATTTAGAGCTATGTGACTACAGTACTCCCAGTATGAAAGACTGACCATTCATGCATCCATTGTATTATACAACTTAGAAATTTAAATCCCCCTAAAATACAAATAATGAACCTCAAGGAGTGGAAACTAGCATTTTATTTTAGATGGTTGCAGAGAGGAAGCGGACAGTTTAATCAGCACTGATAATGTGCATCAATCCACAATGAGAACAGATTAAACCACATATTAAAGGATACAGAGTTAATTTGTGCAATTTACACCAACAAAGACATGTACTTGAACAACTGTACGACTGAGATGTCACCAGCAAACTCAGTGCTACATAGTCCACACAGCTGGAGGCGGTCTGGCTCTTCCATTTAAATATTACACCTACTGTAACTCTGAAGAAATCTGTGCACATGTGGTGGTCCATGGATTTCTTTTAAAAAGAAATTTGAAGCATCTCCAAAAGGGGGTGAAAAGACTAAGAAGGGCTCAGAGTCAAAATAAGTCCATGGTTTGAGTCATTCTCAGTAATGCGAAGGCGATGTCCCCTTAAGGTGACCCCAGTTGTTGTAAAGAGCATACAGCCCTGACATGGCTAAACCAACGAGACCTCCTCTGGTAGCTCCTTTGAGTCCACCTGAACACAATAAATATACAGTATGTAATAAATTATTATTACAAATATTACGTTCAATAGATTAAAGAGTTAGTTCACCCGAAAATGAAAATTCTGTCAGTAATTACTCGCCCTCATGTTGTTACAAGACTTTCGTTCATCTTCGGAACACAAATTAAGATATGTTTGATGAAATCTGAGAGCTGAAATTGGTAACGCACTTTTACGTTTTCTCGTTGGTTTCTCACGATTTGGACATCAAGGAAATGCACACTTAAGAACCATTTTAAACACTACATCGAGACCCATCTGTGTCATCTGCTCAGTTCTCGCGCATGTGACGTGGTGCTCTCGTGAACTCACGTCAGAGGCCCACATGCAGAAAATGAATAGTTGAATAAAGTCGTTATTTTATTCTCGTCGCTTGATAGACTTAAGGTTGAGCCACTTGGACTATTTTAACAATGTTTTTACTAACTTTTCTGGGCCGGCAGATGCAATTACCTAGCAGCCTATGAAGGAGTGAGACAGCTCTCAGATTTATTCAAAAATATCTTCATTTGTGTTCCGAAGATGAACGAAAGTCTTACAGGGTTGGAACAACATGAGGGGGGGTAATTACAGACAGAATTTTATTTTTTGGGTGAACTAACCCTTTAAATATGTGATTGCCACAATATTGAGCACTGAAGTCAATGTGGCTTTTCCTCACCTGTGGATTTAAAAAGCATCCCAGTTAACGTTCCAGCTGCCACTGTGTTGATGTCATCCTCTGCACCTCTGGCCTTCTCAAAGGCCACACCAAACACACTATACAAAAGAGCTGTAGAGAAACAAAACAAAATACGTTTTCATATAGCTATACGTTTTTACTGATCGGATAGCTATATGATGGTAAAACCGTTCTATTTACACCTGGCCACATAAATTTCCCTTCGCAAGACGAATATAAAGCCGATCATCAATTCAGTTCACATCAACGAAAGCAACACATGTGATCATTTTATTTATCATGAGCTAATTTCAAGATCAAATACCACAATAGGAGAAAGAACACCATCAGCACTGGTAAGATCATTTAGTGTCTAGGGGTGTAACAATATATTGCAATACAAAAATGCAACACTATGTATCGTGGATACTGGATAGTCACAATATTTTGTCAAGTTTTCAGAGTTTTAGTGTCAGTACTAGAGGTCGACCGATAGTGGATTTTACCGATAACGATAGCTAGGTTGGGCCATACTTGCCGATAACCGATTAATGAACCGATAGTTTTTAAAATTGATACTGGATAAAAACAAACATAACACTCCAAGTAAAACAGTGCTGAACTTTATTATAAAAATAAAAAAAACTGTATTGAACCATGAAAACATGCTAAATGAAATAAATATATAAATGTGAATAAATATTTAAGTCAATAAAAGACATTCATTCAAACTGAAACAAAAAGTAATACTCTAAATAACAAATAAAACCAGTTACATTCAAAATGTAACTATTTAACTGTTCTTTTCAAGCCAACTTAATTAATAAAAAAGTAACAAAATTTGTATTGAAGTGAAGATGAAAAAAAATAATAACCGAAATCGAATATGCTTTTCTGATTCGTTTATGTTTCTGTCGGCTGTATGAACATATCAGTTTGCTTACGTCTCTAGCTTTACATATGCAACTTCTCTGCATATTTAATGCATAAAAGTGACCAGCTGGATATGAACTAATGCAAATAGAGGTAACAATTGTGACATTAAACATTCGGGTCGGACTTACGTTTATGTTTGTCAGTGTTTTAACCGCTTGAGGTACTACTAATGTTACTAGCGTCCTCTCAGCCTCGAAGGCAAACAAACATACTGGTGTGCTGTTCTTTCTCTACTAATGCAGCATTTAATCAACAAATTAATCACTTTATAATGATATGACAAAATGTACTGTATACATACATTTGAGCTGTCGGTGCTTTAAACGCACATCTGATGTCAGCGCTCTCCACGCAGCATGTGCTCTCAGTGTAGCACGCAGCATCACGTGTCGAAATAAACAACACGAGGCTCCAGCGATAGTTTTTATTACACCTCTAGAGGCCGCTCTTGTACTGCATCATGCCAGCAGACCCTTCTCAGCTCTGACACTGTGTAATGAATGACAGTGTGCGCTTCTCAGCCGCTCCAGCAATGGACGCAATGAACCAGGAAAAACTATCGGTATATATTTTTTGCCGATAACGATAGTTCCACCAGTCAACTATCGGTGCCGATTAATCGGCAAAACCGATGAATCGGTCGACCTCTAGTCAGTACTACATTAAACTACTATATAATGTTGAATATAATAATGTATAATAATGCACCAATGGGGGAATATTTGTGGGTCCTGATCATGCCAAATGTGCTCTCAGGCAATCATTTATTTTTTTACATTTTGAGAGGAGTAAAATTGATATTTGTGGTTTCAACAACCAGATGAATTTACACTTGTCCGGTTTAATTTGGAATGCCCTCCTGAAGTGGTTTGAGTGATCGGATTTAAATCCATCTCAAAATCGTTTCAGAGGGCATTTACACCTGGTCTTTTCCCGATCGGATAGCTATCCAATCAGAAAACAAAAACACATGAAGTGACCATGTGTAAAAAGGCCCTTTAACTAATGCCAAAACAGGTTGTGATGTTATTTTACACAAGATGTTTGAATTCAATGCATTTCTTACCCACAGATCCTAGTGTGTTGGCCCATGATGCCCCTTGTCGTGTGACCATGTTCAAAATCCTGAAAAAAAAATCACAATGAATGTCAATTTTACAATAGAATTATATGGGTAATGAAACAATGGATAAACCGTTTTAGTGAATGTTGAATAACTTTTTTTTTTTTTTCAGAAACACCAAAACTGAAAATTAAGTTTTCATTAAACCAAAAATAAAGTTTTGATAATTCAATTTGGGTAATCGGACTTACAGGTGAAACTCGAAAAATTTTAATATCATGCAAAAGTTAATTTATTTCAGCAATTCAACTTAAAAGGTGAAACTAATATATTATAGACTCATTACATGCAAAGTGAGATATTTCAAGCCTTTATTTGTTATAATTTTGATGATTATGGCTTACAGCTTATGAAAACCCCAAAACTCAGAAAATGTGAATATTACATGAAATCAATTTAAAAAAAGGATTTTAAATACAGAAATGTCGGCCCTCTGAAAAGTATAATCATGCATATGTATGTACTCAGTACTTGATTTGGGCCCCTTTTGCATGAATTACTGCTTCAATGCAGCGAACTAAATAAACTTTTGCACGAATCACGATATTCTAATTTTTCGAGTTTCACCTGTAATATACTGTTCAAGGTGTCATGTTTACAGATGATAAAGAGTCATAGTAAAGTTTTTCATCAATTGTTGCTTAACATGTGTGAACAAAACAGAGACTGACAGTCAAAACACTAACTAACAAAAAGCACTATGATTTCAGCCCTCCAAAACTATTTTGCCCTAAATCTTTTTTTTGCGGTTTCGGCATGTTCACAAATTTGTAAACATCCTAGCTTTCATAATTAAGCAGCATCATCATATCAGCATTATTAAAACCATTGACCAGTCTGCTCCGTGGATATTCAAAAAGATCCAAACTGAATTTGTGCAGTAACTTTCATAATTTCCGATCAAAGTATTTACAAAAGAACAAACACTTACTGTACGTTTCTGGGTTTGGACCATGACATGTCTCTAGTTTCCATAAGGCCCATACGAAGACCATTAAGTGTCCCAAAAGCAGCGCCTTCAAAGTAATGAGCAAAAGTTAAAAAGAGTGCAGATTTATGACATGGTAAGATTGATCAGAGACAGGACAGGCCTCACCTGTTATACAGCATCCCCCGATGGTGAAGAAGGCCAGCTCAAAGCGGCCACGTGTTTTATTTGCCCCAGTTGGCAAGATGAACTCATCTGTGTCCTAAAAGAGCAAGAAAGAACCATGAAAGCATCTTAATTGTAATGTTTAGTGTATTACTATAATTCCAAAATCATAAACAAGGGAACACAATACAACCACACTAGTAGGGCATGGGTCAACTTATGAAGGCAGATTTTAATTGTAGTTTTAACTTTCTTTCTCAGGGAATCACGTTAGGTCTTACAATAATTATATGCAATTTATCAATCAACTCCTGTTGGCCAAAACAATGTTCTGATCGTTTTGTCCATTGCTGTTTAATGAATTGGCTTTGGTTGAATAACTGATTTTCTTTTTTACCATTAAACAACCTACAAAGACAAGTTTCCAATTTGACCCGTTAATTCAGTAGATTAAAACTCTTAACATGAGCTAGACACATAATTTCTACCACGCAAACCTTTAAATAGACCTGAAATGTAGCTGTGGTCTCATAGAAACTCACCTGTACAAGGTAACGAGGGTCAACATTGAGGTACGGCGAGAGAGGGCTCATACCAGTCACTGAAAATGACAGATAACAAATGTATACATTATCATAAATATATAGATTCTCGTAGCAACTCACTTGGCCTTAAAGTGAATCTGACTGTTAAAAAGAGTAGCTTAGACACTTATCACGTAACTTACATGGTACTCCTGCGAGCTCAGTATTTGAATACTCAGGGGTTCCTCCACCGAAAAGACTCCCGAGTCCCCCTTTAAATCCTCCTGATTCCTGCGTGTTATTATCCATTTCTTTAGAGATGACAGAGAAAACTGTCTCGATGATCCTGCTTCTTCCTTACCGACCCGGTAAAACTGATGAACGCTAGGGACACTAAACGATTTTCTTTACCGACAGGGTTGTGTGTTGTATATCATCTGTTGAAAATCCCACATAGATGTCACTGTGCAAAATTGTTGTCAAGTGTTGTTTAAATTAAAGAGGTTTCAGTGTCTGGCAGTGAATATCTGCATCTCTGACCTCCACATGCTGCCCTGCCGTAAAGTGTAAGGACACTGCTGACGTAACACTGCCGTAAAATTACTCGTGTGATCGCTCCATAGACTGTAATACAAGCTCGAAGATTTCAACAAAACAGTAATATATGTAGGTATAACATTACAATTAAATACATATTAGTTTGCTAAAGTACCGTATGCAATAAACATGGAAAGTATGCGATATTTGTGTTTAAGAGACTCTAAAAGACCTGTCAGTGAACTTACCATAGAGGAATTTACATATTTACCAGTTGATTGCACGACATTTTGCGACATTTTGTTTTGTTGCGCAAGAGTGATTTTTGTTTTTCGTTTCAGAACAAGTAAGATTCTACAATTAAAAACAAACTGAAGCAACATTCATGACAATGAAAAAAAAAAGTTTTTTTTAAAAAGGTTAAATAAATAAAAATAGTTAGGGAAGAAAAATGAAAGTAAGACATGAAGCTGTCAGAATGATGTTTCAACCCATGTTTGGGTCAAATATGGACGAACCCAACCGTTGGGTTTAAACATTTAGGCCTGGTTTCACAGATTGTGCTTAGATTAAGCCATGATTAGCCCTTAGTTTGATAAGGGCATTTAATAGTTTTATAAACGTGCCTTAGAAAGAAAAGAAAAAAAACTTACTGTTGTGCTGCTTGTGCATCTTGAGAAAACAATGGCACTGACATAGCCTACGCCTATAAGATATATCAGAGCAAGTTGCTTTCAGTTAAAACCGCTCAAACATACATTTTAGTCTGGGACTAGCTTAAGCATTGTCTGTGACACCAGGGATCAATTTAAAATTTTAAACCAGGTTGGGTTTTTCCATATTTGACCCAAATATGGGTTGATCATTTTTTATCATCATTTTTTAGTGTAGTATATATATTTTTTTTGTATCAGAGATTAACGTTAAAATGATTTTTTTTTTATCAGCCATGAAAACAACAGAAGAACAACAACTTAAAACTTGAAACTGTAATTATATTAAATTCTACAATGGCATTACATTACATTATATGGCTATTTAATAACTTATACTAATAAATTAATAATAAATAAATAAAAATGCATTCTACTTGAGTGCTATGATATCCTGTTCATTATTTACAGCTAATTTTGTGTTTGATGTTGATTTTATGGGTAACAGCCATAATTGTTCAGATTGATAGTTTATTTTGTTTTTAATTATTACTTTAAAAATATTTGACAGACATAAATAGAGTGTGGCTGCGTTCCAAACCGCATACTCAATGAGTAGGTACTTAATTTCAATAAGTACTTACTTAACGAGCGCTAAAAGAGTAGGTACTTTATAGCCAAATCTCGTTAAGTATGAATGCGAACCGGACATCTGCCATGTTGACGTTATCATGTGACCTACGACGCGTTATCACAAGTGCAACAACTTAAAAGATTTGAACGACACGTTTAATTCATCTATCTGTAAATATCTTGATATTGATTAAACTTGCTCATTTTATGGTCTTTTTAAAGAAACTGCTGCCCATTTATTTTGAGAATACATTTAGGGTTGATTTAAGTTCTTATATTTAACCCTACTTATGTGACCCACCGTTTTATCCTTAACGATATTATTTATTTTTATTACGAAATCCCAAAATTGTCATCTCTTGAATATGTTGTTAATTTCTTTATTTTATATCCAAACATTTTCATCCACAAGCAAAAGTGGCTTACCGTGACAAATACTGACCGATACTTAATTATATTACTTTTTACTGAAAAAAATCAATAAAACAAACAAAATGTAATGTATGTCATATGACATAGCTATGCATGAATACACTCTAGATGTGTATATTGTGAACATATCTACATTTTCATTCAAACAATTAATTAAATAATGATATTTTATTTACTGACAACAATGATAAATATTAATAAAGGAGTAAATTAATGAATGAAAGTCACCATCACATAATAAACAAATGCAAGTCAACACATGAAACAAAGCTTTATTCAAACTACAATCATGTATATAGGCTAGGCACTGAACCACATCTACTGCCATCTCAACACAGCGGTTCCCCTTCTGCGGCTTTATTCTGATGAATCAGCGGACCGCCGGAGGTGAGTCGTGCCGGAGGTTGTTGCGTGATGTGTTGTGCTTCACAATCTGAGGCAATAAGGGCCGGTGGAGAGATGGAGGGTCTCATAAGGGCCGGTGGAGTGATGGAGGGTCTCATAAGGGCCGGTGGAGTGATGGAGGGTCTCGTCCATGGCACGATCTCCAGGATTCAGCTCTGTGCTCCTCATCCTCAGTGCTCACACCAGTCTGCTGACATTTCAGATCCTACAAAAATGCACAAACATAACACAAAAGCAGTAGTTTTAACAGCACAATGTCATTTGATTTCAGTATTATTTAGCAGACAAGAACGCTTTTTTTCCACAAATGCCGCCATCATCTTTCCTTGCAGGTCCTGCTCCACCACAACAGCTGTGCAGTAAATGCACAGAAATCAAGAATCAGAAAGGTGCTGTAATAACTCTGTTTGAAATTACAATAATTAAAATAAACTACAACTTAATATTTAAATTATTATTAATTTCTGTAGTATACTCACTCAAAGCCTTTGATGACAGCTTCAGCTTCATGAGCCTCTCTCCACCGGATAAACACACATCTGTTCATCTGTCCCTGCAACATCCAGACAAGACTCCCATAACCTCTGTGATTTATGAGCTCAACACTACATTTACATGTTTAGGTTGTTTTAACTTTTTATCCAACATACATGTTCCTCAATTTATCAACAGTACTAATGGACAAATAAAATAGAGTTTAGTTACTTTATAGATATGTTCTACATAATTGCACACATATCACTCAGATGTATATTTCATGTTGTGATGTGCTCTTCTGCAATACTTATAAAAGATGTTCCTGTCAGATGTAAATAGACGTTTAAAATAAGCGTCTTTAAGATGTTTATGGTTTATGTAAATCCACGTTAGAGACGTAACTTACGTGTCCTTACTGGAGCTCCTGTCAGCTAGAGCTAACGTTATACATAATAAAACGTGTTTTTACAGCCAAATCACAATCATACTATACTATCTAACTCCTTTACACCTTCAATAGTTAAAACGTTTACTCTATAGTAGTTTAACACATGCAATTTTAACACAAGGAACCGTGTTTACTCACATTTGAAACCCCGCGCGTCGCTGATCTCCGTGATGTTTGATAATGACGTATCCCCTCGCGTGGCCTCCTGGGATAGAAGAGTATCCACCAGTTGAGCACTCAAAAATCTGGCTGGAAGCAGTAAGCCATCCGGGAACTTCTCGCCTACTCTTTTATGAATACTGATGTTTCGAACGTACTGCTTCCTTCACGTACTGTTTTCGCCTACTATATAGTAGGAAAGTAGGCATATTGGAACGCACTTAAGTCCGAATCTCGCGATAATTAGTACGTCACCCAGGTAATTCTCGCCTACTCTTTTGGATTCATACATACTTTTTCGCTCGCCTACTCTTTTTCCCATACTAAATAGTAGGGAAGTATGCGGTTTGGAATGCAGCCTGTGTGTTTGATATGGTTGGAGAAAAATCTCTGAAACCAGTGATGATGCTTTCCCACTAGATGGCAGACAAGGACAAATTTCAAAAGCCTGATGGAGTTACATCAACTTTTTCTTCTTCTTCAACAGTAGGATAGTTTTTTTCTTCTTCCTTTCAGTTGATTTGTTAGTTTGTGTGGGGGAAAAGATCTACCTCACACCGAATCATGTGCCACAATAAAGCATGTCCCGCAATGCATGCTTGAAAGCACAAATGGTTGTTTAGCACCATAAAGGTTGTCTTCTGATCCTCCTGGCCTGATGAGATTTAAGAGGAATTCGCCGAGTGGGAGGATGCTGAAGCAGAATTCTATCACCATTGCTAATTTTTTTCCTGTCTCTTTCTTTTCCACCCCTTGAGGTGGAGCAATAACGTTTGCCATTGTTGTCATTCTGTGAGCTCAGACTTCCTGGCATCCACACTAAATTACCCAGGGCTTTCTGTGGGAGCAGAAATGGCTCACTGTTCCCCAACAAAAAGACCATTCACAGTCAGTGGAAGGCCTCCTATAGACAGCCCACAGTGCTGAAGAGAACCAGAGGCAGTCGAATAGAGACAGGCACCCCGAGGAACTGGCCGCACTGGGATATGACAGTGATGTCATAATGAATGCATCTCACAGATTATCTTTTTATCACGCTTGTGTTTTATCATCACACTTTGTTGTCGGCCTCTTATATTGAGACTTTTTTTGTGCCTAAACTCAAACACAACAAATGTTGAGTAGCCTACACACACAAAAAACTCCACAAGGACCCCAAAGGGGGTGTGTTTCCATGGAGACATGAAAGCTGCGCAGCAGAGCCTCTGTTCCTTAAACTAGTTTTGAGGAGATGAGAGGGGAGGATAAGAGGGGGTGGGGGTTCAAAGGGGTCCTCTGAAACCTTTCAGATGAAGACATAAAAGCTATCACACTTTTTTTCCCCATAAAGAGTAAATAAGCATGGCACATACTGTTGCTGTCGGAGAATGAGATTCATAAAACACATTTAGTTTGTTTAGAATTTCCATTAGCCATTATTACTCAGTCATCAGTGTCACATGATCTTTCAGAAATCGTTCTAGTATGCTGATTTGCTCAATTATTATTGGTACTCAATTGTTAATAATGGTTCTTATTATTATCAATGTTGAAAACCGTTTTTGCTGCTTAATATTTTTGTGGAAACCATGATACATTTGTGATTAATAGAAAGTTTAATGAACAAAATTTTTGTGAAATCGAAATCTTTTGTAACATTATAAATGTAATATAAATTTGCTGAGTAAAAGTATTCATTTCTTTTTTTTTTTAAGTATACTTAACCTAAACTTCTAAATATCACAGTTTCCACAATTTTATATTTTATTTATACTCTGGGATTGTTCGCGAGTTGGTGGATTATTTTTTTTTTTTTCAATGAAATAATATTTTGTATTTTATATTTTTAGGGGATTTTATGATAATGAGCTTTCAGTCAAATTTTGTTTGGCCGCAGTACCAAACGCTTCCACTAGATGAAATTTGTCTCCCATTCATTTCCAATGCAGTCATAAGTGTGATTATTTTTTTCAGGACCATTTAACCTTTTTGAATCATGTCCATGACATTTTTGTGTGTGAACAAAGTGCCAACACCTTTACCAAGTAAAAAATAAAGATCTAAACGTAAACATTTTTTTTAAGTTTGATCAAATAACTGCAGAGACTTCTTTTTAAAACAAATTTTTTTTCAAACTTTATATGTAAACATATTAAGTATAATGTGTTATGTTATGTATACTGTACAGGGTGGGGTTCGGAACGAACAACTCAAAGAGTTAAAACAGAATCACCTTTTTTAAAGTCTCTGGAAACATGGAATCCCCCCAAACTCAACAGTTCCTCCTTAATGTGGATTTGTTTCGTTAAAGCCCAGCTGACACTCGCAATAGATTTACATCAGCCGTATAATATCCCAGATACAAATTAAAATCCAAGAGCCATAGTTGTCCCTTGGCATGGCTCTTGTCATTTCAAGCTCCCCGTTATTCTCTGGCAGTGCTTTAGGACTTTGGCTTGGCTGCGAATGTTCTCCACTGTGGCCTGCCAAGTTCTGCTGTCCTCTCCCACCAGTCTGGACAACGTCCAGCGTTGTGGAGCCAGTGTGGGGGGCCAGGACTGAGCCAGACCCCAAGCCCCATCCCATGAGAGCAGACAGGAAGGGTGGGGGGGGGGGACCCCACAGAACGAGAGGAAGTGGAACGGGGACACCAATAGAAGACAGAGAAGCAACCTACAAGTTCAAACACACCATGTGTGTGTCTACAGTACAAGTAAACTCAATTCCTGTACATCTTTTCTTGGAAAACCCATTGGATGGAAGTGAAGTGTAGCTGCGCCCTACTGTGCGACTCCGCTGTGGCGTAACATCTGTTGTGTCATCCTGTTTAATTTGCTGCGTCCTTTATATGCACCCCACCATCACCACCTCTGATATTTCTCAGATCTTTAGCTATGAATAGAAACAATTACACAAGCTAGGTAAACAGCGATGACTTCCTCTCTTACATAAACACTGATGGAAGTGTCTGTGGAAAAGGATCTTTAATAGAGCAGAAGGAAGTGTTCCTTGAGATTTGTTCTGGGTGAGCCCGTTGGGAGGACATTCCCCACCCTCTCCATATCCTCATGCTGGACATGTCTTTGTGGTCGTCATTGTTTAAGATCAAGTGCAGTTTGTTTCCTAGAAAACCTACACATATGCTGACACCCCCCTTGGTTCAACCAAACTGAGGGAAACTGATGAAATCCTGATCCTTCAAGCGATGCAAGACATCATTCAAAGCTAAATGGGAGGGATGTGAGTCGAAAGCTGATAAACAATGACAAAATGAATAATAATAAAAAGAACATGATATTTATGAAACATTATTGAAGTTAATTTTTGAGTGGTGTGAGACTAAATTAATCTGTCCATTACAATATTCAAAGGTCACATAATGACCTTATAAATTATTAAATCTATTACAACTAAACTATTAAAACTGAATGTCAATGTGTACATTCATTAATAATGAATCCAGAGGTTTTAAGAACTATTTCAATAAAAACAATAGGTATTTGTTACACCTTGACTGTTTTAATTAATTAAGTTAAGTTGTTTTAATTAATATATTAATAAAAAATTATGAATTTATATAATTTTAAGTAATTCTGCAGCCCCCTTGGAAGTTTGCTGAGAACCAGCAGGAAGTTTGCTGAGAAAGGTTGCAAAGGTTTTAATTTTTTTCAATGCTGGTATACACCACATCAATCATACTCAGTTCAGCATTAAACAGCATAAAATATTTTAATATTTAATGTTACGCTTCTTCATATAGGCTACCTGCAGTTTTAAGAGTGCACATCTTGACAATGCCCCCTGTTGCCTAATTTTGTTTATAAACGCTAATAAAATTAACAAAATTTTCAACCACACCAGCTTCTTTAGCGGAAACCAGGCTAAAAACTACATATATAATCTTGGTAAATGTGCAACTAAGGTAGGACTTTTCTTTTTTTTGAACAACCAATAAAACGTTGTTCAGTACCTGACAGATATTACGAAGGAGAGTGGACGTTTTAGGGAGGGTGTGTGGTTGAAGCTATATCCAAATGGAAATCACACCTACTGAAAGCATGGACTGAAAGCCTTTCTTTACAGCCGCCATATTGAGTTGCATTGCGACATCCCTATTCATTTTATCTACAAAGAATCTGTCGCCTCTTCCTTAAACCGACTGTGGGTTTGGCCGGCCATCGGCGTCCAATAAGATCGGTAGATTGACAAGGAAGGAAGGAAGGAAGGAAGGAGGGAAGTAAAGGGTTCTATTTTCGTTTGGTAAGTTGGGACAGAGAGTCCTGAGTTTGTTTGTGGGCATAACGGTTGTAAAGGTCATCACAGCCTCTGAGGGGGAAGTCAGAGTGCGAGTCTCTATAGCCTACAGGAACTTACCCAGTTCATCTTTCCTCTTTGGCCCTCAGCAAAACTGTTATTCATTCCACTCATCTGCTGCATTACGCTCCATTACTTTAGTATATGTGTTTTGATAAGGTAAGCAGCGCTGTAAAGTTAAGGAGGTAGGAGGGGGCATCAGACAATGAACAAGACAAGAAATTGAAGTTTTAATTGCAGGTTAGATATGGAGCGAGGATGAGAGGGAAAAGAGGGAATGATTACCTAACATAGCAGCTAGTAATTTAAGAAAGGCAGGAACCATTAACACAACGTGTGGCGTTTAATGAACAGTTTGCCTTCAGTGGGAGCGAATTAACCGCACTCTCCTTTTCCATCCATTTATTTTCTCCCTCTCAGTGCACGTCCATTTTTTGTGCTATAAAAGGAACAGTGTAGAACTAAAATGAAAACCCTTTCATTAGGCCTTATTTACTCACCTTCATGCGTCATCCCAAATATAGCCTAGCCTATGCTGCTTTTAACAAAAGCAAAAACATTTTCATACAATCTTATTGACCACAATTTTAAGCGCCCAAAACACTTAAAAAGGTAGGCTAGTGAACAGACCAACATTTATTGATTATTTTTTTTAGTTTTTCTGGCTTCTAGAGGTGCGGTCCTTAGGCTACCGTTGTTCGTAGAATTTTCGCAGGCGAAATATAGAAATTTCAATCCACGTGATGAGGAATTTCGCGCGAGCGCCAATGAGTTCCTCTCTCCGCAATGTGTTTAAACTGGTCACCCCAAATCTCTGATTTGAACAACAAAAAGCTTTGTCTTTCGGTCAGTTTCTCTAAAAAAAAAAAAGCTTTAGAAAACATTTAATAGCCTACCGGTTGTCCCCCAGTTGTGAACCTTTATGAGTGTTGTTTTTGGCGAGAGGCTAATCTCGATATGAACTGTGGTCGTTAGAAAATAGCAGAATTAGGTTTCTTTACAAATTATTTTCCAAGGAAAAATAAGAACATTTGAGTTCAGAATAAAATGAGGACAAATAAATAATAGCCTATATTGTTCATTCTGCAGTAGGCCTACTATTCTTTTTAAACAATCTTTGTTGTCACAGACTGTGACAGTCACAGATTAAGCTCTGTTGCTGTTCTTTTGGATATGACTAGATTTGTTTAATGGTTGGCGACTTTGCTATAAACTGAAAAGGGAACAAAAGCTAGTAACTAGGACTCTTGGGTGCCGTGATGAGGTCTTGTGGGAACTAAAAGTGTCTGATTAGCTTTATCAGCTAAACACAGACCATTACACACAACAGCAGCTCATTAAAACAATGTGTGAACATTTAGAAAATTGAAATACAGTTTTTAGAAGGTTATTCAGATTTCCTTCGCTACTCCTATTCCTCTCAACACTGAACAATTGCTGTGTAAGTGTTATGACCTCTGCGATTTCTATGAGGATATTCACTTTTCAAACGAGGAAGTGATTTGAAACTTACATTTTATAAGCCTGATGTTTGTTACTATAGTTAGACAGTGCTGCTGATGAGCAGCTGAAAAATATTCCGGTTAGTGGGTGTTATTGGACTGACCTCCAGTTATTTTACAAAAGACGATGTTAGCTTCTTTTGTTTTCTTACACATTTCAGACAATCTGGAAAGTTTTGCTTGCATTGTATGGTTTCAATGGACTCCTTTGAAAGACAATTACCGGTGTAATCTATCTGTGGATACTCTTTTCTTGGTGACTCTTATGACTTTTCAAAACAGCTCAACAGATGGCTACAATACAAAAACAAGCACACATAATGGAGAGCGTTGAGAAAGAGAGAATAATCAAACTGTGTGAAAAAGAGGTGGGTGTTCTTCCAACTCAAGCAACCGTACCGTTTATATAGATTTTACGTCTTCCTTTTTTTCTGCCCCATAATCATCCTGTCACTTTCCTGTTACATGCAGCTTTGTTCAGGATGATCAATTAAACAGTACAGAGAAGTTTGGACCCAGATCTTCTCCGTTATCTACAGCAGACCTGAATCAGATTAGTAGGCAAAGTGTTCTGGCACATATAAAAAGCACAAGAGAAAGAGCGACCAAGTTAGTTTCTTTTTTAAAACTGTGATTTTAATATTTCGCTATTGCTTCTCATTACAGAGTTTAGTCCAGCATATTTCAGTCAGTAACACACTCTTTTGCTTAATTTCACACAAATCCTTTTCTAAAGATTCAAAGCAGACAAAAGAAATTATTGACGGGGTTAATGTAAAGAAATCATCAAATGTTAGTACAATCGGCAAGAAAAGATTAATCAAATTATATAACTAGAAATTGTTAATAGTTTACAATTTACATGAGAAGGCACAGAGGCAAAGCAACAATGACAAACCAAACACCCCAGCAAATAATAACCTCTTTAAAACTTGCTCAGTGTGAGGCTGGAACCAAATAATATTGTTCATCGAATGGGGTTTTCCATTTTCCACCTATGGAATTATATCATCATGGAAAAAATATCTGTCTCTCAAAAAAAATGTCTCTCATGTCAATTTTTGTAATAAGGCATACTGTTCATATCTGGAAATGTGATTTAATGTTATTTCTCACATACAAAATATGATAGAAAAATACATTATAAAATGTTACAATGGTTATAAATAGGACTGTATATTTTCCAATGCAGGAAGCTGCTTGGGTTTGCGACAAAACATAACGACAATAATAATAAGCTTGAATGGCGAGTTGCAGTTCATTGGCATATACAATACACAAACACTCACTCACACAATCATCAGTAAACATGTTCACACATGTCGACACGGTCTATAGTAATACTGCATGGAAGGCAAACACTAAACCAAAAAACACACATTAACAAACAACTCCAGTTCCTGGTCGTAAAAACAAATTCCATCCGTTAAATATATTTGCAGGATTTTTCCTTTAGAAATATCCAGATTAATAGTAATAAAAAAAGAAATGACATGCAACTTGATAACAAACGCAAATGTTTTAAAAGTATTGCATTTGCTCGGCATAAATACATCCAATATTATTAAAAAAAGGAGATGCATCTTCTAAAAATCCAGTTATGATAACCAAATAACAAAATGTAAATCATAATTTGTTAATAGGCTTTTAGTTTCTGAAATGGTACTGGAAGACCAACTGAAGGACATTTATTCGGTCATTTTAATAAAATTTAAAATCATTTGCATAGGAAGGAAATGTGACATGTCTGCACACAACTTCTAGTACACTTCAATTCTTCAAAAGGAATAAAATGAGTCCTGTACTAATTAACCCTAAACCTTTATCAATTTCAACCTGCTGAATTGAAAAACAGCTCCTTGAGATATAAGCTGAGTGAAAAACACAGAATCGAAGTAATAGTTTAGAAGTTTCGTATTGATGTGCTTCATTGCTGTATAACAGATGGCTCTATAAACATACACATATATTTTCACAAACAATCAGATTGCTAGCGTTAAGAGCTCAAGAAGTACCTAATGTAGTGTGACAGGGAAAACTATTAATCATTATTTGTAAAGAAAAATATTAAACGCACATAAAAACACTAGTTTTTGAGTGTAACGCCTGCAACATTGTTCTGTACACCTCGTTTTCATGATCACCGATAGAGGAATTGAACAGAAATACCTGATATGTTGGCACATAACACATTGATGGACATTCATACTTGTTCGTAATTGATGATAGTGTAAAATAAGGCACTTTGTTCGTTTTTATTTAAAAAAGACACCGTTTTGGTCTCTAAATATTTGTCATAAGGAAATAAGCATTGTTTGTTCATCATATTTTGACAATACTGTTTCTTTTTAATACAAAAAAGGATCACCTGTGGAAAAATATAGAATCATTTCCTGTGCAGCACCCACGTATCAAAAAGATATTAATTGATGTTGTGTTTGTACACTTCCTCACGTGACTGAATGCTTTTCGACAGCTCTCTGAAGAAAACGCTGGTAGGCAAGCATGGCTTTTACATCCCTTATGGACATTTGGACCTCTAAGTCAGCTTTAAAGTAAACTGCAGGCTTTTTCTTTTAACTCTTCAGGATGGTATGAGAACTGCAGTGCACAAACTTAGAGTGTTAAACATGATGCTCAATTATTCATTTTTAGAAACAAATAAAGATGTGTGTTTATTTAGTGTGTGCATGTGAAGGGCTAACATTAGGATTTTAGGTGTCGCCCAGACAGTGTTATTGCTTTATGACACTTCAGTGCAGGCTGGGAAGCCCAGGTCACCTGACCAAGGAGGTCCTCGGTTTGAGAAGGGGAGTGATTCGGTTCTGCGGGTGGTGGCGTGGGGCCATCACGGCTTCTCGGCTGTGTTAAGCGAATTAAAGCTGCTTCTGGGCTCACCAGCAGGCTGCCAAAACATAGAAGCGAAGGACGAGAGCCAGAGAACTGGTCAGCAGGCAGGCAATGGTCAGGTCATCATTGGGTGAAGAGTTCAGAGGGTCATTGGTTAGTTGCCGGTGGCGGCTGGGTTGTTAGAGAGAAAAAAAAATGGACAGACAGAGGGGAAACGAAAAGAAAATAATAAAAGGACATAAAAAGGACACAAAAGAAAAAAGATAGAGAAGGAGATTAGTTTCAGCTAGTGACGGTTGGATGACAATATGACATTACTAATTACAGCTACTGTAAGAGAAAACTGCTCAAAGTCTACATTAACACGGAAAAATCATGAAAGCCTCATGATTTAACTCCAGAACCCATCTCCCAGGTGAAAAAGGTTAAAGAAGCAAAAAGGCAAATCAATTACAGAGTCATTACGAATTAAACTAACAGCACTTAATAGTTAGTAGCAGTCAACTGAGTTTGGGTGTTTGGAAAGTCAAAATCAATCCTGGATTAAGAGATGCAAGGATCCTCTGACTGCTATTAAGCATTAGAGTGCTGAAAATACAAAAGCCACAAAGCTGCTAGTGATAATGATATGGATTCATGAGTAGTTACAGAGATGTGACGAGAGAAGTAAAATCAGAGAGTGACAGGCTAATCAAAAGATTTCTAGACAGCACAAAAAGTTTGGTGTTTTTTTTAACTCAAATTTTATTGCCTTTAAAATTGGGCTATTTACAAAAAAAAAAAAATACAGAATGCTAATCAAACATGATACTAAAGCACATTGGCTGAAATTTAGGGCTAAAACAACACTACAAACACAATGAACACAGTCTACGTGTTTCGCAAGCTGATAAACTCTCAGCCTAAAACTTTATAAGACTGTCACAGGTACGACATCCTAAAAACAAAATGTACCCCTTATGGAAAAATAACATGGCATTGTTCTCGAAGCTTACATGTTTATAAATTCCCTACTCATTTACAAATACAATAAAATTTCATAAATGTTCTTGCTTTATAGTTAAACATATTGCTTTCATAAACTCATCTTTAAAAGATCACACACGATAACTGGTTTTCCATACATTTGACAAAATTCAAAAAGAAGCTTACTGCAAAACAACAAAAACAAACAAACCAAAAATGGAATATTTCGTCAGTTCATCTGTTGTTCTTGTGCTAACAGGCAGGCACAGTGTGTAACCGCTCTGCTTTGATAAACAACCTAACATCTCATGAGGTTTTTTGCGTTTCGTTTTTTTTTTTTTCTTGTTTCACTTTGCTCTGTCCGAGTAGCGCAGACTAGGAGCTGGTGATTTAAAATCTTCAGTGCAAAATACTTGTGCCATATTTTTATGATGAGGAATTTCTTGAATGGAGAGTTTAAGGGATCATAAGCACCTTTATAATGCACAGAGCAACTATAAAAACGATAGTGCATATGATGACTTACACTCTCAAACAAGTCCTAACCTTCATAACTGTCTAGTCTATCTCATGCGACACTGTCCGAGCCATTTTCCCTGCACAGGAATCTTATAAATGATCAGAGATCTTTCTGTGGCTGTGGGCAGTAAGCCAGACAAGGTAGATTTGACTTTTTGTGCAATTTCACAATTGTTATGCATTAAACTGGTCAGTTGTATTGGTCATTAAATTATGACATGTTAAAGTCTTACGGGAGTGAAATTCACTTGTATTGATCAGTAGATTCTCACATTTAAAGTTTTTTTCAGGAGTCATAGTTAATATATGTACAGTTTTGGCACATCCACATGTTTGTAATATGAGTTGTTTAATTCAGTTTCATTACAGCAATCTTTAAAAGCTGGCACTGTAATTCCCTTAGATCCAGTTTATTCCATTTAAGGCATTTGAAAGATTTTTTTTATCATGAATATGCTCATTGACCCGGGCCAGAAATGATTACTTTTAACTTAAAATACAATTATCAACTGATCTATACATAAAAACTGCAGTAAAAGGTATAAATACAATATGTAAGTTGAGGAAATATTCTCAAGAATGCATTAGAAAATTGCAATATGAGGGGAAAAAAAAGATTTAGCAGAAATCAAAGTATCTTTACAGAAGAAATACTGTACTGTAATATGAGATACAGGTTATAACAAGCCTGAAATAATATTCAGTAGTTTGAAGTTTCTCAAATAATATGATTAAGTTTACGTATATATCATACATTGGGGGAAATTCTAAATATTATTTATGCTTGTCTGGCCAGGTTGAACTATGATAAATAAGCTTATGTTTCATTATGTGAGACAAAAAAAAAAAAAAACTTAGATCTTCCTCCAAAACCTAAATCTTGTAAAGTTGTTCCATTATTCAGAAAAACTCTTTGTAAGCTGCCAAAAAACTGTTTCAGATGATCAGGATTGAAAAGTAGATTTAAATGGGACACTACTGTATTCAAGCGGCATAAAAGGATCTGCAAATACACTAAAACTCCGAAAGAATATTAAAAGGAATGACAAATGAAGAATAAACCAAAGCAAACAAACAGGTGAGCTCCATTACCCTTCATTGACTATGAGCCTGAAGGCCATCACAACGTCATCAGTGTAAGGAGTGTAGTGGACAGTCAGTTTTGCTCCATGTAGGTTCTGTGAACCCAAAGTGGTTCTAACACTATCACACTAGTTTTTCATCTACATACGTCCACAACTAAACTTCAGGTCATGTTTGTCTCAATATACAATGCATGTAAGTGCTGAAGTTATCAGATCATACCAATAGTCTGTTCCAAAACCTGGTGAGCTGCCTACAGAGCCAGTAGTTATGAGCTAATAATATGCTCATTGATTCCATTCTGACTTAAAGGCCATTCGCAATGTGAGGATTAAAGATAGCCTCGGTTTACCTCATTTTAGCCTAAGCCGGAATGGTGTGTATCCTTCACGGAAAAGGCAATCCCAGAATGCACTGTGACGTTGCATTCATTTAATTACTGACAAGTATTGATAAAACATTTTTTTTTAAAGAGTTCAGTATACTCTACACTAAAAAAAAATGCTGGTTTGTTTCAACCCAATTTTGGGTCAAATATGGACAAACCCAACGGCTGGGTTTGTCCATATTTCACCCAAAATTGGATTGAAACAACCCAGCAGTATTTGTGTTCTATGCGTTTGTGGCGCGCAAATCACATAATACTGTGCACACGTTACGCAAGCTCTTCCTATCGCGACGATCTATTCCTATCCTTTTATTCTTTTGAGAATTAACAACTTTAAAACGCTATGGAGAAAGTCAAACATGATCTAAAACAGCTACATAAACTAAAAAGACAGGGAGAAAACAGGAGAAAACATAATCAAGTTGCATAAATTATAAAGATTTTTAAACTACTCATGACCACCCATACTAGAATTTATCACGTTTTTTTGGAGTTGCTATTTGTAGATTAATAAAAAAAAAAAAAAAAAAGTCAACATTGAGGAGCCATCAATGGTCTCACATGTAATTCTAACCTTATCGTAACAAATGCTATAGTTAAACAATTACAAGAACTATGATACATTTTCATTAGGGCAAGTACAAGTTTAAAGTATGGACGTTTTTGAATTACTGACCAAACAAGCAGTTTTTCCCACGTGTAAAATGTGTTCTGTTCTAATGATGACGGACAGGAAAAACCTGGCCTTCAGATATCCCAAGAGATGACATAGCTGTAATCATTTTGAGTCTGTTGAACTGTTAAGGAATGGGAAATAAATCATTTCAATGTAAGAAAATGTAAAGTTAGTTTGACTTCCCATGGCATTTTGAAGTAGAAAATTCTATCAAACTGATAAGGTTTCAGATGCTTAAATAATATAAAATACATAATATATCCTACGTAAACAAGTAATTGTTAAGTATAGGCTACTTCTTTATTGCAGTTATGTTATCAACCAACTTTGCATGTGTGGATTATAGGTAAGATACCACAAAAGACCATTTTGCTAAATTAAATAAATAAACAAACAAATAAATGTGATAAGGGAGCATTCTCTGAGACCCCACTAAAACGGTTCACACGTCGGCCCCCTTAATGTTCAAACCAAAACTACACCCTTGGTTCTATGCATCTATATATCCTTAAAGTATCACACTGTTAGCTTAGCAACATGCTAACTGCAAACTTTGAAACTATTGAAATCAGTTGCAAGTCGAGTCTCCTGTGTGCAATGCAATTTATGTAACGTGTTGCTTAAGTAGAGTGTTCCAAATTGTACATTGCGTTCCATGGTGGTTAGGATGCTCTTTTTGAAGGTAGCTCACTAGATTTTGGAACAGAGCTGAAATCTCGGAGTTTGGAATGTTTTCATAAACCATAAGGATGTTTTGACCTATTGTAAATCAGTTATAATTTTTTGTTGTTCCAGTATTCTATTTTTTAACCTTTGCTTCAGTGACCCCAAGAACATGCTCAACATATAATACAAGTAAGATGATAACACCTTCAGTTTCAATGCATTTCTAGGTTGGCAGGTTTGGTGAGTAAACAAACCCTGCACAGTATGACTGGCATGTACTATACCCGATAACAGCAACACTGAAATCTCAAATGATGCTTTTGTTTGGAAGGTTATTAGAAGTTGCTAAAAACAGTTCATCTCTTTGTATTGAGTGAGATGCAATGAAAAAGACAGTGTAATCAGCATACTGAAGAAGACAAAGTACACACACACACACACACACAGAGCACAGTTTGAACACTGGAGCTAAACTAACCTCGTTCTGCGGTCACTACCCTTTGGTAAGGATGGACGCGCATATCCTGCCTTCGTACTTTAGTAGTCACTGCACCTGCTCAGAGCGCAACATTGCCAACAAAACAAGAATTAACAGATTATTCATCAAAATACATTAAAACGACATTTCACACAAAATTGTTTCACAAACAAGTCTTGTGAATCCAAATTACAAGGCACAAGTGACCTTTTCTCCATTGTGAAATCACATCATGTTGTTCCCCTTCTCAATTTCCCAGTAAATCTGAAGTATTTCCATAAAAACACAAATGCTGCTTAATGCTCCGACTAATTTAAACTATAGAGCCCTTGTATTCCTCTCAATACACAAGATGCTTCAGATAAAATGAATTCACTACAGGCTTTCATGGAGAATGTTTTTCACAAGCACGTTATATTAGCAATAATACTGATCACTCTCTAAATATCTAAGATACAGTTGCAGGAGAAATTAAGTGATACAAATATTACAAGCTAAACAAATATAGATTACTTTCAAACAGAGGAATGTAATAAGGCTTAATTATCAGTATTTATCTGAAAATATCACTTTTTTTAATCTATGAATAAGTCAACAAAACAGTTAAGACCAGTGTAAACATGAGTAGTAATGATCTTTAGTCTTTTGTTTCTTATAGAAATCGGTTTCTTCGTTTGCTCTTTTGTTCCGAGGCAGCTGTAAAGCAAAGCATTTTTAACACTCGTATGGGCTGAAGACTGTGTAAAACCCCTGAGCATTACTAGCCTTTTGTCGGGAAAGCCATACCTACAAGGACAAGACAGAACGCTGGAGTTAGTCTACTGGATCTCTGAGCAAACGAGGACAGACTGTGTACTCCAAACAGGGTTGGACATATAGAATATAATACGAAATAAAATAAAATATAATAAAATGTATTTAAAAAATATATATACATACTTCAATATAAAAAATTATGTATTTTATTTTAAAAAACAACAATATATTAACATAAAATGTATTATTATTGGTAACTCTTTATAATAAGTATAGAGTAGCAAAGCAACAATATAATTTGCAAACTACTAGTTTATAGTTAATTAATAGTTTATAAACTGCAGTTAATACATTAATAGACTATATAAAAATAGTGATTTCTTCTTTCATTGTCACTGTAATTAAAAAGTGTTATTGTTTAATTAGCTCATAAGTAAAGAGTTAGATAATGCTTCGTTAACAACTTATAAAACATGAATATTTCACTCTTTAGATTACGTCATGGAAAATCGGAAAATGTCAAAAATTAAGTGCTTTAATCCAGCCGTTTTTGGACATTAATTACATTAGTATTAAGAGTTCCTTAAAATGTTTCAAAGTATTATAGAAAGTGTTACCTTATTATTATTAATATTATTATGAAAATAAACTGCTACAGACAGATGAACAGTATAGCAAAATCTCTAACTGTTGACAAATACCATGCATTTTGGGTATATCATACCAGTCATAACTCCAAATCATAGTAATTGCATAATCTGTACAAAACACCTTTAAAGACAAACAAATAATCAAATCTCTTACCTAAAACACCACTGGAGTCAATAGGATATTCAAGAATGGAGGCTGGGGCTAGGGTGTAGGGGTAATCGTAGGGTGCATAGATGATGCCTGACTCGGGGGTCTGGGGTAAGAGGTGGTGCGGCGTGCCCGTGGGCATGAGGGCAGAGGTCTGGATCTGTCGGATGAGGGGCATGAGGGTGGGTCCGTTGGGTGCAGGGTTACGCAGTGCCCCAGTGGGCATCCCCGGGGAGGGGCCGGTGATAATGCGGGGATGTTGTGCTGTGGCGGCCAAGGAGAAGGCTAAGGCTGCTAAACAGAACAAGATGCACAAGAGCAAATACACAAAAGATGTGAGGGGAAAAGAAACTTGGGTGCTAATCATTTCAAAAAAGCAAACCAGCTGCCTATGCAAATATTTTCACACAACAAGTTTGCTTATTAATTCATCCACATGGCAACAAAAATTGAGATGGGCAACTTTGGTCCTGGAGTGCCACTGTCCTGCACAATTTAGCTCCAACCCTTGATTTTAGCATTCCTGAAGACATAACCTGTCACTATTCAGAGGCTGCATCCTTCGAAGGCCGATTGTGTCACGGTGGCGCGACAAAGGCGGTCCCAATTCTAAGGCTCCTTCAAATGAGTCCTTTGTTTCCCGTGCAATGAGTGATAAAACAGATGGATCTTTTGCGGCCTTGCCTACCCCAAAATTTTAAAAAAATGACGAATTACACTTCTAAACACAAGTATTGGGTTTCAGCTTACTCAAATATAGAATGATTCAACATTTGTATCATTAGATATTTGAGACCATGGTGAACATATGTACACAGTTTGTGAACCCTGTTTTGTTTTCAGACAGTTCAACATAACTTTCAAAGAAGTCCAGTACAAATGTTACTGCCACTCAACAACAACAGCAGCTTTTAGCAGTTGCAATTAACACTAACAGTGCTCGTTCCAACCGTCACTGACTTCGAAGGATGCAGCCTTTGAATTGGGACACAGCTATTGCTTAGCTTGTTCAGGTGTGTTTGCAGGACAGTGGTCCTCCAGGACCGAAGCTGCCCATCCCTGGTTTAGGTCATTATTATTGTAAGTCAATATTCAAACTTTCTTTTTAATCAAGTTCACAAAACCCCAAAATAGGCCGCATATCTAAAACTGAAATGATGTACAAAAAGGCTCGGGTTGAATTAATTGCAAGAAAAGATTGGTTTATAACAAAAATGTTTGAAGAATATCAATACAGTGCTCCAATATCTTAGCCTGGAAATCCAGACCTAAATCTGAAGGATTAATGGTCTGGCATCAACTAATGAAAATCAGCCAGCTCGAGGGGCGGCACAAAGCATGCATTTGAAAATCTCACTGCACGCAATTGGATAACACTACGACCAATCATACACAGTCTAAGCCGCATATGCTTAGCTACCAGCGAGGTTAACTGGTAGACTAGACTATTGCAAGCACTATAATCAAAGCTAAAGAGCCCAATAGAATCGAGTTGTATTGCAAAAAGTAAACTTTGAAAAGAAATTAGTTTAATATAGAGGAATGAATATTAGAGGGGAAGAGAATCTGGACAGATAACCAGGTCGATGTTTGATGATGTCATTCTTACGTGACTTGATATTGGCATCTCTGTATGTGCCGTTGAGTATGGCCAGCTCCATCAGCTGCATTTTTTTCAAGCTGTCTTCACCTTCAGCCTGCACATACACATGAAAAAAGTTGTTTAGAATAATTTTACATTGTTTAGCTTACTTAAAAAAAAGCTGGATTCTACATGACTACACTTTTTGTCTACTAGGATGTTTGAGAAGTAGGCAGTGCAGTGGCGTGGGTAAGCTAACGTTTCACACTTGCTAAGAGCTAGCGGATGATTTACTCTGCCACTGTTAAAACAAGCCAGCCCCAAAGAGCAAGAGGTTAAAAAAACAGATAGCATTACTCTCAGCAGCGAATGCTGAGATCAACGCCTCTCTGCATTCCCGTTTTCCGTCGGCTCATCCTACAAGCTGTTTCCCCATCCGCATAGTTCACTTCCCCTGAAGTGGACTATTTTTTGTCAATTAAGGTTCTCAATCAGCTCTGCAAACTTCCAAAGGGTTTGGGGACCACAAGATGACTTACAATTATTACAATAAGACAAAAGTATTTAAATAATTACAAACTACAAAATCAATGTATTTTTTATTTTAGTTTACCCCCTTAACAAGTTTTTTTTTTTTTTTTTTTTTTTTTTGGAAGAACCAGGATTCCCACAGTTTTTAAAAACTTGAGGAAATATGAGGTAGCCTACTTTTAAATAACACACACATAGCCTATACATACACACAATAAATTATTCTTTTATATTATTATTATTATTATATATAAATATTTATACATTTTTTAAATATAAATTGTACATTCATTTTAAATATCTAATTTATATATTTTTCTAGTTATGCTAAACACTAAAAAATATTACATTAGTAATATCATGAACGCCTGGGAAAGTTATGAGGCCTTCAAATATTGTGGACAATATTCTATTGTCTGCAACACTTCTCCACCTAATCATTTATCTGTGCATGACAGGTAAAACAGCCATAAATGCACTGATCTATTGACAGCAACCATATAAAAATTCCAGCCTAAATAAGTGAAAAGATCAGCAACTGACTTTTCGTCAAGCTCCCAGACAGTAAAGTGTGAGTCCAGAGCAGATCAGTAAGGGGCATGGCAGACAGGCCACAGAATAATATGAACTATGTCAGCAAGCAGAGAAGCGAAAGAAAAGCGGAGCTTTTCAAAGTGGGATCAGTGTGTGTGTGTGTGTGTGTGTGTGTGTGTGTGTGTGTGTGTGTGTGTGTGTGTGTGTGTGTGTGTGTGTGTGTGTGTGTGTGTGTGTGTGTGTGTGTGTGTGACCCTTCTCTCTGCTTGCTTTGCTGAGATCTGACCGAAGCTAGTGAATATCAACCACTATTCAGACTGTGTGTTAGTGAAAATACATATATAATACCGGTAATTATAATATTTTGATGAAGGAAATGCTGAATTCAACAAAAATTGCAGAAAAATATTAATTATTCTCGTGAAATTAACTTCTCTTCCATTAGCTTTTAGCAGAAAATGGTGGAAGAGCACAATTCAAGCTCAAACCTGTTATGAAAAGACATTTAAAAACTCTATATACTATAAATCAGTGGTTCTCAACTGATTTGGTCATGGGACCTACATCTGTGGTCATGAAGCCACAACCCAGGGATTTGAACCAAGCTCATTTATTTCTCAAAAATGGTTGAAACATACAAGTAGGCCTACCGTCCCACTTTACTTAACATACACATGCATTGTAAGAATATAACTAACACAAGATAAACAATGTATATCCCCCATTCATACTATATTTTTTCATTATACAATAATAAGTTGGTATGAGCCACCACAGTCATCAAAAATATAGAAAAGCAGAAAGTAAAATAAAGTGGTATTTCGGGTTAAGACTACGGAAACTACAGTTGCATGATAAATACACAATACTAGCATGAACTGTTAATGAAACATATGGACACTGATCCATATATTTAGGTTATAAAAAAAGTACATTGAAAAAATATATACTGGATGCCAAAGCTTTAGTTTAGACACCATTAATTTCAGGAAAGAAACAAATGGGATGAATTTGCTTAGAGAGTGATTGGTTGCTATGGGGATTCTTTTATATCTTGATATATAATTGCAGAGACTAATTTTTCTCCCAAGTGAGACAGAAAGACTAGATATTCTAAGTCTCGGAGGGGAAGAGATGTCTTCCATGTGTTTTGGGCCTTGAGCTGGAAAACAAACGCCCCACAATAACTTTTTTTCTACACTGGCAGTGAAACATTCAACATGTTTGAAATATGAAATGGTTAAGAAGTGCATGACTTGTCACTGACTTGGCTAAAACAGATCAAATTTAATTCAAAATAAATATCAAAACATTATCTTTGAACACTACTTTATTACAAAAAGCAACATCTACAAATTTCTCACAGCTTTAAATGAGTAGGCAGTGCCCCCCCCCCAAAAAAAAAAAAAAAAAAAGAAGCTGAACACTTCCCCAGGCTGGTTTGATGAAGACAAACACAAACGCAGTGGGTTTACCTTTAAGACGAGAGCTTCCTGGAGTAAACAGTGCTAAACTTTATAAAGAGCTTATTCCCCATTCAGGGTTCCATTGCAGAGAAAGGGCACAACTGTCAATCAAGGATCAGTGCATCCCAAGAGGGTTTCCATAGTAGCACCACAGGGAGTCCAGACACCCTCTCTCTTTGACAGCCGAGGAGGGATTACAGTCCACAATTACACAATATTCCTCAATCCCATTCTCTAACTCTATTCTGCTCTCTACATTAAATAGCTGATCTTAAGAAATACCACAGACCCAAGAAATGCTTCACTTTAAAGTTAACAAAACATAATTTGCAACAGTATTATTTTATTATTATTGAAATACTATTACAGTGTTTATTAATATTTGAATTAGCCTTTTTTGTGTGTTTTAATCATCAAATTATCTGTTCAAAATCATTTTCTGTAATAAATTTAAATGTGAACAATACCAGCACAAACAATAAGTCTGTAATGTTACATATTTTTGAGTGAAATGGAACAATAACTGAGAAAAAAAACTAAGCAACCCATTTTAAAGGTATAGAACAAGAATAATATCAAGTCATTGACTGGATTATGTCTCTACTTGATGGATAAAAAAACGAAGAAAAAAAGTTAAAGTTAAAGGTATATTTTCTTTTTCCGGGTGGGTAGCCTATACTATTGGTCCACCTAAGTGTCAATCATTCTGGTGATATGTTTACGGAAGGCCGTTCACACGCTGGCGTGCGCTAAAAGCACAGGTTGGGCTTCCCACTGATGCATGCTATTTGGAGAAATCCATTTAAAATCACTGCTATGTGCATTTTAAAAAAAAAATAGGAGAGGGCGGGTCTTTTCTAAAATTAGGAAAGATCCTCCGCTATACCTTTAAGAAGGCATTTTGATGTTAAGCGACAAAGCAAAATAGTTTCAGATGACATGGAAATAGTATTAAAGCAAATATGACCAATTTTGATTTAAATTTTTTTTTACTTTAATATTACATTTTAGTGTAAAGTCCTAAAAAAACTTTTAAAAAGTCAATTGTTCTTCTTGACATTTCAATCTACAGTATCCAGATATGATTAGATAACTCTGATGCAAGAATATTGCTATATTTCAATGTCTGACCTCGTAGCTATTTTACAAATGAAAAAACCGTTGTGAAAAACACTACAGAAAAAGAACATTTCTCTCAAATCTCACTAGGCTTCTAATGGCACTTCCTCCTAACCTGCTGTCACTTCCTTTAGACCCAAAGGTTAATTGGCATTCAGCTCCGCGTCCCAGGGCAATGCTGAGACTTCTGTTGGTCCCCTGTGGGGATCTTTTGAGTCTTGACCCTTCAGTACTGAGCTCCTCATTAATTTATAAGCAAAGGTAATTAAGCCTATTTAAAACTGCACACGGTGCTCACCTTTGCACATCTGGAGTCATGTGTGCTCAATGGCTCCAAATTCATTCTCATGGAGGAAAGCAACTCCTCTGTTTCTGCTCCCTGCTCACATTTTACCTGTCTGAGGATGCAGAGCAACTAGCGGGAACACAGAAAACCTGCTGAGCGCAGCTCTTTCGATTAAGAGTGTTCTCCTCAGAGTAAATATATTTATCAGTGCCCAAGCAGCTTCTCCACGAGTCTTCTTTGCAAATCAATGTGGATTTTTCCACTCTACACATTTTTTTGAAGCCTCTTCTCAATAAATACACACAAGGTCAGGAGATCAAAGGGACAAATCACTCACCGCAGGGACAAGCAGTTTCTTGACCTCCTCGACGGCTCTCTTGAGTTTGATCTCAGCACGGTTCTGAGAGTCTTCCACAGTGATGAGGACATGCAGGTCTTCGTTCAGGTGTTCCCAGTTGGGCTTTCCTCGGTTTTGCTCTTCCTGTTCAAATGAAAACAGAAGAACCATTTGAGAACCAGGGCTGTGTGCGCTATTCAAAGCAGAATTATGATTTTTTTTTTTTATCAATTCACAAATTTGAATTGATGTGTGAAACAGGACGCAGAATTGCAACTTGAATTTGAATGCAAGCTAAATTAATTAAAACGTGTAACTAATTGACAGACAGACAGACATATAGACAGATGGTTTCAAACGCATGAATTGCAAGGGAGACAATTCTTCAGACAGACAGACAGACAGACAGACAGACAGATAGATAGATAGATTCAAACTCTTGAAGGGAGACAATTCTTCAGACATACAGACATACAGACAGACATACAGACAGACAGACAGACAGACAGACAGACAGACAGACAGACAGACAGACAGACAGACAGACAGACAGACAGACAGACAGACAGACAGACAGACAGACAGACAGACAGACAGACAGACAGACAGACAGACAGACAGACAGACAGACAGACAGACAGACAGACAGACAGACAGACAGACAGACAGACAGACAGACAGACAGACAGACAGACAGACAGACAGACAGACAGACAGACAGACAGACAGACAGACAGATAGATAGATAGATAGATAGATAGATAGATAGATAGATAGATAGATAGATAGATAGATAGATAGATAGATAGATAGATAGATAGATAGATAGATAGATAGATAGATAGATAGATAGATAGATAGATAGATAGATAGATAGATTCAAACTCTTGAAGGGAGACACTTCTTCAGACAGACAGACAGACAAGAGGTTTCAAACTTATGAATTGCAAGGGAGGATTTTAAAATGACAAAAAGGCTAAAAAATAAAGTCATGGACAGTCAGAGAAAAGACAGGAAATGACAGTGAGAAAGAGGTGGGGGTGAGATTGGCAAATGACTTGATCCGCCCACATAAGAGCTACAAGAAGACGTGTCGGAGAACGTGCACAACCGGCCAGGCCACATTTCCAACAAGACATTTTTTCAAGTATTTTCCAGGGACATTTGTAAGACTTTGGATCAATTGCCTATGAGCGCACAGACCGCTTCCTGTGAATACGCAGTGCCACAGTTTCCATGGAAACTTTTCCAGACTCGTATTCCAACTGTACAGCTAAACATGGACATAACCTAAAACATCAACACTTAGCGACAGTTAGCTTAGAAACAAGTGACTGTCGGTTTATCTCAGGGTTCAGACCGCCAACAGCAGTGACAATCCTGTTGCCATAGAAATGGGGCGTTGAGCCTTATTGAATGCATTGTCTCCAGCTGGGTTTTTCATCACAGCGGGGCTTATGTTTACGACACAGCTCAGGCCTACAGAACAATCCATTACTGTGAACTCGCTCGCTGCCTTCTGAGGTTCCCACTTCAAGCAATCACAGACATCACCATGGCCTCAAGGGAAAAGTTTGAATGAGAGTAACAAAGACATAGACGGCCCGGCCTCATCCTTGACCAGGGGACGCCAGCTTCAGATCACAGTTGGTGGCGTTGTATTTGCTAATAAGTGGCTGCCACCTCCTCAAGACAGAGTAATTAGATGATCAAATATGTGCATCCGATAAGGCTGCAGTCTTAAGCACAGCTGGTTATGTGCTAATAATAACTGTAATTTTGACTCTGAAAAAGTCTAAGCAGCAGCACAATGCATAGAGGTCTTCTTCTGGCCTACTTTTGGTGGGTCGGCAGTTTTGTGCACAACACAGCAAAGTGTGAAAAAGTTAATAACAGCTATAGATCATCAGTGAATGTAAAAGGCCAATCCAACACAAGCTGTAAATTACAGAAAGTTCACATCAACACGATTTTAGCAAGCTTTCATAGAAGGATTGTGAACCTAATGGTGCATTTGGTCTATTTTCGATTTTCATTTGTACACAAACTTCCCTCAAACTTAGAATCTTTATTTTGCTTTTGCAAAATTACAGCATACAGCATAAACAGGCTATTGCGTCATGTCATGTGATATTATAAACGTAGAAGTTTGCTATAGTAATAATTGACCAAAAAAAAAACCTGCCATCATTTACTTCAAAATATGAAAGGATATCCAAGTTGCTCTTTTCCATAAAATGAAACCATAAGATGTTCCTCAGATAATTGAATGGCTTGAAGCATAACACTACTTAAATTTATTGTATGGTGCTTTTTTGCTTTGCTTTTGGAACCTGACAGTTCCTGGTACCCATCCACTTTCATAGCTTAGCTTATCCTTTTGTTTTCCACAGAAAAAAATAAAGTCATACAGGTTTGGAATGACATGAAGGTGAGTAAATAACCAACACCATTTTAATATTTGGATAAATTCATGCTTTAATTACGAACGCCTTTCACATCCAAAAAAAACCTAACCCTATTATTTGTTTGTTCCAGGAAATGTGACAGTAAATCTAATTTAGAGAAAGAGAAGAGATGCAGATGGCATCTCCATTTGACGCATGACTTGTTTGCCCCTGGCTGCAACTTTTCTTATTTTTCTCGCTTCCTTGATTGCCATAATATTTCACAAGATTTATGCACAAGTTTCGCTCTGCTGTCAGAGTAGTTTCAGTGTTACAGAAAAATAGTTTGCAGAACACTAGAGGGCTTGATGGTTTCATAATCTAACATTCATTTTAGCACAGTACTCAAAAACTTCACAGATTTAATTTTGACATGCTATTATGACAACAGCTTTTTGCACTGCTGTCAGAAAACAATTATGTCAAACTTGAGGAAACAGCTGAGGTTTAAACTTTCCATTTCGATTGTGTGTTCTGCGCTTCCTAGATGTGCAACACTAGTCTGGCAAAGAATGCTGAGCCACCAGTCTGTTTTTCCATCTTGACCCACACTACGAAACAGCCTTTATAAGCATCTCTGGTGTGATAGACACAGATTGTGCAATACGGTGAGAGAATGGTACTTTGCCTAAGGCATCTCAGCTCATTGTGTTCCATTAATTCCCCATCAATCTGAATCTCATCAATGTGTCTAACCCAATATTTTACCGTGTATGCTCTTAATGTTTTATGCGCAAGCCTGTGTAGGCAGTAGAAGTTGCGCTGTGAGGAATAAACACAGATGGTGTTTCCTCAAAAATCTCAAACTGATGAAACAAGTGATTTCTATTATGTAAAAAGGAGACATTTTATGATCCATCTGTGGATCACTACTACAGGCTTGGTGTGTGGGAGTGGGAAACAGGCCTGGACTCAAAACGGTAGTTGCTAGAGTCTGTATACCACATTGAAATCAAACAGGATGACATCAAGCACTTTAGAAATGCACCAATGCAATGCCATTAAAGCATTACAACATTTTGTAGAATTATTTGTTCTGTTCTTGTTTATTTGTTCTTTTCTTGATTTTGATAGTTTAAAGTACTGGATATTTGCAACATGCCCATACTTCCTCGTACCTAAAAACTTGGGCTAAATGGTGTAGGATGACGCATTGCAAGGAAGTGAAACCGTATTCTTTGAGCTTGAAATCCAGAGCATTCTCCTTTATCTAATGGCACTCATTTTCATTTTAATGCGAGTCATTTTTCCTCTGTGTCAGGCAGCCTTGGAGGCAGGCAGATCGTCTGCCTCAGCTCTACAGTTGGGAAGGCCATGCAGACTCCGTCAGGAATTCCATTAAAATGGAATTGCCTGGATTTTGTCTACTACCATTTGGTATCTATTAGTTATGCGCTGTCGCAAAGATAGTATATGGTCTTCGTCACTATAAAACATGCAGTAAAAACACAGCTCGAAAGAAAGAAAGAAAGAAAGAAAGAAAGAAAGAAAGAAAGAAAGAAAGAAAGAAAGAAAGAAAGAAAGAAAGAAAGAAAGAAAGAAAGAAAGAAAGAAAGAAAGAAAGAAAGAAAGAAAGAAAGAAAGAAAGAAAGAAAAAGAAAGATAGAAAGAAAGATAGAAAGATAGAAAGAAAGAAAGAAAGAAAGAAAGAAAGAAAGAAAGAAAGAAAGAAAGAAAGAAAGAAAGAAAGAAAGAAAGAAAGAAAGAAAGAAAGAAAGAAAGAAAGAAAGAAAGAAAGAAAGATGTTTCTTCAACTTGGATGTTTGAGTCATTTAACTTAAATGAAATTAAACTGACTTATTTATAATCATTTAATCTTGTATAACTTACAAAAATGTTGAAAATTGCTCAACTTATTTTAATGAGTTAAAGTAATGTAAAAACATGTTGTCATTAATTATGAATCTTTAATTATGAAAGAAAAAAGAAAGAAAAATATTTTAAAAAGAGAAAAAGATATTGAAATAAAAACGGAAACACCGTAAATAGAAACAAAAGAAGAAAAGTAAAAAAATAGTACAATGCAAAATAAAAGAAGATCTCACCTTCTTCTTGTCTCTCATGGAGCCTTTGCCTCGCACCATGATCTTGCAGCCCGTCTCTGCCTCCAACTGTTTGGCTGTCAGGCCCCGGGGCCCCAGGATTCTCCCCACAAAATTAAACTGTGAAGAGACATCAAAAGGTAAGGAAAACAAGAGAATTCTTTCAATGGAAAACCTCTGCATTTTACACATCTGGTATGAGCATCCGAGTGCTGAAAAGCTGAAATCATTTGTGTTGCCGTCTCGCCGTGACTAAATGATGTGTGCTTTATCACCGTGCACACGCATTCACTTTTAATGCGCATTGCTCTGATATTTTAGTCATTATAAAACTATTTAACATGGTTAAAAAATACCTTTAAAAACTAGAGCGGCAGAGGCAGCCACAGTCACATCCTCAAGGTTACAAAAGACAGACCATCATCCCCTCAGCTAATGGTTCTCCCATATGGAAGTTTTGGCAGAGCTCGACGTAAACTGCAGCATGGTAACATAATTGTATAATTTAATCAAAGGGACTTTGTAAACCCTGGCAGAATGTGAGGAATGCTTAATCCCCCTTTTATTGAAAGGGGAACATCTAGAGACCAAATGTGGTTTTGGAATGTACCATTTGCCACGGGGGAGCCTTAACCGCTCCACCCTATTCCTGCACTGACACAAGTCACATGGAACAAATTTAACCTAACAAAGGGGTCAAAGAGTCATATAAACAAATACCTACCATATTTAACAGCCAATTTTACTTGGAATAAGAACAGGATGTACACGAAAGTACTTGCTTGTTTGTTTTTTAGTCCAATCCAAATTCATGTTTCAATTGATTTCTACATGATTTCTGCTTTAAAAGTAAAACGGCAACAATAATTTGTATTCTTACATCGACATACTATTTTTAAAAACCAAGTTGGTTTGAACCGTTTCCACAATCAATGATGATTATAAATGATGTTTTTCGACGTCTTCGTAGGGAAACCACCAGGCAAGCATGCTGAATGATTACTAAAGCTTTGATTCGACCCATGGCGTGATTTATTGCGCTGCCCCTTTAACAGTCGCGAGGCCAGAACATTGTGCTTTTTGGCATTTGTGGGCCAGTGGCAGCGCCGCGCTTTCAGCATTTAACCTTATCTGTCACAAGGGTTGAGTGATAAGCCAGGCAGCTGCATCTCTCTCAGGGTCACAATGCATTCTCTTCCTTTTAAAGCTCATGTCTTGGCGGGCCGTTCACAGCTGCTGGGGGCCGATGGCTCTCTGTGCTGTATATTTAGAGTTGAGCTCATCAAACTACTGTGTGGATGGCACTGTCTGTCTGTCTGTGTCCTTGTGTTATTGTCGTTTTAAGGCAATGTTTGTGCAACTGTTGACTTCGTGAACTTCGTTTTTGTCAGTCAAGATGTTTTTTGCTACCTTCTGTCATTCTGATTGGTAAGCCGTGTAACAGTGAGATGAGTCACCGCTGGTCTACGTAACCGCACAGAATAAATGACAGAAATTACTGCTAGTGTATAATTTCCAAAACAAAGGGACAACAGCAACAACAAAAAAACATTCATTTCGAAGAGTCGGATAGTGGGTGGATATATTATTGTTTACAGCACAAAAATACGCTTTACTAACATTATAAGTGGACATTGGGGTAAAAATTAAGAAAATAGAAATAAAAACAAAATAAAGCTGTTTTTATTTGATCAAAAATACAGTAATATTGTGAAATATTATACCTATTTAAAATAACTGATTTCTATTTGAATATATTTGAAAATGTATTTTATTCCTGTGATGATAAAGCTGATTTTTTTTGTATCATTAATCCAGTCTTCAGTGTCACATGATCCAGAAATCATTCTAATATGCTGATTTTCTGGTCAAGAATAATTATTATTATCAATGTTGAAAACCGTTGTGCTGCTTAATGTTTTTGTGGAAATATTAATGTGTCCTTGCTGAACAAAAGTATTTTAAAAAATCAACAACAAAAATGTACTAACCCCAAACATTTTAATGCCTTTATAGTGATAGATCAGTTAAGGTTAGATTTGTTTTTCAAATTAACACAAACAACGGGGGGTTTTATTTTTATTTTACACCCATTATATGGACTTTTAATTTTAATGTATGTTCATCTGAAGAAAGTAAGTCATATACATCTGGGATGACGTATTGAGTTATTGATGAGAGAAAATACATTTTTGGGTAGACTATTCCTTTAAGAAGACAAAGAAAGTCACAGAATCCTAACAAAAAGTAAACAGTGTCTTTTTTGTGATTTTTAACAAGTTCAAGGCTCTTAATGAACAACAATGAAGCATTGGAAAAACCTCATTACCAGTCGACAGCCAGAGAGAAAAGAGTGGGATGAGGATGACAGACTGAGGCGACGGCCTGAGAATCATTCTGAATGGTCTTTACATAGAAACAGTGAGAGCATGCAGAATAGAAATCTAATCATCATTCCCCACCCCGCCCATCTCCTCATCAAAGTCCACATTTGTTTTCACACAGACTATGCAGGCAGGGATAATGTTCTAGATCATTCTCTCCAAAAGGCGACGGAGGACAGAAAGGCCAGTGACCTGCATGTCTCTCACCCGCACTTGGCACTGGTTGTGGGATGGTGGTAACCCTGACAGGTTCCCGCAGGATTATCGGAATTCTGGTTCTATTACAGGGGAGCAAAGCCACTCTCAAAACAAGCCTGATGATTGATGGCTGCAAATAAGATAAGATTTGTTGGACACCAACTGATCTTTAAAAGACAACGGCCAACTAAGTGTAGAGGAAAAAAGGTAGAGGCAAAGCAACAAATAAAAGATAAAAAAGAGGGAATAACAGTATCTTACATTTGCTAATCATGTACATTTGTTTTAAACCTTACAAACATTCGATTTTCTGTGACGTGAACACTGAAAATTGAATGTAGTGGATTAAAGGCAACTCTAGCTGGTTGACAGTTATGTTGAAATGTCAAGAATATTCTAGGAAGCGTCAATAGAAATATTTGAAAATAACTAAATCAATAATGTATTGCACATTATGCCACTATTCTAGCAAAAGTGTGTAGTTTGTTTATTTAAATGATTTGAAATTGTAAAAATATCCAGCTATATTGCAATTTAAAACAATCATATACATTTATATATCTATGAATTAATTTTGCTAAAAAAAATCTATTTTATTTTATTTCAGCAACATATTTTTGTACATTTATTTTAAAACATTTCGCCAAAGAATAAAATGTACCTTATTTTGAAATGGGGCCATTGAAAATGTTGGCCAGGCAATTACAGATCTAAATAGGCCTGAAAAATCCCTATTGTTGAGCCTGATTTATCACAATAACTGTATAACTGTATAATATTGCACATGACCCAGACATATTGGTGCTGGTGGGGTGCTACTCCAAATTACTTTGTTGCTTTATGAATATGTGACCTCAATAAATCACTCAACAATGGGAAATTCTGAGCAGGTTGTCAAAATGTATCAAATTTTAATACACTAGACACCTGACATCAAGTTGGAAGTTCCTGTGTTTTGTCATCCATCAGGCTAATCTATACAAACGCTCTTCTTTCTTCAAAATGTGTTTACTTGACGCAAGAACAGCATCAGAATGAGATATTTTACATTTTATAAGAGTTCCAATTTCTCTACATAACTTTTCAAACAAGTTCATTTTGCACACTTGCTCAAGTGCTGTCAGTAGTTGGTTGGGTTTCACCCTAATATAGAGGACAATGCACAGAGGTTAATTATAACTAAACGGGAGATAAGAGAGAAGCCCCAGTAACGCATCTCTCATTCAAACTCGATTAACCCTGACCCTACTATCACTCTTATCAGCTCTTTAAAATGGCAGAATCGTGAGAGCTGACAGCCAGAAACACTCCTCCGTCTCCTTAACATCTCCTTAAACTCAGTCTCAACCCTAAATCTGTTCAAGATCAAACGAGACAGATAATCGCCCACTGTGAAACGTACATCCCAACACTTTATATACAAATGTTTCAGATTGGACTCCTCGCGTAATCCACTCTCGGGCCTGATGACCGTTTCTGCATAAATTATGTTTTCTGAGAAGAGTTTCTTGCATCGAGATTTGAAAGCCACAATGTATTCAAATTAGAAACACAGGCTGTGAGTCAAACAATGCCTAGGATTTGCAGTATTAAGCAATATTTACCATGCTAATTATTTTCATTTGATTATTGCTGTCCTGGTAGAGACGAGTTAATTGGATCAATCTGCTGCAGGCTTCTCATGCTCCCCTGAGTCGACGTCTAAGGTAAAACAATCAACGTGCAAGAAAAACCCCAGAGGATCCACCTGTGATTATAGACTTGAAATAAATGTGCTTTCATGGACAAATTACCAATTTTCTGTCATTTGAGTAATCTAAAAAAAAACATGTGTTAACACCAAAACATGTCTCTCTCTTTATTTACATGCACTAGTCGGGGTGCATTTGAATCCCTCATAAACATTTTCAGGAGGTAAAAATGGCAGTTTCGGTACATTACTTTTCCAGTAATACCATGAAGTGGCAATGATCTTATCAAAATAATAATCTTCTCTAAAGCAGCTTTATTGACCTTAATATTGCATAAACATGCCCATTGCCCACACTGATGGAGATTCAACAGCTACTCAACAGTCTATGAGTTAGAAGAAAACAGCAAGGACTTTGGGCAGCATTTGGGACGGGGCCAAACATTATTTTTGCAATTCAGGGAGTCATTAGTGTCAGAAATGGTTTTCTACTTTTTACTTGCTGCCTTTACAAACCATTGGCATAAATGTGTTGATTCTGTAGAAACCATACTGTCCGAAATAAATCTTTAGGGGTACAACAGTAGCCTTAATGAGACCGATTTGTATCTTAGGTGTGCATATTATCTTATCCCGGGTTTAGACTAGACAATATTTTTGTCTGTTATCATAGTCACTGAGTCAGATTATAAAATTTTGACTACATTTTGGTTGTGTCGTGGACAAGAAACATGTCAGACTACACGTTGCTTCCCAACCAATCATCGCTTGCCGTCGTTAACAATGTGCGTGATATCATCAAGAAGGCGGAACTAGCATCTGACCCAGAAACAAGAGCGTAAACAACCATTGCTACCATTGGCCAGCATTTATCTTTTTTCACTCTGTCCTGGTAGTCCCTCAAAAAAACATAAAATTATGTTTGTTTTTTCTTTATAAAACATTATAAAAGTCAGTAGTATTGTTGCCATATCTCCACAAACCTTTCCTCCATTGCATAATTCCACCAAGCAACCGCGCCAAAATCGGGCAGATATCGTGTAGTCTGAACCCGACATTAAGGTATGTGCTCTTTAGGGTGGCATACAAAAGGTGTACTTTTAAGGGTACTGCCCCACTAACAAACTCGTTTTTTTTTACTTGTTTCTGACAGTGTAGCTACTAACCAAACATTTCTAAAAACTTGATTTAAGTTACAATAGCAGTGAAGTAATACTTACGTCTGGGAATTCTTTTACAGGCACATAGAGTTTCTCTTGGAGTTGTGCAATGGGCCCCACAGCATCCGGGAGCTCGGAAGTCCTTCTATCTGTGCCGTTCATGGTGTCATTGTACATGTCCTTCCGTACCCGTCCAATTTCTGTCAAACAGACACATTAAAAACTCAATTATTAATCCATAAAAGTTGTCTCATCCATCTTTAAAAACAAAGAAAAGTAAATGTTTTGTTAAAACTGACTTGCAGAAGTCTTGATGAGTTCATGCAACTATTTAAATATAAAAACAACTCCCAAAGGGCATGAGAGCCCAGCCAGCCATGGAGGAGCTAGCGCAACATGATGTGCATTCACAAAGAGTGAATCAGACACCAGCCTTTTGAATGCTTTGCTGGTCCAAACCGAGGAATTCCAAAGAGACCAGCTTAAAAGACTGAAGCAATAATTATTTTTTAACTAAAGCTCTTTAGAGGATATTGGGAAGAAGCAGCAGTATATTGGAATGGATTTACACCGATGTACAATATGGTTCAAAATGACAACATCAAAGCATGGCCCAGGCCTACAGATTAAAATGACCTAAATATAACCCTGATCTGAGCTAGCTGTAGCTTGCTTGGGCTCCCATAGGATCCTCACAGAGTAAAGCAGAGAACCTCAACAAGATCTCATAAGCAATAACTCAACAGTACTCAGCAGGATGTGGTCTTCTGAACTCCGCCGACACCACCACCCCCTCTTGAAGAACGAACAGGATTGTTTTCATATGCCTTTCCATTAGTGTACGCAGGCATGTAAGCACGTTTACACTCAAGTACATGCAACACATGCTCTTGGCACTGCCCCATCTAACCATGTGTTCGATCCCTGCCACGAGACACGGCGTTTTCTGATTTACGATGTTTTAAATGAATCCAGACTGCACTGTCACATTAGGACTGGTTTCATCTGTTCATATGCTATCATTCAGAATAAAGCTGATGAAATAAACCCTCAGAGTAAAACCAGCCATTTGAGGTCCCACAATGAAGAACAAATCCAAACATCAGCTCAAACTGCTCAAAGCCGATTAATTTACACATTCTAGGACTTACTCATGAAATTGGTATAATTGGTCACTTTACATTGAGTGTTGAAAGGGGATTAAACAGTCAGTCAGAAGTTTATATTGGGTTTTGTGCGACTCTGCGGCTTAACATTCCAACAGTCTCGACACTTTGGACTAAGTATGACTTATCCCATGAGTCACAAGGGCTGGGCGATAAATACAATATTCACAATAATTCTGCTGCCAGTAATAAAAAGCAACATTGTGGATATCTCAATTTTAATGTTTTATTGTTTGTCCGTTAAGTTAAAGGGATAGGATAGTTCACACAAAAATTTAAATTCTGCCATCATTTACTCACCCTCACAAGACTTCCATTCATCTTCAGACCCAAAATGACCTAAATGAGATCGGTTTCTTATATAAAGTGATCGTGTCTCTTCAGATGACTCATTTGGATTAAATTTTTGATGCATTAAATCTTTGGTTGCAGGAACTTTTAATGGATGGACAAAAATGATGAGAGAATATAAAAAATGATTCATTTGTGTTCTAAAAATGAACGAATGTCTTATGGATTTGGAACAACATGAGGATGAGTAAATGACGACAGAATTTAGTGCCCGGTTTCACAGACCAGGCTTAAGTCTCAAACCAAAAAGCATGTTTGAGCCGTCTTAACTGAAAGCAACTTTCACAGGCATATCTTAAAATATGATTATATGATCAATAATCATTAAATAAACAGCAGAGCAATTCCAATAGGGTCCTCTCACCATCAGTGCTTTAACTAAGGCCTAACCCTGACTTAATCTAAGCCCTGTGTGTGGAACCAGGCCTAAATGTTTTTAAAATTCAGGAGAAAAACAAATGGCTTTAACAGGGAGTCTAATTCAATTCCGAGAATCAGTCTTGTTCATTGTCCATTTCAAAGAATAGATTCAAAACTCAATGATTTGTTTGCATCACACACATTTAACATTCTTTGCATGCTATTGTCATATATTATTATTAATATATTTATAAAAATTAGTCTTGAAAAATGGTGACATATTGGGTTATATTTTGGACCTATATGGAAATCACTATTTGGTTGAGATGGTAATTCCTCATATTTAAAATAAAAATACAGAACAAATGCATAAATAGAAATGCAAATTTCAAAATAAATACTATCTGTTTTAACCATATGTATTTTTTCTGAAGAACAGCTGAGGTGACATAAGACATATCATTTTCCACCCCCAGTTTGGCTGTTATTAGCACAAGCTTCAAGTGCACTAAAAACAAACATTAGAGGCGACTGGTCAACACTGCCAACCACAACATACACAGACAGTGAGATAGTCCTTCCTACTGCTGCTGCAGACCATCATTTACGTGTGTGTGTGTGTGTGTGTGTGTGTGTGTCAGAGAAAGAGAGAGAGAGAGAGAGCTCAAGACGACTCTGATTACAGTTTGTGTTTGTTTGCTGTCATCTGAGTCTGTCCAATACTATGATACACTTGGTCTGGTATGGCTGTGAGCGAGCAACAACTACATCACTGCGACATAAATATCACCTCCATAATGCCAGCAGATCCTGCACTCTAAACACACAGCACTACGGATAACCTATCGCTATTCAGTTGCTGTTATTTACTAATGGCACACTGTCATCCGTCTGGTTTAAATGACTTCTTCTGACAACTTTAGTATTTTTCACACTTTCAGTGTCAGCCATGGAAAGTTTGCACCTATATCATACTTTCAAACAGGCAAATTTGGATGTAGTTTTTAGATTTTCTGAAACTTTTGACTTTTTAAACCTAAGAATTGGAACGCAGAGAAATGTGCTGGCAGAAAAACAAGCGTGATTTAATGTGAGATGTCAGACACATTCCTTGGTCGTTTAGTGAACAAAAGTGTTGTTGCCTGTGAGAGCTGGCGGTCTCCAGACCATGCTGGACGCTGGATAAAGACAAAGCGTTTACTCAACCAAACACTGCTTCATAGTGTGTGCCATTACATAAGGTTTGAAAAGATGTGTGCACATACACACACACAAATTGATATAAACAACAGAAGTGGAGATAACAAGAAAAACAACACTATGAATACATCATTTATGGAAGGTTGTCAATTCAAATACTTAACAGAAATATCAAACAAGTACCGGTACTTGCTTTTTTTGAATGAATGAACAGGTCCAGTTTCCACAAAAATATTAAGCAGCATGACTGTTTTTAACATTGCTAATAATAATAAATCTTTCTTGAGCACCAAATCAGCTTATTAGAATGATTTCTCAAGAATCATGTGCCACTGAAGATTGGAGTAATCGTGCTGAAAATTCAGCTTTGCCATCACATGAATAAATTAAAATATATTTTGAAATATATTAAAATTAGAGCTGCACAATATTAAAGAAAAACGTGATATGCAATAAAGCGTTAAATATTGTGATATTTGATGTGCGATACATTAATGCTTTAAGTGTGTAAAATAAATGTTTAAATATATTTAAAAACAGAAAATGATATAACCAACATACATTTTTCACATTCTTTTTGTGAGAAGAAAGCATCCCTACAACTTCCGAAAGTAAACAACAGTATTTCACTGTAGCATAACAGTAAGTGTCATTTTAATGTCAGTATACACCAAGGGGGGTTTAGGGCTTCAGGTAGGACATTATGTTTATTTACAGAAATTGAATAATCAAATGTAAAAAGTAAAACACTGCCTAGCACACAAATTTAAGAAGGTTTATTAGGTTGCTGTCACTTTAAGAGCTGCATGGCTCCAATATGTTGCTCACTTTCTGTGTAACCGTTTACTCCATTGACTGTGACAGACATAACTGACTGTGTTTACGTGAAAACTCATGGGCATTCTGACATAATTTGTGTATTTGGCCATATAAACTGCAGATGAGTTGAAATCGTGATAACGCACTGTCCGAGAGGCGGTTTCATGTGTGCTTTGCTTATTGCGCCTAACAACATTAAAGCTACACTGTGTAGGAATTTCTCCCATCTAGCGGTAAAATCGTATGCGACTACCAACTGAATATTACTTTTTAGCTCCTCCCATTCCGAGGGTATTTTAACTCCTACGGTGGCCGTATTATTTCAAATCTGCCGGCAGTCGCGAGTAATCTCCCCCTCGCATTCGTCACGGTGCCACTGAGTGTAAAAACGCGAAAAGCGAAGCTTGAATTTCAAGGTATGTCCCTCTTTGGCTAATGTATTTTCAAGATGGAGGCGCAACATGGCTTCCGCCATTCGAGCAGCTCACCCGTATGTATTATAAATAACAGATTCTACACTTACGAGAATACTTTAATTAGTTGGTAGAAGTAATTATACATTAATGAGCACATATCATTTTGAAAGAACAAAGTGGTTTTTGCTAAGAATCAACTTAAAAAATTACACAGTGTAGCTTTAAGCATGTCACACCACACATATTTAACAGTCATGTGTCCAGTCTATTCTCTGCTGTCTGCGTCAACCTAAAACTCAGACCTTTTGAAGTATTAAAATCATTCAGTTACAGTAAGCCATTAAGATATGCACATTTTCAATATCGTGCAGCCCTAATTAAAATGTTGTGCCCATTCCTAAATCATCACGAAAAATACATTTTCATATGTCTGCAATGATTATAAGTCCCCCACCGATTTCTGAAAGTCTTAAATAAAATAATTTTATTTAATGATTAATATTTTATGTACCACTCAACGGTAAAGTGCACGTCAGGCACCAGAGAGTTTGAAGACTTTGGAACAGAAACAGATAATTTCAGTCTCTAACACACACACACACACACACACACACACACACACACACAGACAGCGAGTTGACCATCTGTGGCAGTGTGGGAGAGATGAGAGACGCTGAGATGAACAGAGGAAACATGATAAAGGTAAAAAATAAATAATAATACTAAAAAATAAAAGCTAGAAAAGGTTGCAAGAGGGATGAAAGAGTAGACCGCAAACCGTGAAACCATCTGGATAATCGTCGACTGCCAGGAAACTGTCCGACTCCTCCTCCGTTTTCACACAGAGAGCAGACACCAGTTACTGAGATTGTCAGGCTGTTAGTGACAGTGTAAAAACAAATGTGTACATGAAAGAACAATATTTCCCTTTGCTCTGACAATATATCTTCAAACTAAATACTGATTTCAGCTTTAGACCAAATACCTGTGGTGAAAGCAGATCTATTTCAACTGCAACTACGGTCATTATAACCAACAATTAATGACCTAAAAATGCAACATACATAAATCATTCTAATCAACAGCATTTTGAATGCTTGCTGTGTTGACATCTCTTCCATGCATAAAAAAAATCTGTCATTATTTAATTGCAACAGCCATGCATGACGAACAGACACAAATTTAAGTCATGTTTCACTGAAAATCATGCCTTCTGCCTTAGCTCTTAAATCAATCATGATGATGATGTCAATGATGTTTGACCATGTGATGCGCCACAAGGACCAATGAGCTCTGATGATGTCATTGACATCCAACCTGACATGTGAAGCACTGAAAGGCACTATATTTCACTCAAAACCGCGGAGTGCAGGATTTTCTGAGAATATAGACTTAACATTTGATCTGCTCATCAAAACTATGACTTCAAAACATATAAATTTAATTTTGTAATGATTAATATAAATTAAGATGGTTCAAAATGCTTCTTTTGACTATAAGAAAAACAGATTTGGCACTACACGAGGGTTAGTGTGTGTACATGACAGAATTTCCAATCAAGGTCATCTTGATTCTCCTAGCAATCAGGAGATTTGAATGTGCAGCTTGCGCTTATCACTCTGATTGTGTTGGTCAGCAGTAACGTGCTATTGTGATTGGATGATTGAGTTTAGGTTGAGAGAGAGAGAGACAGAGGAATTGTCTGGTGGTGTCAAGACGACTGCAGGGCAAACTGGCAGTTAAGGGTGAGATAAGTATTGAGTATTTACAGATGCAAGCTAAGCTGCCTGGAAAGAGCAGGAGACTGATGAGATCACTGACACGCTTGATAATCAACATTTATCTTATCAAAGAAAACGGCCAAAAGGGAGACAAAGAAAAACAGACAGACACACACACACACACACAAACAACTGAAAAGCACCTTCACAACCACACAAGACACAAGGATTGACACAGAATCTAAGATTTGACCTGAAAACGACAGCATGACTGTCACCTTATAGCTCAAGGCCATGTCTGCCGCTGCCAAACAAAGCAGTTTCACTCAGAAAAGCCATAGTGAAAAACTGTCTGATGGTCAGGGAGTCAGATCTAGTCAGATTTAAACATCATTAAAACCGTTTTTCCCCAATATTGTTTGAGATTCACCTCTAAAACTCCCTAGCAAAAGCTAGATCTGTTAAATCCCTTTGTGGATGAGTATTTATTTAGATTTTTCTCTGTGAAAGAAAATCAATTGAGGCCAATTACTGATTGTTATTCCACAGAAAAACATTCGGTTTTTGTCATCTTTAATCTAAGTGTAAGAACTTGTGCTGACCTCTGAAACGACTTCTTTTTTGGCAGACATCAATAAACCCTCTTATTTTTAAACCACTTGTCAAAGTGACCACTTTTTATGACCCAATAAATTCCTGGTGGATAAAATCATGTCTTGAAAAATATAAATATAAAATATCAACTGCCGTTCAAAAGTTTGAGGTCGGTAAGATTTTTTTAATATTTTTAAAAAATCTGGAGAAAAGTCTCCAGACAGTGCTGTCAAAGAAGAATTATCTACAGAACCAGTAAAATGCTGTGCCTTTCACAGATCTGAGACCAGAATGAAATGTATACAACCGAAAATAAAACACAGTCGGAATGGGATCAGTGCTTAGCTAAACAAAAAATAACCAAAATGTTGGGACAAAACATATATTCCCTTAATAATCGCTGGGATAAAGTAATTTGCATACGATGCTGGATAAAACACTGAAGACTTGCACACACATTTGTTACTATCAAGAGAAAATTCCACAAAGAGTTCCTCATGTCAGATTCCACTGTCCATTAAACACGTAATACTTCCACCCCTTTGAGGAACTGGTTTAATTCTGTTGACACTTTTGAAATTTAGCCTTGAGGTTTTTAATCTTAGATGGGTGTTATGATTTCACTTTTCTAACTTTAGTGTGTAATGTTGCTGTTTGAGCATAAACAACATCTGCAAAGTTCAAAGCACAGGGAGATATTTTCTTTAAAATAAATTGCTTTTTAAGGATTACAACAAACGGCTGGTAGGGACTATTCCTCCCCGCATTCCTCATAGTGACATCACCAACCCCAATATTTGCATAAACCCCGCCCTGTAACAAGATTTATAGATTATCAAGACAGAATATGCTAATCAATGACTAGAAGATAACTACACATAAGCTACATAAATTCATCAACTAACCATTTTGAAATGTTGTCTAATGTCTACATTTTTTCACTTGAGTCTCTCCATCTTTCTGACTCCAGTTTGAACATAATAGGGCTAAAAGTTTTTGAAATTTTCAGTACATGTCTGTGTGAGGTAATCGAAGCTGCTAAGGACAAAAACTCTTGAAGCTCCGCCCCCTGTGCCGGGAGCAGCAGCTCATTTGCATTTAAACAAAACGATAGGCGTTTTTGCTCACCCTCAAAAAATGACAACTTTAACATGCTATATAAAAATATCTGTGGGGTATTTTGAGCTAAAACTTCACATACACACTCTGGGGACATCAGAGATTTATTTAACATCTTGTGAATAGGGCAATATACCACCTCTTTAAAAAAATGTTTTTATTTTTGAATAGCTAAACCTGGCTCTCACCATGAACATAGCCAAAGAAGCTGCAATGACGTTAAAAAATAAAGTCTATTTATTTGATCAAAAAATACTAAACAGTAATATTGTGAAATATTATTACAATTTAAAATAATGGTTTGATATTTTAATATCTGCAACCACTGTCACATGATCCTTCAGAAATCATTCAAATATGCTGATTTGGTAACATTTCTTATTATCATCAATGTTGAAAACAGTTTCGCTGCTTAATATTTTTGTAGAAACCATGATACGTTTTTATTTTCAGGATTCTTTGATGAAATATCCAAAAAGAACAGCATTTGTGTGAAATATATTTTTGTAAAAATTAAAAAAAAAAAAAGTTATTTTGATCGATTTAATGCATCCTTGCAGAATAAAAGTATTTAAAAAATCTAACTGAGCCCAAACTTCTGAACAGTAGTGTAAATGTAATAATAAAATATTGCTTTATTAGTAAAACGTTTTCTAATTGTAACATTTTCTGATGCTAAATATAATAACTGGTGTGACATGATGGAGCTTTTCATTGGGTTGAACAGTGATTTATTTTCATTCACCTGTTCCCAACAGAAAAGTCTTTCAGAAGGATTCCTTTGGTGCATGTTAATTTTGCGACATCTGTCCTGACTGCCCTTTCCAGGAATTTGAGGGAAGCTGTCTAGTCGGTGTGCCCTCACCCCAAACCCTGATCCCCTGGGACTTTCAGCATCTCGCTCTGTTTGTCACGGGATCTGGCTAAGGAGGTAATAGCTTAATGCAGTCAAAATCAAAGACCATGGATGTCACATGTATTCTGAGTCGAAAAGGTCATATAACTACACTCACTCACACACATTCATACTGAAAGGCCTTTCAGGGGAGCATGAATATATGGAACAATTATGAACTTGTTAAATAATAGACACATGGACACAATTATATGTGACAAAATTTCCTGGAACACACATTAATACTCGATACTCATTCTCTCACACACACACACACACACACACACACACACACACACACACACACACGAGATCTCTATCTGTGGAACATTCAGCACTTCTAACAGTCATGAAGTGATGACAGACTCATGAAGAATCATGTGATCTTTGCTCTACTCCACTCTGTGTGTGCCCTTGTCACTGTCATATGATGCATATAGGTCAGAGAGGCGTCTCTTCACTGCTCATGTGCCAGTCTATGTTTGGATGGGGTGACCAGAGCACCACACTTACAGTTTAACCGAGAAGACCATAATGTGAGGACAATCAGAGGTCAAGAATTCAAACTTTCCTATCACATTTGCTTGGAGCAACTTTCACCCCTTTAGGAAATACATGATGCTATGGAGACATTTAGAAAACTTAAATGACTAATTTAAGTGACAGACAAGCATTAAAAGATACCCCACCAGAAAAAAGAAAAGAAAATCAATGTTCAAGGCACTTTATAAATGGGATGCAAACTTTACCCAAAAGTATTACACGAAAACACAATCGAATACATTTCTTTATTTTATGCACTGTAAAAATATATAATCAGTAAGCTATGACTGCATATGTTTTTACATTAATGTAACACATCAAAATAAGTTATGAAATGTTCTACTTTTTTTACAAGTTATTCAAGATTCAACAAATTTTTTTAAGTCAGTAAATGTAGCCTAATTTAAGTTGAAATGACATGAACATCCAAGTTGATTACTTAAATATTTGAGGCAGCAACTTTTTTACAGTGTGATAACCATTTACATTTTGTCTATTTCATTTCAATGCTTATTTAAAGTGTATTAATAGAAAACAATTTTTTGGGAACCATGTCATTTATTTTATACATTTTGCCTGTTTAATTTCAAGATTTATTAAACTTTTATTGATAGAATAAAAAAATCTGGGTTTAAACTGCATTTAGAGAACTTATAAAATGGGCTCTTATAAAACCGAGTCTAATAAAACACTATTTATTTGACCTCCTGAGGTGGACGGTTTTCTGATGGATAAGAACTTTCTTTAGCTGACCATTTATTGAAAAGTGCCTCCAACAATAACATTTGAGCAATGTTGTTAACGCAAGCCCAATATTATTTATATTACGCAATAATAAGAGGCAACAGAACAGTTGCAGTAAAAAGAACAAAAAAGCACATTTTGCAACAATTTCATCTTTGAATCACTAGTAGGCCCCCTGGGGCTCCGAAGTCTCTTTTTATATCTAATCAGATAAAGAAAAGCCAGTGTTTTCACTGAGAGGTTCAACACTGCTTCTGGATTCTCTCCCAGATATGTTCCTTCGGTGATGGCATAATTACTCAAATAATTCAATTAGCTGCATACCAGCAAAATATACTGTATGTTCCTCAGAGGGAACTCAAGTGAGAAGAAAAAGAGCAGCACTTGGAAAACCAACACTGGAGATTTACAATACCCAGAACCAATAACACACGACCACAGAGCACAATATTAAATAATATGGGTTATAAAATGTTATGTGTAACGGGTTGTGTTAATTTAGAACACTACAAACAATACAAGCAAGAACAACTGCTATAAACAGTAGGCTAGATTTTAAATAATGCAGAGATAAACCTATAAGAGCAACTAGAAACTGTCAGGATGCCTTGAATTTTAGGTAAATAAATTTACAAATTTGAAAACTGCAAACAATGGAGTTCTCTGGCATCATAAACTCCAATGCGTGTGTGAAAAAAATAGCCTGTGCTCAAGCAAAATACCAAGCTTATTATACAGTAACCTCTTTAAAATAACCTGACAGAACTGGGATCCTCATTCAAGGAAAATATATGAGACACTAAAGCTATACAAAATGTAGTGGGTGATTCAGAAACTGTGATTGTGAGAAGAAAGCTAGATCAAAGACAGCTAAACTTTGTAATTCCACCTGACAGTCAACATTTCAAGACTTCCAACCAGTTTGTGATTTGCTCAACTGAAGAGAAATAGATAAGGCAAAATTAGCTCTAAACAGAGGAACTGAAAACCCTCAAGATTTGTGAGTTTATTTATGACACATACTTCAATATGTCACAAGCCATGGGTGAGCTATGATGAATCTAGAGAGATTTCAGTGTACCAAGGAAGCATGACAGACGAAATCCACTCTCATGTGGATTGCAAGATACTCTATATATAAATCTAACAGATCACCCATCTCGTCATGATAGTATTGCAATGATAACATTTATATTATTACTCTGGATTATCAGCAATAAACTGGGAATGAAATAAACCAGGGCCATGGGCTGATTAGAATGAGAGGGAGAAAGAGAGAAGTGGTTCTGTTATCACATCTTTAGCTTCCCCTGCATTCTCAGAGGAAAACCGTTACATGCGTTCTGCAGCATTTTAGAAGTGTCTGAGCAAACTCAAGCTTTTCACTTTAGGTACAAAACTTATTTTACAATACCTACAAGAGCCTAGACAGATGTCGTGCCACTGTAGTATATGTTAAAAATAGCCATACCTCTAAATTCACAAAGCAAACAAGTAGGTTAGTCTCGATTACAGCCATCAGTTCCCCAAATCGGAGTATCATCCAACATGGCCCGTAATGATATTTTGTAATTGAATGCATCTGTGCTGATTTAATAAGCTTGCTGCAAAATATCACAGTGTGTTTGGATATGATTAAAGACATTTCCAGGTCATGTAACTGATTCATTTGAGCAATAAAATAAAAATAAAAAACTTTTTCAGCTATATGGCCGTTTAGGGAAGAAAGTATACCGTCTGACATGTTTCTCAAGCCTGTTAAAAATCAGAACATGGTCATTACCATCATTGTTTGTTACAGTCTGAAAGAATGAATAACCTTCTGTAGTGATAAGCAAATGTATTCTTTCGGTCATGAACTAATCATTTTTTTTATAAATAAGCCATGTCCTCGAACAAATCGCTGTCGTATGCTTCCATGGAGACTTATATCTTTCGTTCATCAAAGTCCCTTTCTTTTGACTGCTTTCCTTGTTTCAAGCTACTGACTAGTAAGAGCTGTGAAGATGATTTCATTAGTTGAATCAATTGAAAGAACACACTTCCTTCAGTGAATAAAAGTCGTTGTTTTGAGGCAGCACAGAGTTAATCTTGTTCACAATAAAGAAGAGAGAAATTATGTGTAGAAATTACTTTTTTGTCTAATATTGCATGACTAAAGTCATAGCTTTTTCCAGCATGTGACAAATGCGCTGTTTGTGTTGTATAGGAAAACGTGAATGAATGATGCATAAACACTTAGGTCCATAGTCTTATAGTAGATTAGCAAGCATGGACATTTTAATAAAGTATCATAAGACTTGATGCTTTGCTTTCAACGAAACAGGAGTGAATGATTCAAAGACTCACTCATAATCATATGCACTTGTCGCCACCCATTGGCGTAACAACATAGTGTTACTAAGTGTACTTACTAAATTAATCGGATAACGGATTTAAAAAAAACTCGAATCACTGGAATGAATAAAAGTTATCAAAATATATTTTTTACAAGAAACTTAAGAGCTTTTTTACAACAACACTGAGACAGAAAAATAACAACACTGACATTTTTAGGATAGGCTACATCTCTGCTAGCATCCGCAGTTCTTCCAAACACATTCATTCGTTCTTTTGATAAAATAGCAGAACTCTCACCTTCATCTAACAGTCGCTCGAGGTGGTTGAAAATGCCACAGAAGTTTGGCAGGCTGCTCATCAGTTTCTTGTCATTCATGAGCTGCATCAGATAATCAGGAGTCGGCTTAGGCTTCTCCTTCGTTTCCATTTCCCCAACCATGTTTAAAATAATGGCCCAAAAAAAAAGCTTAAAAAAATGTGTTCAGCTTTAGAAAAATACGAAGCCCCCCACAAAAACGCAAACTGAGGGGTATGATATATTTTCCGTTTTATTCCAAACTTTTGACCTGACGTTGTTACTTTTCAAACACAAAGTTCCAACTTTGTATCACCCTCAATCATCAGTTTTAAAAAAAAACTGATGACGCATTTAACGAAACGAATCTGCGCGAAAGTTCTTATTTGTTTGTAGAATGTTTGCAGTCAAATAACTCCAAAAACTCCCGCATGCCCGCTGAGATTTGTTCGTCTCTCCTCTTCTACAGAGTATGTTTTAGAGCCACCACACCAAACCTCTATCCAGGCTGTTGAAAACAGCTTCTTCTCCTCCCAGGACTTTTTCAACGACCGTCGATATGTTCAGTGCACTTGAATAACGGTTTTAAAGCAGGGGCGATGTTCACTTCTAGGCTCTCTCGCGCTGTGGAAACTCCTTTAGTCGCGCCTGGTGTTTCTGTTCAGTGCCGTGCGTTCTCTCCCAAAGCTGTCTGTCAGTCACATGATCATGATCAACCCTACACTGCTCAACATTGCCATCGTGCGAAGTCGCCAATGGGAGGAGAAACCAGCACAATTCTCTCTCTCTCTCTCTCTCTCTCTCTCTCTCTCTCTCTCTCTCTCTCTCTCTCTCTCTCTCTCTCTCTCTCTCTCTCTCTCAAACTTGTACACATACTTGTCTGAGGAGGAGCTCCCATTCACAACGTTTTTCTTACATTAAAGTCATTATGAATTCTACAGACTTTTTGTATATGGGAAGCCAGCCATGGGCTAGAGCCAAGTTGTTTCACATTTTTTAAATAAATATGTAATTGGACATTCGAACGGGGCTAACGTTCTGGCAATGTTCTCTTAAAGTTATGAACAAACGTTCTTCTAGTAGGCCTAACGTTAGGGTTAATAACTCATCAAAATGTTAGCACCAAAAAAAAAAACTATATTTTTGAATGTTCAGAAAATATTTTCATAACATAGTGAGAACATTCACAAATGAGCACTTTTGTTTAGTTAGGCAATTTTCTTGTGTGACAACCAGCCAAGGTGCACTTTATAACTCTAAACCTTTCTATATTTTCAGACATTCTGGCCTCATAAAACATACACACACTCAAAAACCCCGAAGCGATGACATGAGGAAAAAGTGGGTATTTTTCTGCATTCCAATGCATTACAAAATATTTAACCATGGACTGTCTCAGCGATAACATTATCTTGAAGGAAGCATGGTGGATATCATGGTCTTTAAAATCCAGTTTGACTAGTGTCTGGACTTTCCTGTTTCAATGACCTTGTTTTATAAGCATGTGTTATACATGTTCAAACGCCACGATTTCTGAGAGTGCGTGAAACATCTCAGCCAAGTCTTGAGAAAAAGAAGAGAGGGGAATGAATGGGCTTGGGGGAACAGGAAAAGTTTTCATCAGTCTGTGCAGACCTCCTCTTTCCTCTGTGAAGTGGGCAGCATTCTTATGTAGATGAACACAGACTTCAGCTATTGCTCTCGCAACAGCAAAAGGCCAGAGTGAGAGGCCCTCCTACAGGGAACAGTTTGATGATGAAATGCTGACCTGGGATCAGATTTGTGCCATGTGACATTTTAAGCAATGGTAAATGCAAAAAGAAACAGAAAGTTAGTGTTCCTGCTGCCTTTGTGATTGTACACTGAGTGATCGTGAAGGGTGGCATGGGTTAGCATGCTAAACTATACGCACACACTACATTTTTTAATAAAATAAAAAAACATCATCAGTGCATTTTTCTAGTAAAAATATAAAAAATATAGAGTAAAGATCAATTTACTTGAGACAAAATATATAGAATGTATTATATTCTATTATATATTTTGTATTAGCTATATACCACATATTGGACTTTTTTCTTGTTTTAAGCATACACTGTAAAAAAAAAATGTTGGTTTAACTTAAAAAAGCAAGTTACCTGGTTGCCTTCAAATTTTTAGTTCGTTGTAATTAAAAATTTTAGTTAAAACAATGAAGAGGAATGGTTTAATTAACAGAAACTCAAAATAGTATGTTCACACATTAGTCATCGAAGTTAATTTGACAAAAGATAAAAAGTTGTGATAACAAATCATGAAAATATTTTTTTACAGTGGTTGAAATTTCTTTGAGGTTTTTTTTTTTTGTTTTGCTTGCTTTTAAACAAAAGCAAAAAAAATTGAGGATCACGGTTTATGGCTAAAACATTACCTAGCAGAAAACTGTCAAGTCACAGTGTGTATGAGTATATAACAGAAATTTCAGTGGTCAGAACATTCCTCCGGGATGCTATGCGACCCTTTATACTCTTATTTTTCACTATGGGGAGTCAGATGGGTGCTAATTTGCCAGGCCGTGGAGATGAAAGTGAGGATGGTATTAGCCTGGGCATCAAGGGATTGGAATGCAGGCTATTTAGCATGGGAGTCAGACAATCCCCAGGGCCTCCCATCACCACAGCACAACGGCTAAATAAATAGAGAAGTAATTAACAGACTAGTGAGAGAACAGACCGTTTCATTACTGCACCTTCTTCTTCTGATAGAGAGAGAGAGAGAGAAAACAGTTCACCAGGCAAAGCCATGCAGTGAGATGTATTGACAAAAGACTATGTGCAAATCTTTGGGGGGAAAAAAGGAAAAACACACAATAGTCATTTGATTGACACCTCAGTAAGATTATTATAGGCTTTGAGCAAAACAAGAATTTAATTGTCTTTGTGGAAAGTTACAAAAAAACTAGTCAGATTTGTTATGCTGATGTGCACATCACACACACACATCCTCTTTTAACAGAGGCTTATTGAAGCATTAATTTAGTGATGGCTGTGACCATTATTAGATACAACTGAAATGTGCAAAAAAAATTACAAAAATTCAAATAGGGTTTCACTATCTCTGCCATTGGTTGTACAAACAGATAGGGTCTGTTTTATAATGTGTACAAACTTCACATTTTCTATTGTGATATATGAGTTCTTGAATGAGGAAAATGTAGGGCGGGAGTGGATGAGATGTCAGTTGCAAGAGGGAGGGAAATATGCTTTTGATTAAAGACTATGAGAGCACGTGAATTTTAAATGAAACAATAATGTGTGTGGATAGATAATTTATAATAAACTGCAATAATCCATAAAAATGGATTTAACTGTTTTCAGCTTAAGGGGTCATGACATGAGAAATCATGACATGTCAAAAGTCTTTGTAGCCTACCATTAAAACATCCTGCAAGTTTTATTACGTATAAAACCTCCTACTCATTATAAACAAAGCTTTTATTTAGCTAATCGATCTCCAAAAAACGGCTTGTTTTGTTTTTCCGGGACATCATACGGGTAAATACATTTGCATATGATTGCCTGCAGAGCGAATAACAACGAATTATAGCCTACATCATCACACCATAGGCCCCTCCCACTGGCATTCAGTCACTTTAAAGGGTTAGTTCACCCAAAAATGAAAATTATCCCATAATTTACTCACCTTCAAGCCATCCTAAGTGTATATGACTTTCTTCTTTCAGCCTAACACAATCAGAGTTATATTAAAAAATATCCTAGCTCTTCCAAGCTTTATAATGGGAGTGAATGGTACTCATTTTTTTGAAGCCCAATAAAGCACATCCAAAGCATCATCCATACATCTAATCCATAAGGCTCCAGGGGGTTAATATAGCAGCCTTCTGAAGGAAAGCGGTGCTTTTTTGTAAGAAAAATAAATATAACTATTTAAACCCTAATTGACTTCCGGTAACGGGCGTATACGAGAGTCTAGTTCCGGCGGAAGAGTGACCTCTGACCCGACTCATGATGTATTGATGAACGCGGAAGCGCAGAAGAGGATAGAGTAAAACAATTATAAGTCTAAAACGAGAATTTTTAAAGTAAAATGTCAGAAAAGCTTGAGTTTGTTGCCCGGCCCTATTTGTTTGCACAGCGAGAGGCGTCTACTCTCATCTAAGCTTATGCCACTCCTACATCATATATGCCGGATCTCGACTCTCTCGTGAATGTGCGGACGGACGTTACCGGAAGCTAGCGATTACAGTATATAAAGTTATAATGTTGTTAGCATTATAAACAAATAAAGTGATCATTATGTCACGTCAAAAACAAATAGAAGCCATTATAATCACTGACACCGTCTACACTGGATACAATATACAGACACACATTCAGTTTCTGACATACTCAATGCGCTTGAGTCTGTCGACAACAGGACAAATGGAAGATTGAAAGAACGTTCGCTTTGGATAAAAGCGTCTGCTAAATGATTAAACGTAAATGCCAAAAAGTACATTCAAATAAGTTAGACAGTTTTTATTCATGCTGACTTTAAGAAGTACGGAGCCCCGTACATGGTGATGGAAAAATTACTGGCGGAAAAATTATATGTCAAAGTTTTTGTGTTCTCTTGCAAATGTTTTGTGTTGTCCCAAGAAACGTTGGTTTCGCTTGAAAAAAAAAAAAACTTTAAAAAAACCTCACATATATTATATATATATTCCACCACCATATCCCTAGGGGCTCAGTAATGAGGACTGTAAGCTGACAGGAAAACCATTTGAAAACTTTATTTTGGTCATAAGACAAATGGCATTATTGTTAAAAAGATACAGGGAACTCATGCAACTGTTTTGCTTTCATGGGCAGACAGGCTGGCAACTACTTGTGACATGGCGATGAGAGTGTGTGTCCCAGTTGTGTGATTATGTTAAACAATGTTTGTTCACAGTTTGTTTGTGAATGACTGTATATTTTTGCATGTTTGCATGTGTGTTTGGGTATGAATGTGTGCTCATCTAACAATCATGTCTATGTACATAAGCATCCAGTGTGTGTGTGTGCGTGTGTGTGTGTGTGTGTGTGTGTGTGTGTGTGTGTGTGTGTGTGTGTGTGTGTGTGTGTGTGTGTGTGTGTGTGTGTGTGTGTGTGTGTGTGTGTGTGTGTGTGTGTGTGTGTGTGTGTGTGTGTGTGTGTGTGTGTGTGTGTGTGTGTGTGTGTGTGTGTGTGTGTGTGTGTGTGTGTGTGTGTGTGTGTGTGTGTGTGTGTGTGTGTGTGTGTGTGTGTGTGTGTGCGTGTGTGTGTGTGTGTGTGTGTAGAATGCTGTATGTCTGGGAATGTACGTTGGGTATGACATGGTGAATGAGGCATGTTTTGCCACTGGGCCTTTCTGTCTAACAGAGTTGGTTTGTAGCCTGTCGGTACTCTGCAATAGCGTGTGTATATATTAGTGGAATATAGAATGAACATGCTTTGTTATGATGAATGCCGAGAGACTATTAAGTGTCTATCCCACGTCATAGCACACATACCAAAGCCAAGAAGGAGTTAAACAGGCAAGTGCATTTGCCTTTGCTCTATGCACGCATACTGTTCTGTCAACAAGCCAAACAAGCTTTACATTCAGCATGGGGCCTGGGTCAGTTGAAAGGTCAAAGTTCATCCCATGCTTAGGCTTCATGTCTGCATCTTCTGACATTCCATTATAATCTATTGATATAGTGGAGCAAAGTATCCATGTAAAGCAAGGAATGATACACAGACATTTATGGCATTAAGATAATTTATTATTCATTGTGTTGTATTTATTACAATTTATATTTTTTTAACATATTTTGTTAAACATATACACACACACACACACACACACACAGGTTTGGTGTTGGTCCGATTTTTTTTGTTTTTGTTTTTTAAATAGAAGTCCCTTAAGCTCACCAATGCTGCATATTTTTTTTGTAATATTGTGAAATTAGTAAAATTGTAAAATAGTAAAATTGTGAATAATTACCCCAGTCTTCAGTGTCACACGATTTTTCGGAAATCATTTTAATATGCTGATTTGGTGCTCAAGAAACATTTCTTATTATCATCAATGTTAAAAATGCTATGCTATTTTCCTGTTTAATAATTGATATACGTGATAAAAAAATTGTCCAGGATTCTTTGACAAGTAGAAACGTCAAAAGAACAGCATTTATTTGAAATATGTTTTTTTTTTTTGTAACAATTTAAAAGTCTTTACTGTCACTTTTGATCATTTGAATGCATTCTTGCTGAATAAAAGAATAAACTTCTAAAAAAAATGAGTAGTGAACTCACAGTAGTGAATTTATATAAATTGTACATAATTATATAAAAACCGCATTAAAGAAAACAAGGACTAGCTCCTATATAGTTAATTGTGAGTTGCATTGGCAAGAAGGAGATTGCTAAAAAATGTGTGTAAATTTACACTGAATGTGACAATAATTCTGTGAGCTACTGCCCACATAAATAACACTGAATTTTTTATCTTTTTATCCTTATTTAGACCATCAGTCTCATTTCAGAAGGACTCGAGCATGCAGTGAGAATGCGGTCTCTTAAATGTGTGTAGTCTCAAATGATTCCTCATTTCATGATTACACTACAAGTCATATCAAAATCCTTTCTGCATCACTGCAATTCATATGTGGCCTGCAGGCATTTCAGCAGATACTCTTAAGACCACCTCCAGTGAGGCAGCCCACCTTAGCTGTAGATTCAGCTGCCCATCACCTGTCACTCACCTGTCAGCTGGTGGTCCAACTGCTGGGAGGCCAAAGTGAGACAATTTGTTGCTCTGTTTGAAGGATAATTTAGTCAGCTTGAGAAAAGCACCACTTTTTTCTTTCTGAAATAAAAAAGAACTCTAGACTGGGGTTCACACCTGTGGCTCCCTTAAATTCAGAGGATGAAACTTTTTCTCAACCATATTCTGCTGGAACATTCTGAATGTGAAGAAAACCAAAGGAAATTAATCTTCTCAAAAAGCATCAGTACTCATGCTAGAAAGAATTAAATATTTATTTGTATATATGATCATGTTTGGACATACTTTCTTTTGCATCCTCTGCGCTTCTTTTAAAGGTGCAGTAAGCGATTTCTGAGAAATACTGTTGAAAGTGGATCAGACCGAGCACCAAAACACCCTTAGCCAATCAGCAGTACTCATGAGGGGGGAGGTGCCTGGTGTTCAATAATTGGGGGCGGGGCTATCAAGAAAGGGGAGTGATCCTTTTCGGAAAGGGGGCATGTTTGGATTGATGATTTCAAATATCAACATTTTAATCAAAAATCTGCGGAATTAGGTGGAATGAATTTAAAAGTGCTTGACTTTTATTGCTAGCTGAAATTATAATAGAAATAGCTATACATTATTTTATACAATTACTTCTTATAACATTTAGTTGTATCAATAAATTGCCAGGGCTGAGGGAAAGATTTTTGTGAATATTAGGAGTTCTACGTATTTTTTAAATTCAACTTTCTGTGGAGAAGATTGCGTACATCCCTGATGGTTGAAACTAAGAATTACATCAGATGTATTCATTTTCTAAAACATCGTGTAACCTGTTTATTTTTGTTTCTCTGATGCCCAGATCTCTAATCTATTATCTTCAGATGCCGAGAATGCATTAGTGTTTTATCAACACTGAATAATACAGTGCCACCGTACTCATTTCTCTCTCTGGTTTATCCACAACAGCTATTTTAGCTCCATTCCTCCCCACCATCACCCCTTTTCATTCTCCCACCACTTATTTCTGCACAAAATCATTGGTATTCACTAATAAAGACCTCAGAGACATAATGCAGGAGACATAGCCCCGTTACAGAAATAGATTTATTGCTAATCCATTATGCATAGTGGGTAATGTAACATATCCAATGCAGAGGCGCACAGCGGGAGGAAAAAGAGGGTTTAAGTGCATTGAACATTAGACTGGAAAACTGGAGAGCAGAGAAACCCACAGGCATCACAACATGCCACCCTGCAAGTAGATGGGCAGTCCTGGCCTCCAACCACACTTCCATTGCTGCCACTTCATCTCTTCTTCTTTCCCTCTCAATAAAAAGGAAAGTTCGCTCAAGGCAAAGAGATACCCTGAGGTGACTCTCAAACCCACATGTAGCCACTAAATGCTAATAGGCACGGAATGATGCCAGACAGTATGGAAATCGGCGTACTGGTGTGAGGCTGTGGGGTTGATGCGATTCAGTTCAGAAAAATGCTCACATCATTTCACATCTCTGTCTTTCTTTTTTATTTTTTCTTAATTTAAAAAGGGCCAATGTACATAAATCAAAATTCAAATACATGCAAATGAACTCCAGTTAGCTGAAAGGCTTATTTTCATTAACAGTCCCTTTGCAAAATGAAAGGAAACAGCCCTTAAATTAATACAATAGAGATCAAAAGCATATACAGCTCAATTAAATACAATTAAGTAGCACACATACTGTACATTATGCTTAAGATAATAAAATTATATTATGATTTTGAGCACAATTTAAGCTTTACATGGATATAAAAGCCTGATATTTAAATCCTGATCACCCTGTTAGGGTTTATTTTGCGATAGTCACCGGCTAAAAGCCCATTTACACCAAGAACTAACTATAAAGATATCTAGAATGGTATTAGCGTCCACACCAACATACGATAACGTTCTGTTTAATATAAGAGCACAGCAGTTTTGTATCCTGAGACCTTAAATGCTCAAGCTCTATAAAGCATGATGGAGACTTATTGGCTGTCAATGTTTTTATCATGAAAAAAAATTAAACAATTATTTGGAAAGTGATTCCAACGATATCGTGCATCTGTGCCGTTATCGTTATAGTTGTGGTGTGGCTATTCTTCTACATTTAGAATGATTTTTAAAACTACATAGTTATCGTTGTCATTCATTATTATCCTTATCACCCTTGATGTGAACGGGCCTTAATTATACAGTATGCCTTATTTATTTGAAAAAAAAAGAGTTTATTTTCCAGTTTAAACAAACCCATACGGTATGTGCTATTTATTCTCACGCACAAAGTCTTTTTTGTTTTGTTTAGGTTTTAGTCAGTATGAAGGGAAATGGTAAACGCCATTTGGATGCTTTTAGGCAAACTGAATCTCAATGACTCATATCACATTGACCGCAGTGGTTCATTTATGAACTTTACAAAAGGGGACATTCACTAAAGTGTTGCCAGCATCATAACAATTAGGGTTGATTTATGGGCAACAGAGGGAGATCAATATGTTCAAGTTGACACCTTGGGCACTGGGCCGGTTGAGTGCTATAGATAGGTCTTTGTAAAGCCCTTCACATCACCACCTTACCTCCGCTGCATGTCGCACATGCCCCAAGGTCCTGGTGCCCTTGTCACATATCCAAATGAGAGACAGATGGCTATTAATCGGGGGGGTGTGACAGCCATGGCCGACCAAGATGTGTGTCAGAGACAGGCATGATTACAGGAATCTATGCCTTGTTTTTTCCACTGGTTGATCCAAGCCGATATAACACTGATTCAGGGAGAGATAGAGTCTTGGGACAGAAAGAGTCCAGAGAGCACGTCTGTGGTATCAAGATAATCTCGTCTGTCTTTCACATTGATGACAGATACATTAAGGATCACCTGGTTCGCACGTCCACTTCATGATCAATGGATGTAATTAGATAGATATCTATTCCTGAGTTTGATTTGGTTTCAAAATGCCAATCAGTGAGGGTTTGACGGATCGAAAGGCTGTGGTCTGTTGTTTTTAGAACAGAGAAGTGACTTCATTAATTGAGCCAGCAGTCTAAGCGATGACATCACCACAGCTGCCCACGGATTGATCTGTCGGTTCCAATCGTCCAACAGATCAGATGAGCAATATCTGAAAGTCATATGACTGCCTCAGAATACACTGATGAAATATTCTGAAAGACCGATGACTTAGAAATAGCTCAACCAAAAAAAAAAAAAAAAAAAATGTACTCACCCGCATGTTTTTCCAAACCTGTATCTATCCACAGAAAATGATTTCACCAAGTATAACATATTCCTGGATCAAAATATTTGTTGATCCTGGAACAAAATTTCAATCAACCAATCAGATTAAGTTTACAGTTTATGTCAAGTTTAGGCTTACAACCAGGGTTTGGTGCTTCTATATCAGTGTTACTCACCTATCATTTCCCTCTGATTTTAGGGATAACTTATGGGGTAAGGTTTAGGGGTAGGGATATGGTTATGATTACATTTTTGGACAGGAATGTTGTCCCAGGATCAACAAAATATGTGGACCCAGGAGCGCGACTAACTGCAAAATCAGGACGTGCTATCATCCCGTCAATGAAGGTACACTCCATATATCCAGATCTTCTACTCTGTAAGTCTGTGATTTTGATAAATACAGTGCTATGCATAAGTTTAGACACCCATGCTAAAGTTGACTAAAAAGAGGAATAAAAAATCATCTTTTGGAAATTGAACTTAATGCCTTAATTTAAAAAAATAGGAAAAATCCAACCTTTAAGGACACCAATTTTCTTTGTAAATGAATAATGTATCGTGAATAAATAAATGTTCTTCCTTAAAATACAGGGTGCATAAGTTTGGACACCCCTATGTTAAATTCCCATAGAGGCAGGCAGATTTTTATTTTTAAAGGCCAGTTACTTCATGGATCCAGGATACTCTGCATCCTGATAAAGTTCCCTTGGCCTCTGGAATTAAAATAGCCCCACATCATCACACACCCTTCACCATACCTGGAGATTGGCATGGAGTACTTTCCATAAGATCATCTCTCAATGCAAATCAAACCAGCTGTTAGGCTAACTGAAATAAAACCATGCCAATCTCCAGGTATGGTGAAGGGTGTGTGATGATGTGGGGATATTTTAATTCCAGAGGCCAAGGGAACTTTATCAGGATGCAGAGTATCCTGGATCCATATAATAACTGGCCTTTAAAAATAAAAATCTGCCTGCCTCTATGGGAATTTAACATAGGGGTGTCCAAACTTATGCACCCTGTGATTTAAGGAAGAACATTTATTTATTCACGATACATTATTCATTCACAAAGAAAATTGGTGTCCTTGAAGGTTGGATTTTTCCTATTATTTTAAATTAAGGCATTAAGTTCAATTTCCAAAAGATGATTTTTTATTCCTCTTTTTAGTCAACTTTAGCATGGGTGTCTAAACTTATGCATAGCACTGTATAAGCTTACTTAATCTAAAACCGCATGAGGCGTATTAATTACATTTATGGTGTGACTAATTTTACACAAAGACTGATAAGATGGTGTCAAAGGTTTAGCAAAATCCTGAGCTGAACTTCTGTAACAGTAGATGTGCTAAAAGAAGAGAAGCACATGTTATTTGGTTGTGTGTACATTTGTCTTTTAAGCTCAAAGGGCTTTTGAGGGACAAGTGGGATAGAGCGAAAATTCTCAGTGTGAAGCAACTTACTCTACAGAGTCATATAAACAGACTTGGAGGGTTTGAAACGGATCCAACGACATTAAAAGCAAACAAGAAAATAAAAGCCACATTTTATAGCTTCATTTTAAACTGTTGTCCTCTCTGTTAGCCTGCACGTTAAGTTCAAAACCAGATTCACCACAAACATTTTTGCCACATACCACATTGGGGAATAATATGGGACATAATCATATTGTAAAACAAATCCAGCTTCTTTGAGATCATCATTTTGTTGTATTGTTTCAGCAAACTCATACTCTCTAAGTCAGTATTGTGTTGAGTAGTGAAATGTATATTCTCTATAGCCCAAAAAAGCAAATGTGTCATAAGGATCACATTGCTTTCACTCTATAGAAGGAAATGTGCTCTGTTTATCTTTACACACCTGGAATTGTCTTCAAAGTTGTCCAAAACAAGTAACAAAAGAAACTGGATCAAGAGCCTGTGCTCAAAGTATTCTTGGCAAATGATCTATTTTCTTTCTCAGGAATGGGGTGTTGCACATTACACACATGTTGAAGGAAATATCTCTAGGTTCCACTACGTCATGGCCATCTGCCGAAATCAGATTCTCTACTCTCTGATCTCACTCAGTTTATATTTAATGTCAGCGCACACAACAACAGAGTATGAAGACTGCAGCACAGCCCATGAGGCATAACACTGTCAGCTTCACCACATCATAAAACCCTGGGTGGGGAAGTACTATATATGTTTATGATTGCTTCAACCATACTCTGTAATGAAAAACACATGATACTACTATACTATGTCAGTGCAAAATCAAAAGAAACAAGAGTAGACACGATAAAATGAAATTCAGTAATCAAATCAATCATAAATAGTAAATTATAAATAGCGAAATATAAATAGTGACTCGTAAATAGCGTCTCGAGATATTTAAGCGCAGACATCAGATCTACTGATATTACATTTGGACCAGACACTAAAAGAGGAAGTGCTCACAGAAGTGGGAGGAAATGGAAGGACTGGGAACTGTGTGTAGATAATGAATAAGACATGACGGAACTCATGGGATTTGAAAAGCTGCAGTCCATCTGAATTTGCTTTACTTCTGAGAGCAAGTTTTATTGAAAGATTTAAGACTGCTCTCTGCCTCTGTGACATTCATCCCTGATGTCATTAATGTCTGATTTGCTGTGACTAAATGAGTTATTGAAGAGCCATGGCCCATATGTGTAGTTTATAATAGGAATTATTATCCGTGGAGTTGCTGGCATTTGTTTTGTGCACAGCTTATGGAAATGCAACAAATAAACAAACAGACAAAAAAAATAAAACATTGATTGCTATACACTTCCATTCAAAAATCTGGGGTCAGTAAGATACTGATTAAGAAAAGATTAATACTTTTCTTCAGCAAGTATGCATTAAATTGGTCCAAAATGAATGTACCTATATGTTGTTATAAAAATTCCATTCCTAATGAATGCTGTTCTTTTAAACCATCCAAGCATGCTGAAAATAAGTGTATCTCAGTTTCAACACAAATATAAAGCAAAACAAACGCAACATTTGATAAACAGAAATGCAGCAAATCAGCATTAGAATGATTTATGAAGGATCATGTGACTCTGAAGACTGGAGTAACGGCTGCTGAAAATTCAGCTTTGCCGTCACAAGAATAAATTAACTATTTTATCATAGAAAATTATAACAACTTTTCACATTATTATGGTTTTACTGTGTTTTTGAACAAATAAATGTAGCCTTGGTTATCACAAGAGACTTCTTTCAAAAACATTAGCAAATCTTTTATATTGTGGGGTAAAAAAATTAAGTTCAAGTAACAACCAAACCCCCGCAGCAAGGTTAAACAAAGAATTGAATTTTAATTTCATCATGAGTGGTTTGTTGTCAGCGACTCCGATATAACGTGCAACCTTTAGAAAGACGAGTCACAGAACTCAAAATCTTCCAAAGAGCAAATGTCACAGCCCAATGTAATTCAGACTTGGGTCATTAATGCTACACAGTGTTCTGTCAGTCGGTCATATCGAGAACCTCTCGTTCCAGAGCTTGTTACTGGATACTGCAAGTGCTCGCTCAGGTCACGCAAGCATACTTCCCCATTGTGAAGTTCCTGTTTATCGAAAACATTAAAACTGTGACCATTGTGATCTGCCTTGAAAACTAACTGTTACATTCCAACAACTGTTGCGTGATCAGTATTTTTTGTAATTTTCAAAGAGATTCCTTTCAAGCACACTGTGTTCAGCTGAAATGTGCCAAATTTTGTAAGCAAACATGAAAAGACACTGGAAAAAAGGTTAAATGGGGCATGATTTAATAAGCCGGTTAATTTTTAATTCCAGCTTTCTTTTTATGGTAATCCAATGCATGCCGAAGCAGTTTAGGATTCTTCAGTATTGACATGCTAATGCTGCGCTAACATATATTTGCCCATGTTTTTACATGAGTGTGTTTGTGAACTGCCCTGCCTTTGTGGAGTCTAAGTCAATGTGTCTCATTGAGTCCAAATGTGTACTTCTATTGTGGCCTTTAAGACAAATATGTAGCATGGTGAATGCTCGTCCAGGCCACCCTCCACCCCCAGTCCAGGCAGACCAACACATAGCACTGCTCACAAACAATCAAGTGTCCATTGACCAACCAAGGACAACAGTGGTCTTATGTGCTTGATGGGCGTTTGGACGTACAAGGAGGGTTAGTGTGGTGACATGGTTTGTCATCGCCAGCTGGTATGGTGGGCATGTGAGGGCGAAGACGACCCATTGTTCTCGCACAAACAGAACAATTGCACGTTTCAGAAGACCACACTGTCTTTGAGAGACAACGCACCCCCCTGATTGCAATGAGGGGCCGATTGCATGATAGCAGGCTAATGCGTTTGCATGATAGCAGGCTAATGCGTACTAATGCGTTTTGCTTTATGTTAGTTATTTTTTTGACATTTGTATCTAATTGTATTCAGGGTTCATACACATTTCTATACCAATACATTTCCATGACTTTTGAGGCAAATATTCATGACCTAACGATCCATGTAACATCGGTGTATACATGATCTAATTTCAAATCACAGCATATTAACTAATTTCGACAAACTATGTGGTTTGTGTCGGACACTCAGAACTCCACTTTCTAATTTATGTTTGTGCAAAATGATGTTTTATCTTCTTTTCATCAGTTTTTTTTTAGTTTATGTGGCTGTTTAAGATCATTTGACTGTAAGTGCATTCAAGCCATGTCGTAATTACTGCAATTACATGATTAATAAAAAACGTTAACGCGTTAAAAACGTTAATCGCTGAGCTTTGCTTTTGGTTAGCCAGGAAAGTTCCTAATGAAAATAAAACATTCGTTTTTGGTTTGTAGAACGTTATTGTAATGTTCCTCATATGTTATTCTAACGTTCTCCTAACGTTATATATTGTATATATTATAAAAATGAAATATTTATACTTAATGTCTTTAATAAATAAATCATTTTTTTTGTATTTGGTATTACTTTACATAAACCTACCACTTTTTACTTTTATTCAGCCAGGATGCATTAAATTGATCAAAAGGTAATTGATCGGTAAAGACATTTATAATGTTTTGCAATTCAAAAAAATGCTGTTCTATTGAACCTTCTATTCATCAAAGAATCCTGAACGAATTTATCACAGTTTATGCAAAAATATTAAGCAGCACAACTGTTTTCAACACTGATAATAATAAGAAATGTTTCTTGAGCACCAAATCAGCACATTATAATGATTATGTGACACTGAAGGCTGAACTAATGATGCTTAAAATACAGCTTTGCCATCAAAGGAATGATCCCATTTTAAAATATTTAAGTAAATAAAATTAGAAATCCATATTTTTCACAATATCACTATTTTGGGTAACACTTTACTTTAAGGCGACGTAGTTACACGTTACTACACTTTTTTTTTTTTACAGTCCTGTTCCCCATACATAGGCTACTATGTATTTATTATTATAATTGAAATAACTAGGTAATAACCCTGAACCTACCCCTGAACATAACCTTAACCCATGTAGTTACCTTATATTACCCAGTTTCTTAGTATAAGATAAAGTGCAACCCCAAACCCTAACCCTAGCTGTAACTCTATTGTAAGTGGATGTCGTTAATTAATATTACTCAGTACTTATTTGAGTAAAAACAATGTAACCGCATCACCTTAAAATAAAGTGTAACCTATTTTGTACTGTAGTTTTGTTCACCTAAATAAATATTTAAAGATGTTTGAGTGGAGGATCAACCGTTTTGAAATATAAGAAAATAGGAAGAGTTTAAAAAGTATTACACTTTATAAAGCATTACATGTCACAGTCCTTCCCCAACAGTATGTGAAACTGAACAGGCCCATTCGGATCAATATTTCCTATTAATGCTTTATACTCTGCAGCTCAAGGCCTTTTATTTTTATTGTCTTCAAAATACGCACGCTTTTATTCCCCTTCCGCATCAGCTCTCAAAATTCTCAAATTATCAAAAGGAAACTTGAGAAAATTGATTTTCAGATAATGTTGTGTTGTTGCTGCTTGAGATTGTCCTTCAGAGACGAGTGCGATGGAGCCTGTCATTGAGCTCTGTATACGTAACACACACACACACACACACATGCACGCACTCAGTTAAATCAGCCTTTACCAAAGAGATATTTTACAATAATGGAGAATATGTTCCTCTATATTTTATAGACAGTTACATTTGCCTCTTATTGAATTTCACATCACTCCACAATGTCTTAAAATGGTGGTACTTTGATATAAAATTTTCAGGTTTCTTTCCTTTTTTTTTGCTTCTTGTTTGTTCTAATTGGATTTTTTAAATTATTATTATTATTATTATCTCATTGAGTGGTTTGAGCATCTTTATAATGCATTAAATTATCACTTGATTAAAATGTCAGAATTGTCCATGTGAATTAGATTGGAACAAATAAATAAATAAATAAATACTAAATATATAAATACGTTATATATTTCTATAGTAAACCTATATTTATAACTCCAAACATATTTACAATAACTATTATTTTATTTACAAAATAACAATTCAAAATGTATTAAAATACCTACATTATATGCATATATTTCTAGTTGAAAATATTATTTATTTATATAGTAGCATATTTCAGTCTCTGGGAGTTGTCAGCTATGCTCATGGCCTTATAAGCATAGCTGTCACTTGAATTTAAAAGACCTCACTGTAAAAAAAAAAAACTTTTTATCTTTTATCAAAATCAACTTCGATAACTAATGTGTGAAGATAACATACTATTTTGAATTTCTGTTTATTAAACCATTCTTCTTCGTTGTATTAACTCAATTTTTTAATTACAACAAACTCAAAATTGTAAGGCAACAAGGTAACTTGCTTTTTTAACGTAATCCAACATTTTTTTTTACAATGTGGGGGAAACAAGGTTGTACCACCCCAATTAATCACTGACTTTTAACTAATAACACAAATCAATGTTTAATAAATAAATTAGTGCTTATCAAATTTGTTTTATGAATCATTAGATGACTAAATAACATACCACAACTTGGGCCTGCCTCGCATCTATTTAAATAAATTACTAATTTAATTGAATTATTCTAAAGGCTCTAAAGCCATGCAGGCCTTAAAAAATGCTTTAATAGCCATTGTAAAACCAGAGCTTTCCTCATATGCCATTTTGTCTCCCCATGAAATCTTGTCTTTTACCCTTTGTCTACCACTCCTCCTTCTCACTTTAATCCATTTAACACAAATATAAATAGTTTTCTTGGCAATCTAATACGTGATATGTGTGGAAATAGCTCGTCATTGTGAATGATTGATTGATGGTGGTATGAGAATGAGTCAATCGTAAATGTGTGTTTAAGGGTTTAGGTAGGAATACAATAAACTCTTCTTTCTATTGTGATGCAGAAACAGTTTACAAACCCCAAACAGAAATGAGTGTATTGTCAAGCTTTCACTCAGGTAATGTGATTCTGGCTCTAACAACAGATTTGGGGTTGAGGGCGAATTCCCCTCTAATGTTTCTTTATCTCTTGCTTTATCTGGATAGATTGATGCCAGACTGAACAATATTTGTTTTTCTCAGCATGTCAGTTCTTTCTCTCAGGCCCTAGTGAAATACAAAGACTGGCATGAAAGTGTTAAAAAAGGCTTTCAAAGGAATATTCTGGATATATATATATATATCATAAATCAATGAAACAGCAGAAGATCTATGATAATGAATTTTCACTATTTGTAGGTAAAATAACAAATACATACATACATGAACTAATGACATTTTAGTACCTATTTATTTATTTATGCATTCATTCATGCACATACATACATACAAACATACATACATACATAAATACACACATAGGCCTACATACATAGCCTGATAAATAAATGGGTGCATGACACCCTTGTAAACTGAGGAATGAGGCAAAAATTGTGTCTGTATTTACAGATGCACTGATGCGACACTTCATTTGAACCTGAAATATTCTTTAAGGGAATAACTTTGAATGAGAACACAGACAGATGTGATGAGATGGGCTTTTGGAAGCAAAAGTGAAAGGCTCCGTCAACTTACCATGAATATAGATTACCATTATCAAAACCTAATTATACCTTTAAGCTCTGCTGCCAAGTGCCTCAGCAAAGCTGTGCAGAGAGAACAAACAGACCCAACATCAACTCACAATGAAGCCTTACTTCAGCATAACTTGACACGCTAATGGCTCTAAGGCTGAATAAAGAAAACCATATGAGCCCTTCATCTTCACTGACAGAGACTGGGACATTTTTGACAAATAAATGAGTAAAAAAAGTGGGTAAAGTTGCCCGTGTTTGAAACTATTTAAGGCATCATGGCCTCCTGACAGACCCCCAGTCATCAGAGCTAACCTGGCGGCCATGTCGTAAATCACATAATGAAGTCTTTCCCCGCAGACTTTCACCATCTTTGCTGTTTAATCCTGATCTCAGGGGCAACACCCAGCAGTAGCCTACAAAAAAAAGACAAAACACTCTCTCCTCTAGCCATAGAGTTTAACCTGCCCCGCAACAATGAAACTACACCTACTAAAAACCTCTCATTCTTCACTTCAATGCCTCCATCTATCTCTCCCTTTCTCGGTCCCCATAGTGTTTTTGTCATTCGCAGTCTCCTTGCAGGCATTTATCTCCGGGTCACGTAGAATGAGACCAACCCTGGACTCAGGCCAAACACAGAGCGCAGAGGGGTAGAGAAACGTCGAGGTCATGACTGTGTAAGTATTTGATCATCATGACATTATTCCGCTTTTTTCATTGTTGTATATTGGTGATATCAATGTTTGTTGCGAAATTATTGGGGTTTGCAACTTGCATACAAAGATCACATGGGTGTAACTTGTCTGAATCCTGACAGAATAGATTCTCTGTCAATAAATGTGAGACGCCAGTAAATGCTGCCCCCGTGAGGAAGAGTATGTTAATGTCTCATGCTTTTCTCATCATTTAAAGGTGCACTGCTTTAAAAAAAAGTTCTTTGCAAATCATGTACCCTCACATGAGATGAATACTCTAGCCTATTATAAATAATACAAATATTTTAAATATTTGACATCAAGCGGGTCACCTCATGGGGACAAACATTTTGAGATTACATGACCAGTCAGAATTCAGGGTATTATTGAGAAGCAAGTTTTCTCTTTGGAACAGCTGTTCTCAAATTAAGCCTGTTGCATCTGCAACTATGACCATAGTTATTAATTCATATACATATAACATCACATTGGAATTTGCAAGAATATTATAGGCCTAGGGTCACACTTTTTACTACATAAACATTTTCTGAGGGTAGCCAACTTTTGCATAAGAACATACTTTTAAAAGGCCAGAACATATTGTAATTAATTTAAAATTACAACATAAAGCACAACTGTGACAACTTACTTCATCCTGACATTTATGAGAAATACCGCTTGACTTGTTGACTGTTGCCTGGTCATATCCATGTGTGCTTTTATTGTGTTTGCTTATTGCTCAACAAAATATGATATTGGACCGAATGATTCAAATTTAAGTATTTGAAACCAACACGACCTCCGAATCAAAACCTGATAGTTATTAATACATAACCCTTGTTACAACTTACCTGAGACAACTAGCTAGCTGACTCCCCTATTTGTGAAGGCCAGGTCAAATATTTAGGAGCTTGGCCCAACTATAAAGATGTGTATTTTAAAGCTTGTTTTGTCTTATTTTAAATAGGCTATCGAAATTAAGAATGCTTTGTGTCAGTGTCGTTATTAACTTATTGACATAAATGCACTCTAAACTAGATAAATAGGCCTAATTCCTTTATTATTATATTTCCCTACATAGGAAAAACAGCTTGGAAAATGGATTAGAATCTGAGAGAGAGAGAGAGAGAGAGAGAGTGTAAGGAACACTCTCTATACATATAATTGCCTAAGGCTCAGAAATGCTTAGTAGATTTGTAAATACGCACATTTTTATGAAACATAATACGTTTTTGATGATTCGATGCATTGTTCATAACACAAAAGGAAAAAAAATAGGCTTAAAAAATAAAATAAAATAAAATAAAAGTCGCTCGTTTTTTTCGCCACCTACTGGCGTAATATATTTGTAATATGAAGAAATGGTCACGGTACGAATCTTTTTTTAATTAACTGATTAAAAAAAAACTCTTACTGAGATGAATCAAAATCCTCACCGTAATGGTCAAACATGTCATAACAGTTTCACACAAAAAAAATCTTAATTTAGTGATGAGTAAACAATGATAGCATTTTCATTTTTCGTTCATTTAAAGTTGAATGAGTTGAAGTGGGTGAACAACATAGGCTATATATTTAGTGAAAGAGTGTGTATGTATGTATGTAGGAGGAGCTCAACTTTGCCTGAAGGTCCTGGCAAAAGATGGATCGAGAGATGAGGCAATTTTCCAGCTGAGAGGAACAGAGAAAGGAGGTAAAAAATAAAAATAAACCTGAGAGAGAACAGACTATCTATCACAACACAGTGAAGCATATTTTGCAGTGTTTGTAGAGACTTCATTCAGTCTGAGAAACCAATGAAACTTAGAGAGAGCTGCGTCATCATCTTGACAATAAGAGTGTTTATTGAAAACCACTGCAATACATTCAAGCAAACCAACAGATGGCAGTGTTTGAGGCTTAAATCGATAGTTTAGGTTTAATGACGTGTTTATGCTGGCTGGCCTAGTTCTGTCACTGACCCCTACTGTTCAAGCCAGAGTAAGAGGATTTAAACACAGGTCAATGCACAAATCCTTCAAGTTTATACTCTTTAAAGGTGAAGTGTGAGATTTCTGGGCCACTAGGGTAATTCTATGAAATTGCATAAATAAATAAACAAATAACGCCAAAATGAGGCTTTATTGAGTTGTAGATGAATAAATACATGTTTATGTTTTGGCCCTTTTGAGGTTTAAGCTGGTATAGAAGAAAATATTTTATTATATAAAAAATTACTCAGTTCACCTTTAAGTATATCATCTGAGTCAAAGTGCGATTTCCATTAACCTGGTAAAGGAACATAATAGGAATTTATAATAATTAATTAAATAATATTTAACATCATAATTATTTAAGGGAAACAAATATTGCTTCTCCCAACTCATTGTTTTACCAATTAATCCACTAGAATGTTTTTCTCTCTTGTTTCTGCAAATATTGTGCATGTCTCTCGGTTCCACTGTATTTGTTGTGACTGTATATAATGACTCCTGTAAATTGTGGAATGTGGTCTGATCTTTCGTGTTGACAAATTTGAAGTTGAAGATTTAATTCTCAACAAACTTACTGTCAAAATAGTACCCTACCTCACCTGAAATGTGTAGTTTTGAAATTATTTCAAAACCGATCATAATCTCACATGATAATCTCACGTGACCCCAGTTTGACATAATTACAGCTATAAAATCACTTTCTATTAATTTAAAGCTAATCGGGGATAAGCAGCACTTGCATGATTTCCCACCACTCCCAAATATCCTGTGACCAAAAGGGAAAATAAGGGGGAAAAGAAAAGTGCACAGCTTTGTTTGACACATTCTGTACCTGCTCAAGGATTCTGTATCCTTCAGTGCTTGATACTCTTCACCGGATATGCAGCAGAAGTCCAGGTCACCTGCCAAGAAGTTAAGCTGAGCACACTCAAAAGCAGCTTACTGTCTTTATCAGATCATCTGTGTTTATGTGCTTGTCAGAAAACCAAAATACCTAAATAAAGTTGCCCTCTTTACGGCCTTGTAATTTCCCATAGTAGTCCATGCTAATATTCTGCTTCTTTCCTAAAATCATAACATAATTGTTAGTGTGGATGACTTATCTTGATGACTTTTGAAATTAATCTAGCAGTTATGTGGCTTTTCTATGTTTTTGTATCATGTTATTGATGAGTGTGAGGTATTTCATGTACAACACTTTTTAAATACAGACTATATGATGAAACTCACCACCTACTATTCAGATTCACTGCCATGTGTCATGCACAACAAACACCATGTGAACGCAATAATCACATAATTCTCTACTGATCTTATTGGATAAGGCAAACCTCCCACAGAGCTTCCAGAATGGCCTGCACTTTGATCAAATGACTGGACAACAGAAATCTGTATGTTTTTTTAGTTTTGTTTTTACAATTAAACAAGTTTTATTCACAATAATAATCACTACGCACCAAACACTGTCCTAGAATTGTCAACTTTTTCTTAGAATTAAATTGTATTTTTACAAAAGGAAAAATATATTTGTAATAACGCTACACTATTTACATAGACACATAATTTGAAGTAAAATAATTACAAAAAATTACAGGTTTGACCATAGAGTTTCAGTCTCTGGTGGCCTGGGACGTTTCGTGGAGTAATTGTGCGGATGTGAAAGCACAGGAGCTCCCAGCAGTGGGAATGCAGAAGTCACAGGTCAGGGTTTAGCTGCCAGTCTTAAGCTGTCTCCTCAACTCCAGGGGACTTCTCAAGCATCCCCTCACCCTGTACCTGGTTATCCCTCTGTACCATAGCACACATCGGGGTCTCCTAAACCTGCAAAATCAGCCTCTCCTTTCAGTGCTGTTGAAATCAAATATGTTATCTGATGCTGAACTTGTGCACAAAGCATCATCAGGCAGGTCACAAAAAAAAAAAAAAAAATGTTATACCCCTTTCTCAAATCACAACCCTGGTACTTTTTTATTTTTTATAAAGCATTACTTTAAAATAAAACAAAACAACTAATTCTTGTCTCTCCATCCATCTGTCAAGTATGTGGATTCTCACCTTTCATACACATTTCATACCTAAGTCCACAAGGGTGAAAAGACACCTGTCTAAAAATGTATTTTCTTTGCATTTGCCATACCCATGACAAATTGTGTTGTTTATTCCTAATAAATAAAAGTACGGACTGTACTGAGGCTAGTTTCCATATTTTTACCGTTCACACTATGCCAAATCGGTGACTAGCCATTCTTAGGTTGAATATCAACTCATAAATAAAACAAAATATGACTATAAAAATGACTATAAAAACATTTCGATTTTTTGTAGCAAAGTTCAAAGTCAAAGGGGAAAGCGAAGCTGGTAAAATTACTATTTGATTATATTATATTATATTATATTTAAAGCCCCTCTTTACAAGCCAATCATTTGTATTCTAATTAGTGTTTTCACCATAGTATTGGTTTCTAATATACCACATTAGTTAGGAATGTAAATGACTGACGAAGGTTTGTGTTTAGATTTTCTCTCCACCAGTTCTTCATTGATTGGCTTTGTCTACACTTTGTGTAGTGTGGATGATATAGTTACAGTTTTAGGCTGTGTCCCACAGCTCTCTACCTCAGGTAGGTGTGGCCAAAGTTTGGTGTGCAGGGTTAGCTCAGCTCGCAGTGGCAACAGCCTCTTCATTTGCCCCCTCGTCCACTTGATTGCCTTTGCCCATGGCCTTCATCTTAGCCATGATATCAGTGAAGGTCTCTTTGACTGTTTTCTCCAGGATCCAGCCCTCGCTCTCACTCTCAGGGTCTTCTGGGTTGACCAGCGTGGACAGGGAGGTGTTTATGTACTGAAGTCCAATCATTACAGCAGTCTAAAGAAAATCATGAAAGATATGAGTTAGATAGCTGCACATTAGATAGCTGAGTGATATGTTTATTCATATTTAACATATGTCCAGGCTATTTCACAGATAGATAGTTAGATGTCTATTTTTATTTACAATATTTCTATTAATCTCACTTCCTATGATTCTCATTCTGTAATTATCAACTGTATTTTACTGTAACAGCGATACAATTATTGTTATTATAATATATATTTTTGTCAGTAATAAAAACAATACTTTTTCATTTAAATCAGCAGAACAATTAAATGCAGAACAATAAAAAATGGCCGTGATGTATAAATACTTGATTAAAATAAGCAACCCATTCCTCACACACTCACGCACACGCACACACACATATATATATATATATATATATATATATATATATATGTATGTGTGTGTGTGTGTCAAATCAATGGATGGAAAGTTCTACATCTTTAATTGGTGATTTGAAATCACCTTTTCCAAGAAAGCAAGATTTAACTCCGCCCTGCAGATTAGAACATTTGATCCCTGTGAATCTTCAGTCACCACACCATCTCACACTCCTAATCTCCACCAACCCTAGTTCAAGGTCTTGTTGTTGCTACAGACTGTTGTAAGCTTGGCAGATTTTATTTAAATCAATGTTTATTTCCATACGTTTCCATTAATACAATTTTTTTTAATACAAAATGTTTATTAATTGGGTAAACTAATATGTGCTTTATGTATCATCCAAATAAATTTTTTTTTTTATATCATTTCTTTTTTTTTCAGGTAAAGATTAAGTCAATATTATTTACCAATCTTTTTAAAAGTTAGATCAGGTAAAAAATAGCTCCTGAAGGATTCCTATGCAAATTCCTGAGACATGTATTTTAATTTATCCCAGCAGGTAAGTCAATATTTCTGAACTACTACAAGGTAATCAGAAGATCTATCACATTTATTAATACCCAAGTCAGTTAGATGTTTTCCCTGATGGTGCCATTTTAGATGATTGATTGAGGGAATGAGGCTTCGGTCAATAAACATGGTATGACGTCATAAATATGAGCAATTACTCCTCTAACTAACCTTTACTTTTGCACCTTTTGGGATTGTCTGATAAGAAGGACAGGGTCCTCAAATCTGTAGCCAAAACAATGTGTAGTTATAATTTACCTTATTAGGGGGCAGACAACAAAAACACCTTATGATGGCTGTTTACAAGATTAAGTATCTAGACTGGACAAAACGTTCCTTAAGTACTGATCAAAGATCAGTCTGACCTTTACAGCACAATCCATTAAGATTAGATGTACGTAATGTAAGTCATTAAGGTCTGATCCTGGATCAGCACATTAAGATATTCCAAAGCTAAACATCTTACCTGCAAGAGGGTGACCGCCAACACAAGTATCCCAATGGAGCTCATCATTCCACCATAGTATGTTACAAGAGCGTCTCGGCAGCCACGTTTCCAGATGTTTAGTTCTTCGGTGTAGTGGTCATAGCTGTAGTGAGCCGAGTTGTTGGTTACTTGTTGCTGGATGCAGGGCCGTGGCGAGCTAGGGTTGCAACAGCTGAAGGGAACGCCATCCATTAGGTATTTTCCATCCACATTGCTGCTGATTCGACTAAAGACACACACAGACAAAAAACTGTTTTTGCAAATATATCGGTTGTATATTACATTTCAGAATGCATAAGACAAAAGTAGGACTCAAATGTACAGTAAATTTAAAAAATGTCAAAAGCAATATACCATTGTGAAACTTTCCCTTGTCTTCATTAACAATTTCAACATAAAATGCATTACACATTCGTGTCTTAGTCAGAAAAATGCTGATATTCTTTTTTTCTGATTGAAAATTGTGAATGCTGACAAAATAAGCAACTTCCTCAAAATTATACATTATAACTTCCTTATTATTGTTATCAATAACATCTAGTTTATTTAAATGAATTGATAGATAAATAGAATTTGAATCACTTTGGAAAACTTTTAATAGACTTTATAGGTTAAACATCAAAAAGCTCTGTGATGAAAATATCACACACTCTGATATTAAGGCTAGTAATTTCAATGTCTATTCCAAGCCAATCTACCAGGTATTGATCTGATTGAAAGGGACAGTAAGCTCTAAGGGCAAGAAAATGTGATCCAAGAAGATTAGTGACTAAATCTAAACTGGTTAACATACCTGATACCACTTACAGTGCACATTGACCCCTGCAAATCACCCGGTGCCCAGCCTCACTTTAAACTTGCTAAATAACTCCACAAACAGCATAAAAACAGGCATTCTAAAAACCTACAAAAGAAACTCACTGTTTTTGGTCCTTTCAAAGTGCCAAGCATCTTAAATGAAACTTCTCAGCTCATTATCTAATCGTCGAAACTATATCTGACCAAAATGAATTGAAAAGAACTGAAAGGAATGAATGTTTACGCATCACCCAATCATTGAGCTGCAAAAGGACACTCACTCTTTGACTTCCTTGGAGCTGAAGTCCAGGTAACGGTTGCTCACCCACTGGATCTCGAACCAATCTTTGTAGTTGTTGTTGCCACAGCAGCGGAACTCTATCTGCATGAGGTCCAGAGTTCTCTTCATGTAGCAGCGACCGGGTGTATCGGTGTCCTTGTAGAACTTCATTCCATTTTTCAGGCCCTCGGCAAGGGTAAACTCTAGAGGAATGCGCATGGCAAAACACAGAGCCGCCGTGAGGATGAGGAGGAAGTTGAAGAACACACAACAAACGAGAAAGGGCTTCAAAATGGACTTCCATTTCGCAAACTTGGTGGAGTCGAGCGAGTCATAGCAGATTTTGCCCCCGAAGGCATTGAGAAAACATGCTAAAAGACCCACACCGATCAGAATGTTGGGTACAAAATGACTCTCATTGTTGTCCATAAGTTCACTTCTCTTGCGAAGTTCGATTTTAAAGAAAAGGCCCATGCTGAAGACAAGAACACTGGCCATAACAGAAAACCAGTACATGAGCCATAGCATTTGGGCCAGCTTCACCCGTTTCTTCAGGTCAAACTTTACCTTCATGAGAGCCATGTTGAACAACTAGTTAAAGTCCAAAGAAAGAAAAAAACAGAGTTTGATGATCTCCAAAGACAGCTGTGCGATGTACCTTACAGAAGCTGAACGTTGAAAGTACGTTCAAGGCACAATGTGTAATCCATTCCAGTAGAGCGAGAACTTAATAGCTATTTTCATGATGATCTTTGCACCCATAATAGACAAAATCCAACTCAGGTTCTTTTACAGGTAAACGGCAGTGTAATACATTATCTTCTTCACAATCTTAAAAATGGATTTTCATCTACAATACTTAAAAACAACAGTGTGCCCTGGTGCTGACGCAAATAGTGGTGTCCCTCTATCTGCAAAGGGAGGACAAAAGCCAAGGATCCAAATGATTAAACACAAAGTTACTGTACGTCATCCTAAACCCAGCTAATCACCCTCATCCCATTTACAGAAATCCCTGGCCAGCAGATGAGCCTATCTGTAAGCTGCTGCCGTGCCGTGTGATTGGCTTGATTGGTCACATGGTTTGACTGGCATAACTAAAGAGACACCAAAAACCAGGAGGCAAAGATTTAAGACCATTACACTTCCACTTCAAGTGTCTTAGAGATCATGACAAACAAGCCACTGTTTGGGAGGATCTCTTAACTTTCTCAAAGTTGAAATATTCATGGAACTAATGATAGTCAAAAACACTTTACAATAAGGTCTCGTTTGTTAAGTTAATGCATTAGCTAGCATGAACGACAATGAGCAATATCATTTTACAGTATTTATTAATTTTTGTTAGTTAATAAAAGCATAAAGCAATTGTTCATATTTGTTCAGTTCAAAGTGCATAAATATTAAGATACAACTAACATTAAGATAAAACTTTTGATTATAAAAAGAAGTATAGTTAATTGTTAGTTCATAACCAATGTAGTTCAGTAATGTTTACAAATGAGACTTTATTATAAAGTTTTTTAAAGTAAAAAATTACTAGTCTACACAACTAATGCATATTTAGATAATTGTATTTGTATCAAAATCTAGAGCCTATAAATCTGAATATAACAGGCCAATTTTTGCATAACTAATTATCTGGTATCATTTTATAGTATTAAATTAAAACCTCCATATGTATACATTGTTTTGCACATAATGCACAAAAATGATCGCATTTTTTCTATAAATCTTGTTTTTAGAAAATTACTGAAATGTGTTACCAAACTAATTACATTATGCATTAATAAATGTATAAATTAGTAACAGAATTAAATGTGATAGTTCACCCAAAAATGAATATTCTGTCAACCCTCATGTTGTTCCAAACCTGTATGACTTTCTTTCTTCTGCAGAAAAATGGGATATTTCAAAGAATGTTGGTAATCAAACAGTTTTGGTGACCATTGACTTCCATTGTATGGAGAGAGAAATAAATAACAAAACACTGAGACATTTCTCAAAATATCATCTTCTTCTGTGAAACAGAAGAAAACAAGTGTAAAGTTTTGGAAGATGTGAGCGTGATTAAACAATGCCAGATATTTTACTATTCTGTGAACTGTCCCTTTAACAATGATTTAATTCGGTAAAGTTGAATGTCTTGGCGAGTGAACTACAAATAACAGATGTGATAAGACTTTTTTATTTTATTTTTATTTGAATACATCATTCAAATTAATTAATGAGCTTTATAAGTGCAGAACTCTGGAACATTCAATGTTTATGGCATCTCAATATTAGCATCATATTTTCTTAACACAGAATAATGTAATCACATCAGGGTTTTGTTTTTTAAGATGGTCCCACAAAATCCCAACTACTTATTCTCTCAGTCTCAGGAATGACAGTCCAGTTGGGTGAAGGTGTGCCAGCAGCAAGCCAATTGAAATCATCCACATCGGTCCAATTGTTTCTGTCTGGATCAAGTCCGGCTACTTTGAAATGATCATGGATACCTGGATAGGTCCACGTGAATGGTGCAAACCTGACCTCACGACAATCCTCTATAATTGCCCGGCTGGTCACATGGACATATATCTGAGTGGCAGTGGTGTTATGGGTGCGCAGCTGCTGACAGGGGAACACCAAAGTGCTGTCAGTGCACTGGTCAACAAACACAGAGCTGGACACTGGCCCGCAGAGGATCTCGCAGCTCCGGATATTCTTGATGTGCAGGGTGCTCGGACAGCCATAAAGTTTTACTTTACAGTTTGTCAGATGAGATAACAGAACATCTTTTTGCTGGATCTCCTCAGCTTGCATGATCAGGACTTGGTTTTCAGCATTAGAGAATCCACACTGGTATACAGAGATTGCAGCATCCACTACTACAGTACCACCAACATCAGATGCAGGCTTATCTGTTGTTTGTTTACTCGGTTCAGGCTGCTTAGTTGCTCCGGCATTCCTGGATCTGAAGGCGAATTTCTTTTTAGGCAACACCAAGTCCCTCTTCTCATCAAGAGAGCTCTGGAGTTTCTGCATGGATGCCTGTGCCTGTCTTATTTCATATTGGGTTAGAAACAACATGCTGTCGTTGAGAAACTTCTGGAGCTGTTGAATTCTCACAGTGACCTCCTCCAGTGTTTTTGCGGCTTTGTCGCGGTCACTGAGGTTAGAGCTGGAGAGCATCTCCTCGACTGCTGACTTCTCAGCATTAAAGGTGGACGTGAAGAAATCGCTCTTTTCTTCCTTCACGGTCTGGCTCTCCTTGACATTTCTCCGGCGCTCTGCCTCTTCCTGTCGCGCTTGATCTCTTCGTAACACGCTTTCGGGAACATTGACAGCTGTATTTGTTTCTCCGTCATCTTTCGCCACAGTAACTTCCACTCCTAGTGCCGCCATGTTGCTTCTCAAAAGAGGTGTGGTAAACGCGCGCTGATCATGTGACAACTCGTCTAAGCATGCTGATCAATGATTGGACAAAAAAAATCTGTACCATTAGTAACGCGGCTTTCTATTGGCTCATTAAATGTTCACGTTCATAATAAACTGTTTTCCCACACATTCTTTTTTTTGATACTGGAAGATTTATTACTTTGTTTTTAGACCATAGACAGTATTAGACCACATAGACATTTAGACCCATTTCTTCTCTCATATTTGTATTTGATTCATATTTTAATTTAATTATTTATGTGAGATTTATTTTTCACAACATGAAATGCTATAAGAAACTATATAAGTTTATATTATATATTATAAGTGTTAATTTATTTATTTAGAATTGCAAAATCACCTCGTGACTGTAGAGAAAACAAACAATGTTTAATTTTTTAATTTTTATTTATTTTGATATAGCCTAGCTAACAATTTATATCAATTTCAACTATACTGTTAGTTTCTGTCATTTGATCAGTTTTCTAGTTTTGTCATAGTATTTAAAATGATTTAAACACTAAACTAAACTTGTTTTAGTTCGTTTTGAAGTGATGAAAATGTATTGTTTGTCAGTAAATGTTAGTTTTATTTAAGTTTTCAATGTTTTAATTTAGTTTCATAAATGATAACATTGACATGCTTGCTGTAGCAACAATCTCATAATCATAGCCTACAGTTTATAGCCTAAAAATACAAATAAATCAAAAGGATCCATGATACATTTCTTATTTTGCTTCAGGTTCACACTTTTGGGTGATGTGATCTCAGGACACAAATGATGTTGTCAATGAAAAAAGAAGATGTAATTGATGTTAAAAATTATTATTAATATGGGTAAATATCATATACATAAAATCAGCTAACAGTAAACCCTCTTTAACTTGTTTAAAAAAAATTAATGTAAAAATGATCCATAAAATACTCATCTATCTTAAGTACTATCTAAAGATAATCAATCACTTGGTAAATTGTATAGTTATGTATGAGTCACTTTCCTTTTAAGACTTTGTACATGCATTGTTTTGAACAAATTATTTTGTAGTTTTTAAATGCACACATTTAAGCATATGCACAAAATAATAGATACAAATTGCGATTTAACTACATGTTATTTTTCGGTATATTTCCATATGCATATTATTGTTCCCTATACTAGTTTGTAATTGTTATTTTTTTTTTTAAAGGTGTGGTCCACGAGGGCCCCGCCCCCCATAACAAACACAATTTTTATTCGGATATGCATGTCAGGCATTTGAAGTGATCAATCAAAACAGCAGCTTTTATTTATATTTTGCAGAAGATACAGAAGCAGCCTTTACAGTAGTAAACAAACAGAATAGGAAACCCCAAGTTTCAAGTAAAGAGCCCTTGATGTCTAGTGCACTATGTAGTGATGCTGCCTTCTGCTGGAGCCGCACTGCTCCACCGGCCCGTGCAGAGATGGCGAGGAAACCCCGTGGACACGGCACTGCTTTTTCATGACGGTGAGTTTCCCCTTTGAGTGTATTATAATTTTGTGATAAAAATTTCAAGGAAAAAACACACACAACCTCCTTCCTCCCCTTCCTTCGGGGAGGGAAGAGCAAGCGTGGAGAGAGAAAAATCTATCTGAGACTGAGCAGCAAGGACAGTGAGGGAAAAATATATGAGTGGGAGAGAGGGAGAAAGAAGAAGAAGGAGGAGGAGGAGGAGGAGGAGGGGGAGCAAATTAAAAGTTGCCAAATGGAGATATTGGGTTTCAAGAGGAGTGAGACAGGAGTAAGGGTTTGCCTCTTTTTCAAGTCGTCTTTATGTGATGCAAATTCAAATAAATATTTATGCTTCGCCAACGAATTGTTCTCCGTTCGGTTTTTCCTCGACGAATTCAGCCGTTTCTTAATAGGTGTGGGGAAGGTCCACGACGTCAAGAAGGCCGTCGACAACTCGGAGCACGAAGAATGCGTAGACTCGCCTGATGAACCGCGTTTACACCCTTCACCAAACCTAAGGCATCCGTGCCATTATTAATCGAGCCGTCCGATGCCGATTAACGTTACGCGTTTCTTTTTGCCGCCCGTCCAAGCTGCGCTCGTCGGCTGTCACAGATGCGCAAAATACGCATTGTAGAAAGGCTTTTTCGAGACGTGCGATAAAACGAGTCTCTCCAGCCTCGGTCTATTTATGGACAAAGTCCCTGTGTGTTTCTAGCTGTTACTTTCAGCGAGATTAAGGCGGGTTTTGTGCGTCCTGCCCTTGCGCCATGGAGAGCCTTTTTAGTCCACCCTGTTTGACAAGTGAATCAGTAAAATGCGTCGCCTTGCTTCAACAGGGTTTTACTCTGTATTTTGAGGGGTTGCTGGTTTTCTACGTATCTCTTTTCCGCCCCTTTGACTTATCAGGCTAAGAGGATAGATAGTTTTTTTTTCTGGTAGAGAGGAAGAAAAAATAATTCATCTCCTCCCTCATTTGGCGTGCTAAGTTGACCACAGCCTTAACGAATATAAGTGTTAAATATACCTCACACCTCTAGTACATCGTTTAGTTTATTAAAAACCCGTTCATTTACATGCAAATTCAGGTTTTTATATATATATGTTGAAGTTGTTTATCAAGGACATGTAAAAGGGCCGGGTTAACCTGTCATACTTTTTTCTTCATTAAGATTGCACGGATATGGCTTTAAGCTTAGACTTGCTAGTTAGAAAATGTTCATTTTAAATATATTGACTAATCTTATAATTCATTCGTATCTATTTAGACGGTCATATCAGTGTGTTTATTTTTCTGTTCTTGTGTGTATGCGGTTTAATGATGAATTAACTAAATTCGCAGTTTTTGATTTCTGCAAGTTCAAGCTGTTTTTAACAACGCACGACGTCGTTTGTTTTGAAACAAAGACAAAAATACATTCCCATCGAATGCTGTTCAAACATTTAATCACTTTGGGGAAAACAGAAAACGCATTTCGTTCCCTCACTAATATGTGTTATAAAGCATTAACAGAAGCTTGTGAAGTGCGAGTGTGAACAATCAAACTGGCCAAACATGTTTCACCCATCCCCCACGTTTCTTCCTCTGTGTCACATTTCCACACATGAATTTTCAAGTTGTTCACATTTATATGGCAGCTTTACAAAAATATGATCTGAAATTACAATCGAGTAGCATTTTTACACTGCACACGTTCTCTGCGTCATAACGCCCTTTTGTCTGTCGACTGTAGGGAGCAGTGGCGCAGTTTCAATCAGCAGCCGCCATTTTAAAGTCTCTAGGCTGCGCATGCATCTGCAGCAAAGAGTACATCCATTCTTTGTCATTTTTAAACATAAACATCATATTCGTGTTACACTACAATGTATATTAGACTATTTTACTTTCCTTATGTGTACCTAAACACTAAAAACAAGTTTCCTAGCTGATTAGGATGAAATTGTGCTTGTTGCGAAGTCAAACAATTTCTTACTGTTTACTTCACAAGAATTTCAGCTATAGTTATTTTTATGTTGTGTATTTATTCTCCACTGGAAAAATTTTTTTTACCAGAGGCGGTCACACCATAAACACAAAATTTCTGATTCTTAATTAATTTCCGTTTGTCAAAAATGTGTGTATTCGCATTGCAAAGTTAGCGGTATGTCAAACAACTTGGCACACGGGCCTGTGACTGCAGAGAACAGTTATTTGGCCTATTAATGTCAAATGCTTATGTATGTATTTAATATTAGCCTATACCTGAAGTCTTATTATACCTGTCCTGAGAATGTTCTTTAACCCTCTGGTGCTCCTTGCGTGGCAGTCAAAAATTACCAATTTTCTTTTTTCAGTTAAATGAATATACTAGGCATATTTTAGTTTGATAGGTTTTTATTTCATTTATTTTTATGTTTTTCATATTTAGTACCTATGGTACTAAATGATATGCATTAGTTATAATCCATGTATTACCTGTTAACCACTTTTCGTAAATGTTGAATGCTTTGGAGCATGGTTTGGTCTCTTTTTAAAGAAGACACTTAGCAGATTGAAGTTGAAAAAAAAGTATTGTTATGAAAAATGTACAAAAATACTATTTTAAAATTTTATATGAATTATATATTTCCCAAAACATGTTTTCAAATCAAAGCCATAAATCTAAACAAGTTGTGTTCCAAATTTGAGGTTGATATCTAAACATAAAATAAAAAAAATAATTAGTTTCCAATGGTCCAATTTTTTTTAGGACCATTTAACCTTTTCAATTCATATCCGTGATTTTTGTTGTGCTCGCATAGCAATTGCCAAAACCTTGGTATGAATGGTATGAAACCTACCAAGTTTCATACCATTCCGATGGGAAACATTTTTTTTTTAAATAAACGTAAAATTTTGACGAAAGAGCACCAGAGGTTATAAAACTGGGGATCCTGACAGATTACAATGCTTTGATTTTGTGTAAAACACTATGCAGACTACATTTATTGGATCCTTAGGTGTGTTCAGAAACAAATTTATTTACAACGTATGTCTCACTGTAGCCAAACGGCAAGGAAAATGTGTCCATTGTAATATCTCAAAATCTGTTACTGTCGCAGGTGTCATGGATGATGAAGACGACCGCCGTCTTCTGGATTTTTTAGGGTAATCAGCTTTATAATTTGATGGTTATGGTTTAAAGAGCTATGAACATAGTTTAAAAATAACTTTTGCCCATCAAACATAAACAAGCTTTAATGAACTGTTTTATTTCAACAGAGATGTGCAAGCATTGAATGAGTATCTTCATGGTTCAAATAGTAAATCTGTAAGTATACTTACACTATATGACATTTGTGTTTTATGTTGAAAGGTTATTGACAACTTTCTTTGACATTCAAACAGATTGGAGAAGATGATGTGACAAATGCTGCATTTGGGTCGGCCAGCTCATTCTTCACCAGTGACACCGTGAGTACAGTTAAAGTCCCTATCAAGGAAAGTCAGTTCACATGGCAGCCATATTTGCAACGCTTACAGGAAGCAACTTTGGTCATAAAGACTAGCTCCTATCTACTTGAATGGGGATAAACGGAAATCTCAAAAACTGCTTGCCAAACAGATTATTTAAATAAAAAAATTGAAATCAGCAACTAAATCTGACATGAATTGTCCTATAAATATGTTTCTTATGCTTAAATAGCTTTAAAAAGCACATATTTCAGGTTGGTTATGTTAATGCGGTTGTGCAGTCATGTTCCAAGTGCACGTCTACTACACGTTAACTGGGCTTAACTGTTTCTGTAGGAACAGGAGCTTTTAATGACATTTGCAGTGACGTGACGACTTTTCCAATTGGCGATTGGCTCTTTTATTTAGAAGGCGGAAGTTTTCTTGCCATATTGTGTGTATTGTACTTTCTGCCATTCATAGAAATGAGTGAACCGTCTTGGTATACTGTAAATGGTATACCAAGCAATGGGGATACTTAGAATTGGGATTTAGTAGGAGCATCTGAACAACAACTTATTTGGTTTTCTACTCAGAGTGGCTCCAATGAAGAACTCAAAGATGGCCACAATCATTTGGGAGAGTTTGGGGAGTCTGGTGGAGCTGAGCTTCAGCTCTCAAGCAGTCTTCCGTTCATCGAGGATGAGCTCGACGGTGAAACCTCTCCGGATGGGGTCGATCTCAGTGGCGAGGACCAACCGTTTGACATCCTCCAGAAGTCATTGCTGGAAGCAGATATTACAGAGCAGACATTGGCTCAAGAAGCCCTTTTGGACTCCCAGCCATCTCTCATTCCTACAACTACCACCTTCCCTCAGCAGCTGGTCTCTGGAGGGTTTGGAGGTCCTGGTGTGGTGGCACCATTGGCACAACCTCAGGCTTTTATCCAGCAGGTTCCCCAATTACCCTTGCCAAATGGCCCCACTGGACACATCCAGGTAGTGGGATCCTTCAGTGGCAGTGCCTCCTCTATGATGACTATCAATAGTTTGGAACAGCCTCAGATCCTGTTGAGGCAGAGTGGAAATGTAGTAACAAACAACAGCGGGCAGGGTACCATGTTCACCCCTTCCGCAGCTGGTCAGGTGTCAATGTCTTTCAATAAAGGAACGATACCACTTCAGAATATTATCATCCAGAGAGGCCCTACGCAACAGGCATTGGTTAGACCGATTCAGCCTAAACCTTTACAGGCAGGAGGACAAACTGTATACAATATCAGCAACATCGGGCTTCAATCTAGCACCAACACTGCTGGGAATTTAGTCAGTAGCCCCTACACAGCAACTGGCTCTCCTCAGTCTGCTCAACAGGTGAAAGTGGTCAATCCAGCCAGCAGCATTGTAATGCATTCACCGCTGGGGCAACAAGTACAACAACAGTCCCAGTCCAATCTGCCTCAGGGGCAGTTTTTGCTACCCAGTTCTATTTCCCTAACCCCTGGTACGACTGTTCACAGCTTCCAGGCTGTGAATGGGCAGGTGTTACAAACAAACACTCAAGTGGGTGACCCGGGGTCAATAAGCACTACCACCTACTCCATCCTCACCAATCAGAACACAACAGTACAGCTTATCGCTGGGCAGAACTTTTCAGCTGGAGGGCAGCTAATAGTCAATCAAGGTTTGGTCAGTGGAGGTCAAATAGGCCAAGCTTCACCCACACCTGTAATGGAGGTGTCTCAAAGGCCTGGTGCCACGGCCAAAGTTTGGAATGCCAGCGCGTCGCCTAGCCCATCGCCTCTACAGACGTCACAGACTTCAAGCCACCTCACCATGGTCAGTTCTGGTGTTCAAGGCCCACAGGTTTGTCAGCAGTTATCTGTGAGTCCAGGACAGCACCTCCAGCACCTTATGCCTGTGGGCCAGAACGCCCTAACTACTTCAGGTGTTCAGGAGTTTCAAGTCTCTCTAAACCAGGTGAAATATATTTGGATTCATTTATTCAAAGTTCCTCTTCAAACTAAAGTTGTATTGTTTCATTACAATTGAATGTTTCTTTAATTTCATAGAACACCACAGCAGCAACACAAAGAGGGCAAACACAATTAGTTAATCTCCTTGGTACCAAAGGTAAGACTACTTTGAATCCTTTTTGTGTTTCCATCAGTGACCATAAGTGAGATTTAATAAGATTTTTTGCTCTATTTTTTTACATATACAATTTAAAAGAAATGTTTTCTATTTTTATATGTTTAAAATGTTATTTATTTAGTCATGGCATCATTCTAATATGCTGATTTGATGCTCAAGAAACATTTCTTATAATTATCTTTGTTAAAAAACTATTTTTGTGGAAATCGTGATAAAAAAAATTCAGGATGCTTTGATGAATAGAAAGTTCAAAAGAACAGCATTTATTTGAAATAGAAATAGTTTGTAACAATGTAAATGTCTTAACTGGCCCTTTGATCAAAGTATTAATTTCTTTAAAAAACATACTGACATTAGAATGGTAGTGTATATATTATTATGTGTTTTTGTTTTTTTTGCACCTGAATTTCCTCTCTTGGATCCATGAAGTAATTTTTCTTTATTCTATTTAATCTTAGCTGTGAAAACACTCACTCCTGCCAGTCAGGAATTGCCTCTCACACCGAAGCGACCTGCAACTCAGCAACTTACTAGAGGAGGAATGTGAGTGCCCAAATTGTACATCTGTTACAGATGAAGTGTGTAATTTCTGCACCATTAGTGTCAACGAATAGAATTGCAGAAATGATGATTGTAACACTGGGGCTTATTTGACAGGGTCCTCCAGCAGTTAAGACAGGATCACTGTAGAGTCATGTCTTCAGAGCGGACACCCTTCACTTCATTAAATGATGGCATTTACAGATTACTGCCCTATCATGTTTTCCAAGGCTCGCCACCACTAGATGAAGATTTCGCCAAAAGTGCATTTTCAACTTTTCCTCTACAAAATTAATATTTAAGCATAGATAAATATGTCATAGGTTCTGATGATCATTTTTGACTTTACAGTTGATGACGAGTTTGAGGCAGTTGCCACACAAGTGCTAAACAGAACGCAGGCCATGGTGAACAAATACAGACGCTTACTCATGGTGGAAGCAGAGGTAGGTTCAGAACATGCTTTTAACTTAAATGCACAAAATACTACATGTAGTTATTTGTAGGTAATTAATTACTCTAATGTCACTTGCGCTAATGCAAAACCATTCGCTGCTTAATACTCTTTCAGAGGTCTAGCCCTTCATCAGAAATGGTGATGATTGACCGGACTTTTAACCAAGAGGAACGGGGCAACCTGACCCAAGACAAACGAATGATATTGGTGGATCCAGGTGAGAGATGGGAGCCTGGTTGCATTTTTACAGTTTTTTATATTATATTAAACTAATTAACTAATACTAATGTTCTGAGTTGACATAAAGTAATTTCACAGTGTTTCCAATTAGTTTTATTTTGGTTGAATAAAGTTAAATAGTATTTGCGATTTAGTATAATAGAGGTTTTTTTTTGTATTTTAAATGTACACATCAATTTTGTTATATGCAAAGTAACATGCATAACTATATATAATTGGCAAAGCCTTGGAGAACAAATTAAGAAATAAATTTCTTATATGAAAAAAAAATATATATATATGTGTGTGTGAATATATATATATCTTTTTTTTTTTCAATCATCACAAAAGTAGAGTGTGAAGGTGGTGCTGGTAATTTTTGATCATTCAGATACATAAACTGCATGGTAGATTTTGGTTTCTTTTGAAATTGTTGTGATTAATGGAAATGCTTTTACGATGTTGTACTGTAATTATACCAAATGCAAACAAAATGATAATATAATTTAAAAATGTTTTGCGCTTTCTTGATTGTATGTATGTTTGTAATTTTTTGCCACATTGCTCCTCAGATGGCTTCCTGGAAGACTTCTGCTGTGGCCGTAAACTAAGGATCCCAAGTCCCGAAGTCTTGACCCCAGTCACCAACGAGGGCAATACCAGCACAATGGAAACATCCCCAAGGCATTCCATAAGTCTCACCGTAAAAGATGAGCAGGATATGAACAGCCACACAGAACCTGCTTATAGGACAGAATCTCAACAACAAGGAATGGAAGAACACAGAAGAACTCCCATCAAGTGCATCCTGGACCTAAAAAAAAAGACATCCAGCACCGTAATCAGCAGCAACAGTCAACATGCTCACTACCCTACATCTCCCAGCCAATCACAGCATAGCTCTGCCCAAGGCTACCCTTCGAGCCTGGGACGGGGCCATGAAGAACAACTTCCCTCAGATCATAATCACACTTCATCGGCTGACACAGACTCTGTGCTTGAGGCTGCTGTGAATAGCATCTTAGAATGTTAGACAGTGCCATATTTATGTTTGTTAGTTGTTCCATGTTAATCTCATTTCATTTCATGCCATGTGTGTGCGAGCTGAACTCCACGGCATGTGTGAACGGACGTACGTTGGCATTATCACGGTTTGAAATGCACACAGCAGCTCCGACTAGGTTGAGGAACAGGAAGGTGAATCTAATGATAGTGATACTCTAATACTGTGCCTGTTGTTTTAGAGAAGTTTACATAAGAAAGCCTTTTTGACAATGCTTTACAGGATACACTTGCAAACACACACACACACACACACACACACACACAATCAAGCAGTAAGTAAGTGTGATGTTTGGAATGTCATGAGTAGACATTGATATTTGTAGCGTATCGATCAATATCAGACACTTAGTCTAATAGTCTGTCCGCACTTAAGGTTTTATGGTTGTCTCAACACTTATGTTGTATCATTGCAGTAGACTTTGACCAAGTGAGGCACACAAACACACCTACGCGTTTAATTGTTTTTAAACATTGGTTGTGCTCTTCTTCTTCTTTTTTTTACATTTGTTTTGCAATTAGTTTTGTACCTTACAGGTATGTTACCTCTCCACAGAGACAAAACTCACTTCTGTGGTTTTGTGCAGGGGAAAGTTAAGTCCTCAGATTGAGGGTACAATGTTACATGATGTTTATCTTTTTTGTTTAATTCATTTTTTGAAATGATGCATTATATATATATATTTTTTAAATTCTGTGCTGCTCCCTGTCAGGAGATAATATGTGCTGTTTTGCACCTTTAGTTAGTGTCTCGAAGAACCCACAACGGTGAATCTCATGAAAACCCGTCGGTCGCGTTTCAACCCAAAATCAATCGAAAATTTAAGAAATAATATTTTGCAAAAAGAGGAGGAAACCTATTTTTGGACCAGTAATATATGTATTGCAGTGTTGTACCTTTTTTATTATTATTTTTATTATCAAATAAGCACATTTTAATCACATTTAAATTTTCTTTACAGTCATCAAATTCGTATTACATTTTGAAAGAATCTAAAAGAATTTAAGGCAGTGCAACAATCTCTACCATTATGTACAAGACAAGTACATTACAATGAAAAAATTCTCATCACAAATTAGATTTTTTTTTTTTTTTTTTTTTTGCATTATGGTAATGCAATTGGTTGCAATTGTGCTTGTCGTGAAATATCGTCATCACAATCTCAGTGGTCCTACAACATGCTTGATTTCTCTGAGCAAAATATAATTTCTTATTTCTTTACTTTGATTTGGGGATTTTTTGTGAGATTTACCAAGACTGATGTTGTTTGAAACTTTTCATTTTCCCTTGTGCGTTGAGTCCCCTGCTGGTCAGGCTGTAGTCTTGGCAGTCAGTTTGCAGTTTCTGCCTCTAGTGGCAGCTTATATTTGCACATGTGGACGTGACCTTGTACTTTAGATAGCCATGATCACAGCTCTTACAGCCCCTCTGCAGGTCACTTCTCTCATTTGCGCAGTTTTAAATCGGTGAAAGCAGAAGTAGTGATGTCACAGCATATCAGGTTTTTAAAATTCAACATTGGTATCTAATTAATAGCATTATGAGATGGTCGTTTCCTGAGATAATGCAGTTTGGTTGGTGGACAGGCCCACATTTCAAGAACCCGTTTTGAGAAATCATTTCTAAAGAGGAGACTTAGCATTCAGTCCTGTTTTATAGAGTAGAACCTATATTAACTGTGCCATTACAGGGCTTTGTCAGTCAACGATGGGAGTTTGACCAAGACAATGTCAAAAACTGACCAGGGGAGCGTTTCCCAAAGCCAACTAAAGTCGTAAGCTCCATAGTTTCCAACGAAAGGAATTTGCGACCATGGTGGGCTAAACTGCAGTGTGCGTACATTTTCACAAGTCTGTTTCCATTAGCATCCATTCCAGATCTGAAGGGAAGGTTGCTTGTTTTCATCTAATGTCATCCCATTGTTTTTGCATCATTAACACTAAACGCCACCGTCTTTCCCAGCAATTCAACCAAAAATGACAGACAGAAAAAAAAAGTGAAATATTCTTCTCTCTGATCTGAGCTCTAGGTCGGTGTTTGGGAGCATTCTGAAAGACCTTCACTTCGAAGGGCTTCTTTGCCTTAGGACAGAGCGAGTGAAAACAAGTTTAAATAGTGTATCGTTTGTTTTTACTGCTTTTTGTTGTGCGAGTGTGGCCTTCAGTTATCGTAATACCCCATGGTAAAAGTTGCTTTTAACGTTTTATTTTCTGCATCACCTAAAACTTGATTTGTAATGTTTGTATTACAAAAAATAAAAACATGAAACACAAAATATTTATACTTTTTGTAAAGAAAAAGAATGTAAAACAAAAAAGTTATTTTTATTATGTTAGGTGTACACGTCATACTGTATATGTGGTCAGTTCCTGATTTGTTGTTTTTGTGAGTGTTCATTACAACAGCAGAGATAAATATTAAATCCATTTTGAATACAGCCAATCTGTCGTAATGTCTTCCTTTTTAACAAATTGTGGATATTTGCATGCAACAATATTACATAAAAATTAAGAAATTAAACAAGATAGCAACAAACAAAAGAACCATATGACAGTCTCACAAAGAAAAGTGCAGAACAATATTGTATAATTTATTAGATCTCAGGTAAGTCCTCTTTTTGGTTACACAATAAACAAAATGTAAAATTGTTTTGGTTAAAAGCATTACATTTTTTAGGAAAATTAACATTTAGAAATATTTAATTCAAATAATTCCATTATCTGTGCTTCAAGATAGGTTCCTATAACATTTTTAATTCATAAATACAACAAAAACACAGCAAACCTCAATTGTAGTAAACCAATAGTTCCTATTATTATAATTTTGCCCTATTAATTATTAATCTTATGGTGCCCATATGGCCCTGAAAACAATTACAAAGACTACCAAACGTCCTTAATGGTACTTCCTCCAGCGTTCGTTCTCTGTAAAACAGAATAAAACAGACATTTCAATCATGCATGCCAATGATTATGGGATGTTTGTGATGACATCGATTCAGACTCACTGAGATGTGGGTATCTCCATATGTAACACAGAACGCAGTATCCAGTCAACAGCATGGATATCCCACCGATTCCTCCTCTACGAACATCAATATACTTCCTGTAGTACCACTGCCAACCTGATCCCATAACCAGAAAACACTAAAAAAAAACACTAACCCAAACGTTATGTTATGTTATGTTGGATAAGGAACAAACCTTGCTTTAACATGGTCACAATCTCTCCAGGTGACACCGGAGTTCCAGCGGCAAGCCAGACACCGAGTTTATTCAATCTGACATCTCCAAGTGTCCGCTGCACTAGAGGCTCTATATGAACAAAGGCATTTTTATCATTTCATATTTTTATCATTTCAACTCTCTTGTTTCTTTTGAATTGGTATGAGAAATTCATTATTTTAACAGGCATGTCATGAAAACTAGTGTGGGAGCACAATGTGGATGTGGAACTTGAGGATGAAATGAAAAATTCACATGAAAGAATGAATATAAATGGTAATAGGAGGAATGAGATGAAACTGTTTCATGGACCAACGTCCCTTTCCAGCCAAGCTGATGAAAGTGTATCTTGTTTACTATCAGAAAGGCACTAAAGAATGTGCTTAACAATTCTAAGACACCTAAATGTAAACATAAACCTAAATGTTGGAAATGGAAGTATTTTTTTCATTAATTTCTACCACAGGAAGTCTTTGTTAAAGCGTTATAAGCCACGAACTAAGCCAACCAGCTGAGGTGAATCATGGCATTAAAAACTTTGATTCGAAGCAAAAATATACTTGAAAATTTGACAAAAATACAAAGGTACAAGACTGTATACTTAACAGCTTTAGTGAGGAAAGAACTACAATCCCATGAAGCATTGCGAACAACATAATCAAATTAAAATTGATGTTGAAATATAAAACTACTCATTTGTTGAAAATTTCTATAGAATGTATCTACAGAAACAATGTATTTTAAGTTCATTGCAAAATAAGCATATACATACAAATACTTGAACCTCGATTTTCTATTAAAAAATCATGAAATATAGTTTTCACCACAAATTCCACTGTTAAACACCGTAATAAAATAAAAAAGTCAAAATAATACGGGCTCAAGGCTTCAACAGAAGCATATACCATTGGTTAACAATCTCGTAGCTCATGGTAAAGGTTGTCTAAACAGGTTTCTAAGTTATGATTAAAAATAGTGAATTTCCATATGGAGAAACTGAATGGAGTTTGTACTTCTGATCCACGAGATTGTGAATTTTATGTGAGGGTGAAAGATTTCAGAATCTTTGCAGTTAAACATTCACATATCGTGATTTTATTAAGTGCACATCTATGATCAACTATGATAACTAGTATGGCGTCCACACCAACACACAATAATGTTCTTGGGCTCTTTAATGCAGGGCGGATTCTGATTGGCTTGTCAATGTTGTTATCAGCTGGAAAACACGTTGTGAAAGTGATTCCAATGATATCGTTATCATTATTGTTGTGGTGTGGACTCTGCTATTCTCTTAAATTTACAATCCTTGGTGTGAACATGCTTTTAAACTAAGTGATTTCTCCTTTTAAAGGGATTTCTCTTCACATGAAATATAACTATGTATGTATACAACCAAACATCACAGAAATCATGGATTACCTTCACTTTGGGAGAACGGTCCAGGAAATTGACCCTTCCTCCGAATATTTTCATTAGCATAGCTGCCTAAAGGCACTGAGGAGAACTGTATTCTGTTGTAAGCCGTCGCTGTCTCTGGACTACATGATAGACTTCTTGCACCTTGCAGTCTTGAACTAAGGATGTCTTCTGAAGGTAGATGAATGGTTTCAGATAAAGTCAGTGAGGGTGGAAAGGCAACCTTGGTAACTGCTGTTTCAGGCTTGTTTGATTGTTGCATAGTCTCCAGAGCAGCATCTTTGGATGTTTGAATAACAGGATAAGGCACAAACAGATTATAAGACCTCTTGTAATACAAACTGTAATTGATGTGGTCCCACACAGAAGTCTTGGATGTAAAGAAAGCATGAGCTTTATGCTCTTTTGCTCTTGATACTAGATCGATATTCTTGTTCTGACTGTTCGCAAGTCTTTCAAGCTCCTCCAAGAAGTAAACTTTTGTTTTGAGTTTGGGATTTTCATGCTGTAAACTGCACTCAGATGGGAGGCGAGAGTTTTTCAGAATGGCTGGCACAAGTCCAGGGGTATTGATTTTACTCTTGGTGATGGACAACTGCTCTGGTAATGGTGCCATCTTTAGCTTCTTTTTGCCTTTAGCGCTTTTCCCATTACTTAGAGATGTTCCCTGATTTGGTCCATTGGAGATCTTACAAAAGCTTTTATCTCCTTCATGCTTGGATAATGAGGTAGGGTTGCTTGGCATCTTTGAGATTGGCACTAACAGGTGTAATCTCTCAAGTTCCCTTTGTCTTTTAGCAAGCCATTTGTTTTTAGGCCTCTCCATGTCCAGAGTTTCAGATGATAAGACTTTGCCCTCAGTAGTTGTGAGAAGACTGTCTGCATTGTGAGTATCTTCTTTCCTCCTGCTTTTGGTGGTTAGCCTCTCATCAAAGATGACACCATTTGTTGTCTTTTTATGGATCTTCTGTCTGGATGTGGTTGCACTCAGTTCTTTTGGTGCTTTAATGCTTTTCTTGGGTTGTGTAACTGGTGCCATTTTGCAGTGTGGTAGGTGGGTTTTCAGCCTCTTGAATGGCTTTCCACAAAATGGACATTCTTCTGAAAGAGAAAAGAAAAAAAAGAAAAAATAAGATATTACAGGACTGGATCAATAGGTTTGAAATCACTGTATTGCTTGTAGAAACCAAGAACTTTAATATATTCCCCCATATCTCTTAGAAGAAACATGAAATCATTTTAATGAGCAGTTTTCTGTGTTGTTGATGTAATTCCTTTAACCTATCTATTAAATATAGGCTACAATTTAAAAATCTGTTTTAACTGCTAGTTAATTTTGTCAACTTTCATGTAGCACACTCACTGACATCTATGGCCTCAAAACAGATATGGCCTAACAGCCACAAAACTCCAATTTTGATTTAATAGGGTCTTAAATACTACAAACAAGGCATGGGATACTAAAATGGACAAATAATCTATCAAATATTTAGATTTGCCACTCACCTACACTCATCTTTTATAATTTCACTGCCATCTTTCAATGGAAGAGGGAAAGGTCTTCTCTCTGGTGTCTTTTAATCATTATTAAACTCTTGACTTGGGAACCTTTCTCATGCAGCCACTTTGAACCAAGTCGGTTGTATTTTAACTAGCTCGTTTGCGCATATGAAAGCTGCCGTTTGTTACCATGGGACATGCAGTAAAATAACGGACCCTGCGATATGCGATGGACCCGCTAGAGGACATGCTGGATTATTTTGAGTTACGAAAGACCCAGTTAGCCGTCTCTATCAATGCCTGTGTGTAAGTAGCCTACTGAATGTGTGCATAATGCCGTTGGTCACGAAAGCAATTGCACATTCTTTTCCGAACGGAAAAGTTTTTTTTTCTCTTCTTTTTTTTTCTCGGAAGGAAGGATCTATCTATCTATCTATCTATCTATCTATCTATCTATCTATCTATCTATCTATCTATCTATCTATCTATCTATCTATCTATCTATCTATCTATCTATCTATCTATCTATCTAAAGAAGAACTCAACACTTACAAGCAGAAAGGCAATAACAAAATATTATAAATAGGCCTAGACCCAGCCTATATATGGGGTTACAATCATAGACTGTAAAAAAAATAGGTTACAACACGGAATTCTAAAATGAACTAAAACGTATTATATTAGTTAAGTATTACACAATCGAAATGTACAAGCAATTTCTATAAAGAATTTAGATATAGGGGCCTATATCAACATATTTCATGAAAATAGAAAGAAGTAGGCTATTTTCTTTATAAATGTACATACTAAATGTAAATTTCTCAAAGAATAGTAAAAAAATATATCAACTTATTGTGAAAAGGGACTATTTTTTTTACTACTGTAATACAGAAGTTTAAGGATACATTTTTGCGGACAGGCCTAGAAACTGACGTCATGACTGAATAAAATGTTGAATAACATGTCAAACTAATGGATAACTTGTCTAATCCAAATCACCTTAAATTAATTATTTAATGTAGAAAAAAATCTAAAAAATTGTAATTAAATAAAATAAAAATAAAACGTTACGTGCGATTCGCCACCTCGAATCGGACGTCTGTGCGTCACCGCTCGCTCAAAGGCACGCAAGCTACGTCATTATGACAGCAACAGATGGAAGTGTGAGAGCGAGTGAGTGAGCGAGTGAGAGAGAGAGAGAAAGAATGAGATCCGGCGAAATGGATACGTTGTAACTTCAGAAAATGACTGAACTCGAGATCCATCTGTGAACGGAGAGAGGTAGAGTACATCACACCCCTTTCGTCTCTTCACAAACTCCATTTATTCCGTTTAAATCACTTCGTCGGTTCGGTAGTAGGAACAGTTCTTCGCTAGGAGGAAGTAAAGTGAACTACACATAGCATTGTGCTATCTGTCTCTCTGCTTGACACCCTGAACGCACTATTTTTGCATGGCAACATTAGTAGCGTTTTGTATCAGTGTGATTATGAGCCATTAGCCATTTTGTCTCAATAATGTAAATTAATAATAGATGTTTACATTTAAATTATATATAGATAAGGTGGTTCCGTTCCGTTCTTCGTCACTCCTATGCAGAGCATTTTTCTAGTATGAATATAATAGCTCAGTGTATCTCACGAATGCATCTTAATGCATATTAGCTGATAATAGATATTAATATTACGTTTTCTGCACACCTGTACTGCAATGTAAACGTGTCTGCAGCTTCTCACAATGAATTCTATTTGTCTTGTCGCTCATCATAAAGGGAAATCTTGGCAGATCCCTTCATTTTGCTGAAAAGAAGCCGGTGGTTTCTGAGTCGAAGAGGTGTTGTGTGTCCTTATTTGGCTGTCAAATGCACAGACACGACATGTTGACAGAAAGCAGGTAACATCATTTGCTTATAGTTGTGTCTGCACGCATGTTTCATGTTGCTTTTATGTAACGCATGTCCTGTAAACATCCATGTGGCTGCTGTTGTCAGTGCTTCATGTCTGGTGGTGGTTATTTTTAGATGTTCTTTTAGAAGGCTGATCCTCTTGACTAGCTACTACTATATCGGTTAAACGAGTCTGTGCTGTTATTATCCAGCATCAGGCTTTGATAGCTATTGTGTTGATGACATTTTTATTATTAAATCTGAGTCATAATCCTGCAGTGGACATATTGATGACTAATGGTTGCAATCAAGTCTGCAGTGCTCCATTTCTTAAGACAGTTTTCAATCTTCGTTCTTTTCAATCCATGGACCCCCCTGGCCTAAATATAATCATCCTTGTGCGAGGGACACCCATCCTGAAATTTGAAATGCATCTATTTAGTTTACCTGTTGTAGCCCAATTTATATTGTGAGAATTAATATTATAAACATGTAAACATTATTTGGAACATATTTCGTTTCTATTAAGTTCATTATTACATTATGACATTCAACCCCCTGGTTTAAGAAATGGTGACGCTCAGTGGTACACTTACTACTAAAGATTTGCATCTGAATTATTCTGAACCAGCAGAAACAGACCTTGCGGTTATGAATTCTTCCACGAATGTTAAACAGAGTAGTCAAAGGTGATGGTCTCTGTCAACAGAAAACGCAGACGCAGCTGTGATGCTGAGCAACTCCAGGTCTTACCCCAGGCAAAGAGGTCTGGAGGTTATTCCTTTCTTCCTGAGGTTGGCCGTGATGTCTGGGACTCTGAGGTAAGAAGACGCAACAGCTGGCCAAGAACATTCTTTCGTTCAAGAACGGTCAACTGTTGACGTTCATTCTAGAATGTATCGTAAAGGCACACACACACTAAGCTCTTACAATAGTATCCAAAGCTGTATCAAATGGAAGGTATTTCACTTTTCCAGTGTGATGAATGAACCTTATTTTCAAGTGTTCACACTTGGTCCGGATCAAAAACTAAAACTTTTAGTCCTGGTCCGCTTCTGAGTTCACATTGGCATTTTAACATCAAACCTAAAGGCATAGGGATACATTCACAACCTGATTGGTTGGCTTTCATAACGTTTCGAGATGGAACTTGCCGGACATCCATATGATGGTATTTTGACCAGCTGAGAACTCTTAAAAAAATGCATATAAAATATGTAAAGGAGTCGAAACAGCAGCAGGAATCCTTCCGTCACACACACAAAGATCTGCTGCGCGTTAGATGTGGCAACATCGCGACTATAACGAGAAACATCAGGTTTGCTTTAGCATTCTGTCCTTTTTAGGGTTGTATCTTGTGCCATTTTTGGTCCTTTTACATATCTTTGGTCCGTGTTGCATTCATATTTCATATCGAACCGAGTTCGTTTGGAAGCGGACTGAGACCCATCTTTTCTGCGGTCTTGGTCCGCTTGTTTGGTATGCACACCTGGGTTCGGATGGCAGTTATTCGAATGAACCGCAATCACTCCAGGGTTAGTTTTAATCGAACCAAATATGCCAAGTGTGAACACACCCTTAATCTCTTTCTGATTATTTTATTAGTTGACAGCCCAATTGTAAGATCTTTTTTTCATTGGAAACTTTAATCAGAAGTGATACAGCACAGAAACCCTCAATTCTTTTTTTTTTCCACAACAGTCTTCCAGCAGTGACAGCAGTGGGATTAGCAGTCCGGACCACATGGCCGGTGCCAGTTCCAGCATCCAGAATACCGACCAAAGAGGACTCCCTGTTTCCCAGGCTCCCTGCAGCCCCACTATTGCAGCAGAAGAGCCGGCCATTTCCTTGAGCCACAACGTCTCATATGATCACATCAACCGTGTCTTGAGGGAGGCCCACTTCAGTAGCCTGCAAACTCGTGGTCAGCAAGGTCCAACGTGATGGACAGTGACTCTTCCAGCACCCATTGGCATTAAGGAACAATGTACTGGGGAGCTTTTAGAGGGAGTTTATGGGTCGCTTTAAGGCCTGGCACAAATATAGGCCCTCTAAATGCATTAATGTTCTTTCTTATAGCACTTTTTCATGTTCATAGTGTTTATGTGGGGCTCTACTTGATGTGTTGACCATGAACTTCACATAGGTGCTATATAAAAGAACAATCTTGAAAAAACAACATCAAGTTCTTGTAAGCTTTTCCCCTTTACGAGACAGTCACACATGGTGCTACTGCGGTTCTGGGTCATGTTTTACTCAGACACATGCATTTGGCCACTTTTGACACTCTTTGGTTGGTCTAGATAAGGAAAACAAATAAAATAATGTCCTTTATTTAGGAGCTGAGGTAAACCATGTGATTATATTTGCAGCCCTGCTTTGGAGTCATTCCAGGACGATCAATAATGCTGTTGTTTACAGAAGATGCCGGTTTGGTTCTCACTGGAATTTAGACTCTTTCAGGGAGGGTTTTTTTTTTGGGGGGGGGAGGCTTGAAGATTGCTTACATATCCAAAACTCAGGTCTAGAGGATTTCTCCCTGTGTGCCATGAAGGTTTGAGACTTCAAATGAGGAACTTAGTGTCAGATCCGTCGAATTAAAATAAAAAAATCTCTTTACCTTTACCTTAGATGAGGAAACGCATACTAGCACATCACACCGTAGAGAGACCGTTCTGAAAATGCATGCTGGACTCAGGTCTGTTAATGTACATAATGAAGCACTCTTAGAGAAGGTGTAAGCCAACTGACAGGTGAATTAGTGTGTAAATCCAGTGACTGCTAATTGAAAGCCATGTCCGCTAATCATATACGAATTTTAAAACGATCAGAGCTTGAAATGCGCTAGTTTAGATCATTCACTCACTATGCTCAATGTAACACGAGGACTCGTCTTCTACGGGCAGACCTAAGGAATGACCTAAAATTAGCTTGCACCTAACTAAGCACTCTGCAGTGTCATGTCACCACAAAATCCTAAATATTTGACCATAAAATGTCCATACACACACTTATTCCTGTGTCTGACCAATATATATGATGGCCTGATTCATTTCAGAATGGGAAAACAAACTGGAATGGTAGTGTTCCTAAATTTAGTATGCACAAGTGTAGTTCAGTCCTTTTTAGATACACATCCTCAACTAAACTTCAGCTTAGTCCAAACAGCCGAATGAGGATACTTACATCATTTCAAGCAGGTGATCTAATTGTGTACAAGATACTGATACACTTTCAACTACTCAGTGCACACAATACTGTACAACCCAGGCACTGTGCTTTGTGTGACAGACTATTAGCTTTTGATGATGAAAATCGTCCCTGCAGTCACCATTGTTTTGTATGTAGGACTGTACATAATATATAGCTAGCATATATACAATATTTGAAATCATTGTTATTTTATGAATTGTTCCTCTGATGTAAATTAAATAAAGATTTTTTTTTTAAATTACATGTATAACTTTTTTTATTCCCGTTTCAGTCTCAGAATGGACATTTGTATTCAAGCCTGCCTTTCAAAACTCATGGGCTTTAGTTGCTGTAACATTTTCACACAATATAATTCTTTATATATTTGCACACAAGGTAGACAATGGTTTGGCAGGATGTATTCTGATCAAACTCGACTATGTGGGTGTTAATGTTTGTTCTTATTTTATAATGTACACAATAAGTGCTTTTAGTAAGAGGAAAGACTAGTGCAAATAGTAGCAGCCATTTCAGTAACACTTGTGTTTAACACCTCAACTGAAAAGCGTCCTGAGTTGTTTCTCAATAGTATCGCAAAGAATTCAGAATGATTTGAAGAAATGTACCACACTGATCATCAAGACGATTCCCAGCCTTAATGTGAACCTCAAGCAGCGTTTAGACGGTGTGTAAAGAGTATGTTGCTGTTGCTGGTATAGATGTTATCTCCATAAGCACTGGTTCAGTCAGTAACCACATTCACATGCACAAGAAATCCTTGACAGCAACTGGAATATTCCTGTATACATGTAGTCGGCATATAAACAAAGACATGCATGTTCTCTGGTGGAAATACTGTTAGTAATTCAGCATATTGACATCAACTCATCAAGAGCACATTGACATGCAATATGTACACTACCTTTCAAAAGTTTGGGGTCGGTAAGTTTCTTATTTTAGTGTTTGTGAAAAAAATAAATGATCTTCCTAACAAGGTGACTCAAAATTATGATTAATACAAGCATCATCCAGTGGTCTCTATTCAGATTTCTGGAAACCACCAGAATATTGGTCTAATCGGGTCATGGCGATCATGTTACTGCAGACTAAAATTTGCATGTGCATGTAAATGTAGTCACTTTCAGCAATTATAATAATATTATTATTCTTAATATCACAAGGTTGTTAACCATTCCATTCAACAATTTCTTTCACTGCAAAGCTGATTCTGTGCAAGAAGAAATCACTCATAGGCTGAATGGTCCCCCCCCCCCCACCCCCATGAAAGTTGGCGTCAAAGATTAAGGAAGGAGAAGGCAGACACTTTCTCACTTGATGTTCTCTCACAGTTTTTCTCACTCGCACAGTCTATTCCTGTAGTGGCTTCTACACTTGTCTGGGCGTCTGACTCGACAGGAACAGGCTCAACCAAACACACAGGTTTGCTTCTGTTCACAAGCTCCATTCCACTGAAGAGCGACAGTCTGAGTGGTTCTGAGATCTTGGAGGTGTTCGTGTTTCTGTATCCCTCCTCTTCTTGCTCTCTTGTCATATGAGACCCAGGTGCAGCGCTGTTGCCCTGTGGGTATTGTGGAGATGGGGTCTCCTCTGATGGGATAACCGAGGTTGCGATTCCTCCAAGTCGTCCTGGAACAAATGGGATGGTCATAGATTCAGAGGGCTGGTCTGAAAGTGAAGAGCTGGCGAAGGTTGGACGCCCAGCACGGTCACACCTGGGATTTGTGACACAACCAAGCAAGGCCTCAAACTGCCTTAGGAGCTAGTTAAAAAAAAAAAAGAATCTGTTAGTCCCACAAAATTACAAGAGGATAGAACAAGGGCAATTGTGCTTATCAGTAAATATTATCTGTATTCATTATTATTAAAGAGGCCATATTATGCCATTTGTCTTGTTTTTGGGATCTACTAGAGTAGGTTTTCAAGCTTGAATGTTCAAAAAAAAACTTGTTTTTCATTGTTGCAGCACCTCTCTTCTATTATTATTATTGAATATCCTGCTTCCACTCATTTACACATGGTTTTGGTGACGGTACCTTGGTTGCCTTGTTGGCGACAGGGCCTGCGGTTCCGTCACTAAGTTGTCCGAGGCGTTTGTGTGTGATATTGAAAATATGATCTAGAGAGAGGAAGTCTGAAGACATCAGGCAGGCCAGAGCGCACAACGCCCTCTGCAGGAAGCAAACACAAATTGGTTATGCTGTGCGTTATCAAAGCAAATTTTTCAGACAAGTTAAAGAAAACAATTTAGGTTTATTAAAAAAAAAAAATTTGCAGAATAGGAAACATTACCATCTGGACGATTTGTGTGTGGTCCTGAAGTCTCAGAGAGAGAAGTTCAACAACCACCTCACAGTTGAGAGTTGAGCATCTGAAAGAAAACAGGAGCAAGACAGCAGTTATTTTAACTATGACATTACTGGCCACTATATGCGCTGACATTATAATCCAAGGGTGTATTGCAGATCAGTAATGATGGCAAAAAAAAAAATCAAGAACATGTCTCGCATGGAATTTTTTACTCTTTGATGAAGTACAGGCTCTCTTCTCTGGACAGGAAGACTTTGGAACCATTGGTCAGTCGGTTGATAAGCGCAGTCTCCTGACCACAGTCCCCCAACTGAATGGCCTCCACACTGATTTAAAAGAACAAATACTAAAAGAATGATTATCTCAGAATAAATATGTGAATCTCACAAAACCTCAAAAGAATCTAATCAAAAAATAAAAATAAATTAATGTACTGTATTTTGCTTTGTGAACATGGTGCCGATTTATTCATTCTTATTACCACTATGTGAAAAAAGTACAGTACTGTTCAAAGGTTTGGGGTCAGTAAGATTAAATTGATCAAATCAACAAATGTTACAACAAATCATTTCTATGTCAAATAAATGTTGTTCTTTTTAACTTTCTAAACGTCCTGAAAAAATGTATCATGAATTCCCAGAAAATATTAATAATAAGAAAGATATAATAAGAAATGTTTCTTGAGCAGCAAGTTCTCAAGGATCATGTGACACTGAAGACTGGAGTAATGATGCTAAAAATTCAGCTTTGACATCACATAAGTTACATTTTTAAATATATTAAAATAGAAAGTTATTTTTGATCAAATAAATGCAGCTTCGGTGAACATAAGAGACTTCTTCCAAGAACATTTGCATTTATACATAAATAATGGTCATATTTATTATACTGCCTTTAATGTATGCAGATTTGAATAAATAAAAAATCTCAACTATACTTATGCATTATGATAATGAGTATTTATGCTTAATTATCAGTCATGTTTCAATGGTCCGAAAATGAATAATAATATTTATATCTTGTGATTTTGTGTGAAATATGACAAATGACATCTGACATGACTCTGTATGCTGCTATTTTAGTTCTGGAAATGAGATGCCAGCATTAAAATGCCCCTTGGTGATGCAATGACCTGGCGTTAATGACCTCTAACACTTGAGAAAGCAATGTGTGTTGACCACCATCAAGAACAGAAGCCCTGTAGCAGTCTGTCCCTCACCGTTCCGATAGGTCACCACTCTCCCGACTCGAGCCGCCCGACTGACTGCTTTTTCCCAGTGAGGCCTGGCTGGCTTCCGCGGTCTCCTGGGACGAGTTGTGGGAGGAGCTGTGCCCACTGTCCGTTTCCTCCCAGCCTCCACCAGCCTGCCCTGGGCACCTGTGAGATGCTAAGAGAAGGAGAAATGCTCATTTCTTTGAAACTATGAACATGCACTGCTTTTATAACCTGGTGCATGGCTCACCTCTGTGGCTGTGGGACGGGATGTTGTAGGCACATGCTGGCACTGCCATCTCCACAGTAGCAGAGGGCGCCACCACAGCGTGGTAGTGGTTATCATGGAGACGGATGCCAGGATGCTCTGTTGGAGGAAGGACGGCGCTGGCAACCACCTCGGCAGCTTTCTGAATCTTGTCCAATAGAGTCCCTCCACCTGAACGAGAGAGGGAAATGAGACAGGACACACACCAGAATGCCTTCCAGTTGTAAATATTAGTGTTGAGCTCAGGACTTGGATGAATAACATTAAATGTCTGTCTTACTGGACTCTTTCCTTCCTGGGCTGTATCCAAACCCCTGCATGCCAGACCTGTGCGACTCTGAGCCCATTCCTGCAAACAGAAATCTTGGTATTAAGATTTGTTTTCCGACATGCGCTAGAAGAGGTAGACCAATCACAACAGACTGGGTCATCTGACCAATCAGAGCAGAGGGGTTTAGAAAGACCGGATCCTTGATCGAACCAGACATTGGTTCCGGACATTGTGATAAAAGAGCTGATGCTGAAATGTATATTATGAGAAAATAAGTGTTTTTTGACCTTGTATTAATTTAAACATATTGTAGAAGACCTCCAACATAAAAACAAAAAAGTATAATATGGTGAAAAAACCGAAACAGCACTCACCCACAGATTGTGTCAGTGTTTTGTGTTGAGACAGTCCAGAATCTGAGGACATGGTATCATTAAATAGTAGGCTAGCCAACTCCTGTATAGAAACAAATGCTGGCTCAATTCAGACATAACAAGAAACAAACAACAAATAGACAGAAGAGTGAATGCCTGCTGGATTAATTATATATTTCATATTCTTTATGAATAGAAGTGCATCTATGGTTGTTTTCTATATCATAAACTGTAAAACATACGGGTTAAACTCGAAAAATTTGAATATCGTGCAGTTTAACGGGCCAATGATATTGATTTGTCTGCACAGAGAGAAAGTTTTACCTGTGCCGAGCTTCTGACTTTCTGAAAAAGAGCACTTCCATGGATGGGGTCCGGGGGGCCGCTGTAGACTAAAAAAAGACCATTTTTATTGACTCAAATAAACTCAAAACATAACTCAATCTATTTACTTCTTTAAAATACTTTACTGTTCAAAAGTTTGGGGTCAGTGTGCTTTTTGTAATAGTATTTAAACTAAGTATCTTATGAGAAGTATTTTATGCTCACTAAGGCTGCATTTATTATATGGAAAATACAGTAAAAACAGAAATGTTGTGAAATATCATTACAATTTAAAATAACAGTTTTTTATGTTATTTATTCCGGATAATAATTACTCCAGTCTTCAGTATCACATGATCCTTCAGAAATAATTATAATATGCATATTCGCTGCTCAAGAAACATTTCTTATTATCAATGTTGAAAACCGTTGGGCTGCTGCTCATTATTTTTGTGGAAACTGTGATAATTTTTTTTTTCAGAATTCTATGATGAATATGAAGTTCAAAAGAACAGCTTCAAATAGAAATCTTTTGTAACATTATGAAATTCTTTACTGATACTGATTCTCAATGTAATGTCTTTACTGTATAAAAGTATTTATTTCTTTTTTTTTTTAAATGTACTAACCGCAAACTTTCAAACAATATGTTCCTGCTGATTTTGTTACTACTTAGTCATCAGTGCACGTTATTCCAAAGAAAAAATGTGTTTGCCAACTTTCATCAAAATATTAATTATTTATTTGCTTTTAAACAACTTCCAAATTTTGCTTCACCAATCTGTCCCATTTTTCATGTACCGTAATACAAAGACCACTTTTAACAATCTAATCAATTCTCAGTGGCTAAAATCAAGTCCTGCCCTACATTTTGATCTCATTGAATATAATAAAGCAGGTTGCAAACATCCCTGCATCTTGTTTATAAGATTTTCTCAAGTTACTGATGCTCTGGTTTTGATGACTGACACATTAGGGTTTTATGTGTGTACACTGACTCCTAAGAATCAGTCAATATGACTTTCTTTAAAAAGTGTTCCAGTGTTAACCTTGAATTGTTTAGACCTGCTTACCTATTACTTCCTGTATAAATGTAGCATTCCGCCGTAGCTCTGTGAGGAAGTGAGGTGGTCCATGGCCACATAAATGCAGGAGAATCTTCAGGACCTTGGACAGGGTTAAAAGAACAATAAACACCACAGACCAACTAAATATATCAAAAACACTGAGCTCAATGAAGGGAGTTCATGAATTACCCTTTGCGGGGTTTGAACCTACAACCTTCTTGTTACCAACCCAAATAAGACTGAGCCACACCACTCTATCTCACCTTAAGTTTGACGTGGCAGGACTCCACCTGTAGTCTCTCCAAGAGGTACTCGAGAAGACACTGGCAGCAGCCCACTGACTCATGGGAAATTTCTTAGTTACCATGACTGTCAAGGTCCACTGATGACAGAGAATTCTTTATCCTGCCCTACTCTACTTTCTTCTGTAATGCCTCAAAAAGGATACTGCCGATTTCCTCAAAAAGATAGCCGGGACAAGGCGATTCGTCATCTGATGTTGCCCGCATAAGCGTTGGCACCTGAGACACAAAAAAAGAGGTGAGGAAATCTCTCTTCCCAAAGTTACCTTTAAAGTCAGTTTAAAACGGAAGTTGCAAGTCTTTTCTTCGCTATTGTTCTTTGAAATTATTTTTGATTAAAGAATATGAGGCCACACATCATTTATAATAAACACTGCAATATTCCTATGTATACATACATACACACACACACACACACACACACACACGTGTTTTGTAATTCATAGAAGTACCGTAACGTTACTGGTATTACCATCTAAATTACTATGGTACACTACAGTGATACCGTGGTACGTTACTATATACAATGAATGTAACATATCTAACGTTATTTATGTTAGGTAAACACTACTAAAATACTATAGGCCTATGTATTTATATCACACTTCATTATATGACACTAGTTTTACTATAGAACACAGGCACTGCTAATGGTACAAGTAAACAAACGTGGTAGGAGGACCACGGTACATGTCTAAAACAACATGGAAGTAACGTTACCATGGTATTTTAGTCGTGTATTTTTAAGTGTCTGTAAACAGAAATATCAATTATATGCGGATATATACAGTCTATTTAACTGCTGCTAACGTCAGATATACAGACGTAAGGAAACTGCTAAACAACGTAGGAAACTGGGTTTGGCGTAAAAGATAGCCGAAATGAGATTATATCACTGGTGCCACGAATACGTACTTTTTGTAGGAAAATCAAACGTTCCAATAATGTAGCCATGATGGAGCAATCTGTGTTTTTTCGCCTGTCTATGTACCATTGCTCACAGGGCGGGTGACCGTGCGGATCCTGCCTGCCCGAGAATATCCTCAATCACACGGACCTATGTTTAGCTAGCCCACTCTGATTTGACACGGCGACGGCGCTGTCCGGTTTGTGAATCGGATCTTTTCAGTGAAACAGTTGAACAGGTTCAGAAATATTTGATCACACGAATGACTCCATTGAAAAGATCTGTTCAATGCAATCGATTCGCGGAAATTAATGCAATGCGGTTGTAGCCAATAGAGCGCGGCCCTAAAGAACACGTGACTGGATACGGAAGTTAATCTGGAGTGGATTTTTTGACCATCCTGAAAATGTCTTTGAAATCAACTCAGGTTACTATTGGCTCTTCATCAGACGCAGGAAACTACAACAGAAAAATCAACCAATAAGAAAGCAGCGAAGATATTTCTGGTACCATTTTAACGCTTTGATTGGCCAATTACTCGTCAATGGGAGGTTTACAAACGTTATATCAGAGGTCAACAGAATGGCGCTGTCCATGTTGAATATACACACTACATTAATCTCTGAGTTTATGACTTTTGTGAATAACTATGATGGGTCACAGAGATTTTAAATGAACGTCGACACGCCAAAGTATTATTTTGCTGCTATTTAAAGGATTATTTTCAAGTCATTGAACAATGTCTGGTTCAAATGTTTGGACTCGCAGCAGAGCGAGAATGAGACTCTTCCCAGAGCTGTTGGCTCAGTGCTCAGGAGAGGTACACGTTCATTCAGTATTCCTTATTAGTTTAATCAGTACTGTCATGTATATATATATATATGAAGTCTTCAGATGCAAAAGCCTCTAAGTGCCATCTGAACTTTTTTTCCTAGAATGATAATTTTTTATCAAGCTTGTATGTTTATGTTCAGTAATTTCACTTTCATGACAGTGAACATTACCTATGAATTGTCATTAAAGTGAAATTACTGAACTTAAATATACGAGCTTGATAAAAATGCATATTTCAGATGGCACTTAGCTAGGCTTTTGCATCTGATCTCTGTGTGTATATATATAGGCTATATATATATATATATATATATATATATATAGGCTATATATATAGGCTATATATATATATATATATATATATATATATATATATATATATATATATATATATATATATACACACACACTCACTGGCCGCTTTATTAGGTAGGTTACACTGAGGCTACAATTCGCACAGGCTCACCAAAGTTGGACAATAGAAGATTGTAAAAATGTTGCCCGGTCTGATGAGTCTTGATTTCTGCAGGGATATTCAAATGGTATGATCAGAATTTTACGTAAGTGCTAAAGGTGGTGTAAAGGTGTTTCAAATATGTTCTTGGCACACTTTGACCCCCTTGGTACCAGTTTAGCATCGTTTAAATCCCACAGTCTATTGTTGCTGTCCATGTCCATCTCTTTATGACCACAGTATACCTGAGTATTGTTGATGTCCATGTCCATCTCTTTATGACCACAGTATACCTGAGTATTGTTGCTGTCCATGTCCATCTCTTTATGACCACCGTATACCCATCTTCTGATGGCTACTTCAAGCAGGATAACAAAGCTCAAATCATCTCAAACTGGTAGATAGATGGATAGATTATATTACTATTTTGTAAAGCTGTTTTTCTATTATTATATTATTAGGCAACTGCTTATGGGAAATGTGTGGCCGCCACAACCACTGGAAAACAGGAGCTGACCAAAAACACGTGTGTCAAAGAATTTGAAACACTGAGAAGCTGCTTTCAATCTGCCGTGAGTGTTTTATTGTGATTATGCTGTATATAAGTTTTTTTTTTGACAAGTATCCTGTTCACACAAACCTACATACATTAGAGACATTAATCACAAAACAATGTTTAAGATTATTAAGTGTCATAAAGTAATATTTAAATTATTTTATACTTTAATTATTATTAAATTGTTGTAGCTAAAACATTAGTGCATGGCGCTAACACCAAGGTCATAGGTTTGATTCCCAGGGAATGCATGAAACCTTGAATGCAATTTTATATTAATGTTTATAAATATTATCTGTCTAGATATTGTAATTTTGTTGGCTTTTCCTAACCAATTGTTTTATATTTGCAGGCGAAAAAGGGAGTAAAGTGAACAACATCATGAATAAATATCATGTTAACCTTGACATTTTGATGAATTAGCCAGTAAAACATTTCTGGTGATGAATATCTTCTTTCATATTTGCTTTTGTCCTTTCTCTCTCTGTAAATACACAGAAATAATAATAATATGTTTCAAAAGGATAATTGTACGGTGCATAAAACCACAATAAACATTTTTCATAAAAACGTGGAATCATAATTCTTTGTATAGACATATCGTTACAATATAATATATAGAGGCAGTTTAGACTGAATTATATCACCATCTGCATCGTTACTTTGCTGTTCTCACATATCAATATATCAGAATTGGGATAAAAGAGGCAGACTAATGATAACCAGACGTTGTGTGTTGTTTGGAGTGTGTAATTGATGAGGGAGTGTCAGAATGAGAAATGAGATATGAGGTGTTGCGTGATGGGTGGTCATTATCACGCCCTTGACCGCCGATTGCAGATCAGCACTCCAGTCAGGCTCCAAATTTGGACTCGCTCCTGAAATCTAGGATGGCGGTTTTAAGGGGTTTGTTTCCAATCAAACAAAAGCAGGCTGAAACATGAAAGGCCAGCTGATTAATGTGTATCCGTGGGGTGTATGTCACTGGCACCACAAAAGATTATGGGCTCTTAGTCGTCTCGTATGGAATGTAAAGCCGTGCCACTGTTAAATACACCCTTCCTGCGCAACCCGCACCCTCATTAGCCACATGTTAATTGATAGAAGGGCCATAAAGGCAGCCACTAATGACTGGGGATCAACAAACGAAGAATGGCTCCGGTATTAAAAAAATGTTTCAAGCAAAGCAATGACCTGTATATCTATAAGAAAACACATGCTACAGGTTATGCTTTAGCTTAGTCACAATCAGTGTTTGTGGCCTTCCTTCATATGGGCTTCATTCGCACATTTTCAGTGCACTACAAGGTGTTAATTGAAAGAGAATGGTCCTTTGGAAACGGTTGTGTTTGGTCCAAATTGGCAATAAAATCGAAAGGTTTAGGCTGGGGAACTTGACTTTAAAAAGGCTTATGCGGACAATCAGTTCTGTGCACATTGAGCATTAATGCAGCACATGCTGTCCTTTATCGTGCCAATACTTGACATGGCAAATCAACCAGGGACAGAAACATTTCTAATTCCTTTATAGTCATCAAGCATGCCATATTTATGACATACTAATTGAGACTAAACAGGGTATTGTGCATTCACAAAATAGTTTGTCACAGGACTGTCTAGAGATAGTTCAACCAAAAATTTTAATAATTTACTCGCCCTCAAGTTGTTCTTTCTTCTGCTGAACACAAATTAAGATATTTCGATGAATGTGGGTAACCAAACAGTTGCTGGGGCCCACTGACTTCCTATATATTGATTTGTGTGTGTGTGTGTTAAGCTGAAGAAGGAAATTCATACAGACCACTTGAGGATGAGTAAATGATGACAGAACTTTAATTTTTTGGGTAAACTATCCCTTTAAAATTTTAAATGAACTGCACAAAACGTTTGAAAAATGTACTATTCACTATAAAATGTAACCTAAAATCCTAGACTTGAGGGGAAACGATAATAGACATAATTTGTACATATAATATAAAATATGAACACAAAGAAAAATTCTGTTACACATAAATCATTTTATTAATTTAACCAAATTTTCACCCAAAAGAACAAACTAAAATGGTTTAGGCCAAACAGTTATCAACTTCTGAAATCTGCTAACATGTAACTTGAGCATTTTTAGAGGTCTCCACGTCATCTGCTAACTTTTAAACACCTGTACAGGGAGACGTAAGCCATGTTACTGAGAAGGCAGCATTCCATTAATCTCTTTCAAACCATATCTCTCTCTCTCTCTCTCTATATATATATATATTTGCTCTTTAGAAATATAAAATGTAAGATCCCCAAACCGAGATTAGGAAATTTATCAAAAGAATAATCAATTACCATTAGTTTAACCAGCAAGGTATAAAAAAAATGCAGTTGGGGAAAAAAAAGACGCAATCCACACACAGTGTGGGTGTAAAAGACTTCACATACACAGCACTGCAGAACATAAACCCATGAGGCACTGATAAGAATCACATCTTCATAGGCAAATATACGGAATGTAGAACAACAAAGCAATGCAACCCTGAAAAGAAATCCATTGCACAGAGAAAACAAATAATTGACTGTGGGAAACAGTTACATTTAACACTAAATCAAGAATCTATATGGTCCAATTTCAGACAAACCTCAAAAGATGAGAGTCGAGTACTTTCATAAAGTGATGAAACAGTCGAAGACAAGCTGAACACACTGAAGCAAATCAAAAGAGAAAAACAATACGCACAATAATTTGTCAGCTAGCAATAAATCAGACATTTTGCATCAGTCGGAACATCAGCGATTCTCATACTTCATTCACTTATAGCTGGTTTGACTAACTATTAGATAACAGTTAACAATATAGTTCACTTTTAAATATACTATTAATTATCATAAGTTAACTCTTTGGAAGAAAAAATCTGATACTGCAGCAGAGCCACATAGAAAGACACTCCTTTAAAAGGCGTACATTTGATTGCATTAAAAAGAGAAAGACCTTACAAAAATTTGATCAAAATATGTTTCATAAAGGACTTTGGATGATTATGAATGAAAATATTATTTTCAGGATTTCTCTGAAACCCATTAAGGAAGTCTCTGGTTGGTTGGATTTAACAATGTACAGTGGAAAAACAAAGATGTCAGTGACTGCAGTCGCAGATAAGAAACTTATTTTTACTGACCACTGAACATTGGCCAAGGTAACATTAACACTCCGTCCTCATAATACAGAATAGCAGATTGAAAACACTAAGGCACAGTAAATGGACCATAGTTCCTAGAGAAAATAAAAATCAGGTCCTACAAAGATAAAAGTTTTTTTTAAACTCACCTCATATTAATTGTAAAGCCGACGGAAGTTTCTGGCTTCTATTTTCATTCACAGAAGGAAGTATGCAATAATTAAATTACATTTTACAACTTGGCATATCATTTACCATAGCAGACACAAGGGGGTACACTTGTGCCGTTTTCCTTCCTATGCGATGGTCCAAAACACAATATTCTTAAATGCCCTGCTTGCCCGTCAAGGCCCATTTTTAATGTGATGCCCGCTCAGTTTATTACACCAGACATTCTGTTTATTGCACCAGATTCAGCAAAATCTCACACAAAACAATGAAAGCTCATAAGGGACTATGGATTCAGTGTTCCCAGCGGACAACTAAAGGATCACATCAAAGTGCCCACTGTCATCATGAACCCAAAAGGAACGTTGGGTCTACTTTTAAAATGAGGAGGAAAGAGATTTTTCTCACAGCCAGATCACTTTGTCTGCACGCCCATTTGAGAGGTCCATGTGGTTCCAGAGGTTGTCATTCCAGAACGGTCTACTCTAGTCTTCGTCCTCCTGCCTTTGAAACGTCTGTTTAAGCTGCCGTGTGTGAACCAGAGACCTGCAGCAGCTGTCCCTTTAGGTCAGCGTTTAAGTCTAAACCTCCTACGTCCCGCAGAAGATCCAGGTCAGCACCTCCTCCACCCTCAGGGTCCACAGCTCTGCGCCTCCTCCTAAGGTCATTCTCTCCGTTCCTCTTTTCCTCTATATTCTCCTTCAAGTCCCTGCCTCCGTTTTGCTTAGGCATCGGCGGGAATTCTGCTTTGGGTGCACCTTGCTCCTTCTTCGTGTCAATGACCTGTTGCATCTGGTCTAGTCGTTCCTTCTGCTCAAGCATTCTTTTCTCCATCTCGGCTCGTTCCACGATCTCTTTATCCGTCTTCTCTCGTTCCCGTTTTAAACTCTCATCCTCAAGACTTTCCTTGTCCCGCCGCTCCTTCTCCTGTCGCTCACGGCGCGCATCAATGACCTGTTGCATCTGGTCTAGCCGTTCCTTGTGCTCGAGCAATCTTTTCTCCTTCTCGGCACGATCCACAATCTCTTTATCCATCTTCTCTTGTTCCTGTTTTAACCTCTCTGCTTCAAGCCTTTCCTTCTCTAGGTGTTCCTTTTGCTGCCGCACGTGTTCTAGCTCCTGCTCGCGTGCCAGTTCCTCTCGTCTTTCCCGCTCCTTCCTCTCCTTCTCAACACGGGCCTGCACCTCCTTCTCAATCCTTTCCTTATCCAACTTGTCTTTCTCTATTCTCTCTTTCTCCGCCTCCAGTTGGGCCAGTTTCTGATTCAATCTTTCCTCCTCAGCAAGAGCTGGATTGATTTTGGGTGGTTCTGGTTCTCGTTGGTGCAGCGCGACACCTTGGGCATCGACCTCTGCAGGTGCTGCTTCGCCTTGCCCTGCTTGGTTTTTCAGCTCCAGCTCCTTCTTGAGAACTTCAGCACCTCCTTCTTGCACTGATTCAAGGGCATTGTGGGGAAGACCAACTACAACATGAGCCTCTTTTGCTGCTGGGTCCTCAGGAACCGGCTCACCCTGGGGCTGTTGCAATTGGGCCGTAATGACAGCGGCAGCTTTAGGCTTAACTGACCCCGCCATCCCTTCCGGCTGCCTCTGCACAACATTCTCCACCTCACCTGCAAAAGACATGATGTGTTTCATTACTGCACTGCATGCAACATCACTTCAGAAGAAAGCACCAATACTGCTCATTCTCTTTTTATTTTTCCACTACATGACCAGGGCCACAAATAAATTTGAGAAGAGCTGTGTCTGTATTGGTACCACCAGTATGTAACAATGAATGCGTTTACATGCACATTCTTAACTAGATTATGCTTAATAAGCTGGCAATGCACGTGATCATGGAACCGCATTAACCCGTTTTCCTTTATCGGAGTAAGGTCATAAAAAGGCTTATTCATAAACCTATCATCACAGCTAGATTTTTGCCCCTTACGGCGATTTCCCCCAGCATGTAAAGTTAAACGCATTAACCAGCTTTCTGTTGGCTTGATGAAATGCGCATGTGTGATACGTGACCGGAACGCATAGACAGTGCAACTCTTTTTAGATCACACTCTCTTCTTGAAATCTCGTACAGAAGTGGTACAGTCAAAATGCTGCATCTGTAACTGCACGAGAGGATCATATTTGAGCCGTAAGTTTCCCGCTGACATTGCAATACTCTTTTTAATGCTTTATTTAACATCACAACCGACATAACAATTGACATACTCTAAGTCAAATACACAAATTACGTTTTGACGTCACTACCGGGAAATTACCTGCTTTATTAATAAAGTCTTGTAAATGCGATTTACTTGCGTTGTCTGGTTATTGGTTTTAATGTAAACAACAAATTATTTCAATAAGCTGATTTTTGTGAGTTATCAGCATACTGGTGTGCTTGTAAACAGGATCATTGTCTGACTTTTAGAGACTAACCTGCTGGTGCCTTGGGTTCAGCTTCCCCTTCCTTTACTTGATGGACCTCCTCATGTTTTTCCTCCTGGTCCATATGTCTTTTCTGCTGTTCTACTGCCTTTGGTTCTTCTTCTCCCTCCTTAATTTGGTGGATCTCCTTGTGTTGCTCCTCAATCACCGCCAGAAGTTTTTCCTGTTGGTCCAGAATCCTTTTCTGCTGTTGTTGCTGCACCTTAATGACCTGCAGCAGCATAGCATGGTCCAACTGACCCTCTGAGGATCAGTCCAACAGAAAGGAAAAAGAGAAGAAACAATGATCCAACATGCCTTAAAATATACAATAATACGTAAAAATGTGATTATTACAATTTTATTTAAAATTTGAAATCCTTTGAATATAAATACAATGTAATTATCTATGGCCAAACCAATTGTCAGTCTGATTGTTTATCAAATTAAAACTAGATTTTAAATTTGTCTTAAGAAAATGTTAGTGGTGAATGCCTATACAAAACCTGCCGCCGTGATAACTGATAACTTTCCCACTATTTGCTAAGCAATATTCAAAACAAGGTGTTCTGAATCTCAAGCGTATTGTTAAGTTCTTCTAGGTTGTTGCTAGGGTGTTTCTATGCAGTTAGTAGTGCATTGTTAGGTGGCTGATAGACGATTGCTGTGTTGTTCTGTGTGATTTTTAGTGTACTGCTTGCCAGTTGCTAGATAGTTACTAGGGTGGTTCTATGCATGTGCTAAGGCAATATGATCTCCTAACAACATCAATATGGAATTCTACCAAATAAACCACTTTCATCATAAAACAAGAGACAGTTGTACTTCCAGAGCTATAGAACACTATACACACACATAAGCAGCTTTTCCAGCGTCGGGCTGAACGGTTCTAAGAACAGTAAGGACTGGTTCCAGTTGTATTTCCACTTGAGCCTGGTACAGCACGACATGACTACAAACCGTTCTCGGCCCGGAATTTTCAGCACGGTTGGTCACTTGTCTGTTGCCTGGCTACCAATTTCTCTGAGCACTATTTGAGCAATATAAACACAAATTACTAATAAAATTAAAATAAATATCTGATCATCCTCCGTAACGGTTGCTACTCTCTCATATCGTCTGTAAATCTTGTGTTACCAAGGCAATGACTGACACATTTGTATTACATTCCGAAGAGCTCTGTTATCAGCCTCACAGTGGAAAATGAAACCATATCTGTACCGGCTGGCCTGGATCGGCACGGAATGGAACGGTTAAGCAAAGAGAACTGTTTGGCCCGATGGTGGAAAAGTGGCTATATACAGTAAACTAGATGAATAAACACAGGTAAGAGACTATTAACTGTTATTAACAGACTAATAACTATTATTAACAGTTATTATTGAAGTGTGAGAGAATGACTTAAAAACAATAGCAAAGATGACAGGAATGAACTGAGAACAGCAGATATAAGACACATCATCTCGTACCTGCAACAATCTTTTTAATCACTGTAGGAGGCAGGAGTCCATGGCACAACAGAATGGTGGAGGAAGATAAGAAATCGAGAAACAAAAGAGAAAAAGACAGCAGAAAGAGTGCAAAGTGCTTCAATAAAAAAACAAGCCACGTGAAAGAGACAGATTTAAGATTTGGTGCTTCCTTGCAGTATATCTGAGCATAGCAATGCAATGTGACAGTTCAGATGTCGGCCAGAGAAAATAGAGAAAATAAAATATTTACTTGGAAAAGAAAAAGGGAAAGATAGGTTCACATATCAAATACTACTTTCTAGTGTATGGATTGAATTAAATTAATGTGCTTAATAAAATTATCTTGTATTGTATCCTAATAAGTCATGGGTAAAGGAGTTACATATATAAATTTATATAAATGAATTATGAATATTATGAATCTTAGATATTGTGTAACAATAAACCTATGATGAATGGAGAGAGAGAAAAAAAGTCCATTGTCCATTTCCCACTAAGAAACAAGGGTAGAAACCATCTGGCCAGGAGTTATGAAGGATAACAGAACCAGAAAAAGAGAAGGGAAAATTGCAACTGTGAGCTCACACATCTGACTGAATAACAGAACAGGAACCACTATTTTTCAAACCACACTTCCTATAGCTTATGAAAAATGTTCTGTGATAGATAAAGCACTTACCTTCCATCTTGTCCCCATCTTCATCCTTGTCTGCTCCTCCATCCTTCCCATCTGCAACCTTCTCTTCCTTGTGCTCCTGCACAAGAAGCTTCTCCTTCGCTGGAGGAAGTACAGTCAATGAACAAATCATTTGGTTGGACCTTATGATGTGCCATATAAATACAAAAGGTCATAGACTACTACTTAAGAGTTTATCAGTCACAGACGCTAAACAGAAACTAGATGTTTACATTTTATGAAGATGTGGGAGGTTGCCAAAGAGTTGTTAAGGAGATGCTAACGTGTTCACTTACGTTTCTCATCCTGGGGTTCAGGGGCTTTCTCAATCTCCTCTGGTATCTTGTCTCTGGCCACTTCATTCTCACCAGGCACCTCATTCACTTCAGGCACGTTTTCTGGTTCTTTATGTATCACCAAGGGCTCACCCTTCTTCAGATCTTCTGGATTTTCTGCCTTGTCCAATACTTCATTAGCTGCAAGCTGGTCTTGATTTACAACCCTTTTCACCACATTTATTTCTTCTTCTGACTTCTCCTCTTTTATAGATTCCTGCTCTAAGTCTTGTGCTTGCCCTGCCCCCTGCTCAGCAAGAATCTCCTCCTCCTCTCTGGCAGGTAGTTTCTTTTCTTCCTCCACAGCTACAGGTTTCTTTTCATACTCAAGCTCCTCCTGGTTTTTGATCTCATCTATCTGAACTCTGTCATGAGGGATGGGCGGCTCATGGCGGTGGGCTTCCCCTTCTGGGACCGCTACACCTGTAGAAGAGAAGTCATAACTCTTAACTGCTCAGAGGTTCATAAAGCCATCAAGATGACAAAGCTACTGTAAATGCATTACCTGCTTCAGGGCGATCCAGCTGAACCTCTTCCTCATTCTTTCCATCAGCCACTTCCACAGGTACTTTAATTTGAGGGGGTTCTGCTGCTTCCTGCTGTGCTGGCTGTGCAATCTCTATTGGGGGCCTATCTGGCTTCTCTCCTGGATGAGGATCCACTCCATTCTCTTGCATTAGAAACAGACAGACAAACTACATGTCACAATGTGCAAATATATATTTCAAATTTCTGTGCAAGGTAAAGAAAGTTTACCCAATGTTATCAACCTTTGGCTCTCAGGCTTCACGTGGCTCTTAAATTATGTCTCAAAGTTATTTATTTATTTTTTGGTTCTTTACTTAGATGTAATTTGTGACTTTTTTTAAAAAAAGTGGCCGCTCCATACCAGAACAGAGCACCGCAGCTAGTTGGACAGGGTCTCTACACTACCAGATGAAAGTTTGAACACACCATTCTCTATTTTCCCACATTCAAAATAGAAAAGTCAACAAATCAAAACCATCTTGTATTTTCTTGTAGCAGCACAACTGTTATCAACATTATTAATAATAAGTATGTTTCTTGAACACGGAATAAGCATATAAGAAAGATGATTTCTGACCATGTGACACTGAAGAATAGAGTACTTGCTGCTGAAAAAGGTATTTTAAAATTGTTTTTAAATATTTCACAAGGGACTATGGATGAAAATTAGCCAATTTAGCTGAATCTGCCACATTTGACATATTGTCATGTATTCTTAATGTGCATTGTCCCTGATAAAATAAACAAAATAATATTGCTGTTTTTACTGAATGTTTCACCAAAAAAAGAGCTGCCTTGGAGAGATTTTAAATTTTAAGACTTCTTTAAAAAAAAAAAAAAAAAAAAAACATCTTAGAGACTACATTTTTTTCATGGTAGTTTCTATAGAATTGACGAATTAGAGGGTTTGGTGACACGAGTCAAAAAGTAAAGCTGTTTGAGAGAAAGGTAATACTAAATAATAAACTATATATTTTTCTTTGGAATAGCATTTCACAATAAGACAATGAATGTGTATTAAAAAATAAATAGGGTCAATTTTAATGTGCACATTAAGAAGGCTTTTTACAAATGTGAGTCTCTCAAACCAAAGAACTTGTATCTTAAACTGGCTAAGGCTAAAGTACCACTGTCATATGCATTATTTGTTTTACTCCAAGCCATAGCAAGAAGCCTGAAACTTAAATATGTGCATGCTTTTCAGCTGGAGCCCAGTCTTAAAAATCCCAGAGTGCACCACACAAATACCAGTAGAGGGCAGCAGAGCATGATAGACCAACAGGATACGAGCAGAACCGTAAAGATTTCTAATAAGGGTACGAGATGGATGCTCAGTGCTTTCCATATAACCTTGCCACTCATCCTGTGCAAAACAGCCTTTGAATATTTACAATGTCCACACCTTTCTTTAACCGGAGTGCACTACCGTAACAGATAATCTATTGCACGACAGCATTTATGCATATGCAGAAAGGAGTTACACATTTCAAATGAGAAAGGATAACAGTCTTGATAAACATTATCTAAGGGAGCGAGACAAGAAGAAGGGAGTTGAAAAGAAAGAGCGAGCGTATAGTAAAGGGGGTTGGGTGCACTTCCCTACAATCCTGAAAAGCAAAGCGTGCCTGCGTGTACTCGCACAGCTGCAAACGCACACCTCTACATGCCCGCGGGCCCCATGTTCCACTCGCTCGCTCGCTGAGCCCTGCGTTTTCATACAGCTGCCCTCAACAGCACGCTGTAAACAGGAAACAGGTGTGGAAGTGGGTGTCCGCTCAATGATAAATGCCAGTGTCAGTCAGCAGGAGGGAGTGAGAGGGAGAGGAAGGAGGAGTGGCAGAAGAGAAAAGGAGGGGTAATGGTGGATGAAGTTGTTGGGACGCTCCTGGTATGTGCCTTTTTACGAGCCTCTGTCCTGTATCAGCCTGTGTTGGAGGGAACACTGTCATTTCTGCCCTCTCCCAGATTTGGACGCCCTCCCATCTTCCTCCCCTGACCGGAGCCATAACGGGAAAACGCCACCGGCCGTTTCACTGCTGCTCTGGGACACCGAGCGCTCAGGTTTGAAGGGCGTCATTCAGGTCACTGATTCAAACAGAGGCCTTCTACTGGAGCTTTTAATTTGTGCTCCTTCACAATTCTTTCTCTTTTTTCTTATTATAATATCTTTTCAGAACTTAATTTTCTATTTTGTATCATTTTTCAACTGATTAGAACTCTCTCTCCATTAATATTAGGCATAAATGTACCTGGTACTTTGGGCAGCTCGTGGGGGATGAGGATGGGAAGCTTGTCCTCAGTTCTTGCGGGGATATCCAGAGCGGGGTTCGATTTCTGCGGCTCGTTTGAGGAAATGGACAGCGTGGTGAAGGTACTGATGAGCAGGATACCGAGACCGACCCACAGAACCAGCTAAAACAGAAAGAGAGGAATGAAGAGAGAAAAGAGAGTTAGTGCATATGGTCATCTGAAATACTTCAGTAAAAGATCAACGGTGTGATTCAGATTTGTCTCCTTTTATTGTCAGGCTCTGTTAAATGCACTCCAAAAAAAAAATATATATATATATATAAATTATACAGACAAGGACTTAAATACACGATGTCTTTAATGAATATTTTTTCAATTTCTGCATTAAAATAAATTTTGGAAAAAAAGAAAAAGAAAAAAAACGTTGCTATGTGGATGGATGAAAAACAAAGCTGGAAATGATCATCACAGTTTTAGAAAGTTTGATAAATATTAAATATAGGCTAAACAGACAATTTGATTGTTTTTTTATGTTGATATGTCCATGTAGTCAAATTAAATTACCTCCAAATCCCATATTAAAAAAAATATGTTTACTTTGAAAACTAAGGAATATAATTAAGACATGTACACTAACAGGTATTCAATGTATTAGGAATATGCTGTCCTTGCAACTGCGTCACTTCGAAGACACTAGAGAGCTAGCTAACAAACACACACACATGAAGCAGTTTATCCTTTCCAGATGTTTACTTGTGTGATCCTTTTTCTTTTGTAAAACTGAAATATACAACAAACAAGAAATGAAATTACAACTTGTACATTAATTCCTTTGATATCACTACAATCTGCACGTGCGTATACATGTGACAGAAAACCTCCTTACATTTTCATATCGATCACAAACTAACTTATTTTCAAGAGGTAATATTATGTCACCACATGACACTTTTAAAGATTGTTTACAAATACTAAATAAACTTACAGGCATATCTTTCTCCAAGGCAAAGACTGTTGAATTGAAATCGATGCTGCACGTTGAACTGTTGCCGAACTAAAAAATCAACACTTTCGGGCGTACAGAAAAATAAACTGCTATGCTGAAAATGGACACTAGGTGGTTATATAATATACAATGACCAGATAATGGGCAGAACAAGGCAATTGTTATAAGTTTTACTTAATGATTATCCCACTTACAAAAAATAACTTGCAAAGATAACAACTGTAAATTAAATGGTAATAAGTGTTTTTTCTTTTTTAGAAGATATCTTTTTTTTTAGCAAATTCAAATTTGCTAGATTTAGAAAAAGTATGGATGGAATTATTATCCTTGCCCATTCTGAGTTGGCCAGAAGTTTAGAAAATTGGTGCAGAATGTTGGCTGACCAGAATGTTTGCGATTGTGGGTTTTTGATCCACATCTTTCATCTCTGGAATGCGTTCAATGTGAGTCCTCATGTTAGAAATGCACCTAACATACTTTACTTTGACTTTACACAGCTTGCATTTTGCATACACCTTGTCAAGCTTCCCCTAAAGATGATAAAATCAAAAGTTTGTTCAAGTGCTTGACCTCACTGAAAATGGGAAGGATGTATTCGTTTCCCCCCCTCCTTTGCTCAAGGATACTCCACTTCTGCTGCACTTCCTGCTCGTGGCGTGAGGTGTGTGCTCTCTAAACTGTCCCAGTGCAGCACTTCTCTGCTCAATACACAAAGCTGGCAAGGGTATCGTTGGCATCCGATCTACAATAATGTCCTACGGTCATTAATGGTGCCCCAAACGCTGATGAAATCTATTAAAGCAGGCCCTTCCCAGTTTCACTGCCCCTGATCTGTGGGTATTCTTTGTGCAGCAGTGGACCTGGACATGTCAGGCTGCTTGGCATGAGACATGGAAGACTGGCATTATACACTCACGCCAACACAAACATCTGCTGCGCTCATTATGACAAGAAGCTCTTTTGGAATGATCCTCGCCCCAATATCAGAAACACCACCCATTTGGGTGGACTCCAGTGTTTGGGAAGTGACCCTGGTGGCAAAGACTCACGGGCATGGAAGTGTGGCACGGTTGGCACTAAAGAACAATGAACATCAGTATGTTGGCTGCTCGCAAACCAGACAATGCAAGAGAGGTGAGGGAGACATCAGCATTGTGGTTACACATCATCTAAGATGAGACCTCAGTTGTTTTCACTCTATTGTGAGAGAGCAAACGCAGCTGTAATTTGGGCGGGAGACGGAGGGGGCACAGCTCGAGGCACAGAGCCAGACAGTGCCAGCACACACACTGTGGGAGTGACTCCGCACAGCTAGTCAATGCACTTGCAGGATATCAAAATTAATGACAAACTCCATTACAAAGAGAGAAGAACAGCTGCCTTTTCTTCCTCACACACAATCCCAGTGCATTCCTATTTCGGCTCACATCAGATTTCACACAGACAAAAATTTGATGTCGGTAAGATTTTTTTATGTTTTCGAAATGTGTCTTGAAATGCTCAACACGGCAGCATTTATTTGATAAAAAAATATAGTAAAAACAGTAATATTGTGAAATATTAATTGGAATTTAAAATAACTGTTCCATCTTTTAATATATATATCATATGCGTAAAAACTGAACCGCCGAGTGTGCCGTACCTGTGCAGTCCAGGCGTTCTTCATGATCTTCTTGTAGATGAGAGCTGGGCAGATGAAGCAGATCAGACTGCCCATGGTGGCTCCAGTCAGACCCAGGATGGTCTCCACTATGGCACAAAAACACATACCGGTACATACATTTATTTTATAGAATCATTCTGTAATCATTCTGTAATCACTAAAATGTGAGTGCACTACTAATTAAGAATCTAAAAACATTTTTAAAAAACTATATAACCAATATAGTAATTTGGTAGTAATTTAATAATTTGGCTCTAAAATATGATTGGACAAGTCATATTTGAAGCTTTAAAATCACCCATGCACACATCACTTGCATTCTATATTAATGTATTAAGTTGCTACATTACAAAAACAAAAAAACAAAACAAAAAACAAAGGTAATGATAATGACCTATATTATTTGGAAGAATTATTAAGTATTTTGCAATTAAGAATTGCAATTATTCATTGGACATTAGTGTCTTTTTAGAAAATATGTTAAATATTAGTTAACTTTTCTACTTCGTATTGCTCATTACATTTTCTATAAATGTTTCAAAAGATATGTAAGTGTACATGTTAATAATTCTATTCAAACACATTTTACAAGAATACTTTTTTTAAGATAAGAGTATTTTTAAAATCAACATAATATATGCATTTCCACTCAAAAGATTGAGGTCAGAAAGATTTTTTACTTTTAAAGAAGTCTCTTATGCTCACCAAGATTTGATAAAAACGATATAGTAAAAACACTAATATTGTGAAATATTACAACAATATAAAATATCTGTTTTTATTTTAATATACTTTCAAATGTCATTGTTTCTTGTGATGGCAAAGCTGAATTTTCAGCGTCCTTCAGAAATCATTCTAATATGCTGATTTGGTGCTCAAGAAACAGTTCTTATTATTATCAATGTTGTGCAAACAGTTGTGCTGCTGAATATTTTTGTGGACACTGTTACACATTGTCTTTCAGGATTCTTTGATGAATATAAAGTTCATATTAATCTTTTGTAACATTATAAATGCCTTTACAGTAATTTTGGATTAATTTAATGCATCCTTGCTGCATGAAAGTATTAATTTCCTTTAAAAAAATCTTACTGACCCAAACTTTTGAATAGTAGTGTAAATACAAAACCTATTATCATATTTCTAAAGACAGTCTGAACTAACTTAACATAAAAAGGTAATATTATCTGATTTCTGTTTAATATTATCTGATATTAAAACTTACTGACCTTGACACACAATGTAAGTGATATAACACCACCATTTAACAGTTGTATAAATCAATGTAATGTGCAATGCATCCTTAGATGGCGAATTGCTTTAGTATATCAGGGTTCTTGCAGGTTTCAGTAAGTAAAATTTAAGACCTTTTTAAGACATTTTAAGACCATAAAGATTTAAATTTAAGACCTACATGACGCATTAACCAGCAAATAACAAATAAAATTAGCATCAATATGCCCTTTTTGTTTACATAAACATTAAAATAATAACATAAAAAAAATGATGGCTAGAACATGTACAAGTTCAAATAAAGTTTTGACAAAAAAAGGTTTTATAAAAAGATAAACCTCACGTATTTCAGCCTTTAAATAATTTTTTATAGAATTAATGTGTCAAAAAAAGATAAATTACTGACATTTACAATGCAGATTAGCTTATCTTTTATTATTAATAGTAATATTTGGTCCGATTTTCCCGTTGCGTCTGTCGTTGCTATGCAACCATGCACTGCGCTCTCCACAACGACAGTAGCTAGCTAATGATTTGAAGAGAAAAACACCTGCAGTGTTTGGGTGCACGGTGCCTTCATGTTGACTGAGCTTTCAATGTTGTTACGGAAAGGGTGAAGCGGATTGGTTGGTTCTTGTCACACGACCTGCGGTGCGCTTGCAGAATTCTGAAAAATTTAGCTTTTTTTTTTTTATCTCGCTCCGCCTGGAAAAAACGGCCGCATTGCTTCTAATATGAGTGCGCTTGCCGCGCGCCTAAATTTGAAATAACGAACTTGAGCGCGCAAACGACGCAATATGTGAACGGCCTCTTTGGTAGCTACCGCCAATCAGGGCACGAGCTACTGGAGCTCGCGAGTGCCGTGTTGGAGACCCTGCTACAGCTCCGCTTGGTAGGCTACGACTCCATACTTTTTTGCTACTTTGTAATAACTTTCTGTGGCCAGCATTTCAGGAAATTAACGAGGGTAAAACCTTTTTAAGACCTGACTAAATTAAATTTAAGACCTCGGATGAAAATCTGCCCGTTTTTAAGACGTTTTAAGGCCTTAAATTTAAAGTTCAGAATTTTAGACTTTTTAAGACTTTTTAAGACCCCGCGGGAACCCTGGTATATAAACCAAAATACAACAGCAAGCTGATCTAACTCACTGTAAAAATCCATTCCAACCGGCACTATATTCAGACCCACCAGTTTAAAGCGGAAAAAAAATGGCACAGGCAATCTACACCATCTCATCTCCTGAATCACCACATCCATCCTCCATCAGTCTTTCTCCTCTGACCGTTCCATCACACGCTCCCCCCTCATCCCTCTATCTGCCTCCTACCATCCTTCCTCCATGTTGCCCTTGTGTTGCAAGGCTGGGCAGTGGGCCCAGGGGGTATTTTTCATCCTGAGAGCAGCCATATTGTTTTACTCAAATTTATGCCCTGCAATGTCTGCTTCCCTATGGTTGGATTTGTGGCCGTGAGGACACGCCGGTGGCCAGCGGCGCCGTCATGGAGGACAGAGCTATGCCTTTCCCCCATTCAATCGTCTCTGCGAGTCTCACCTTCCCCTCTCTATTAGTCTAATTGGGCCCACTGAGCCAAATGGAGCCCGCACCAGCGACAGCCAATCTCCATGAAGAATGAATAAAACATGGCCCACCCCACCATCGCCTAAAACACACATCTTTATCATTCTGTTCCGCTGATAATGAATGGATGGTACCGAGAGGAAGGATAAGGAGTGATTGACGGAGAGATACTTTAAAAGGGAAGATGAAGTGGAGTGTGATGTCATGACGGTATTAGGGAGAGTGAAACTTGAGAAACGTGAGCACACACAGACTTACCATTAGGAATGAGGATGCCGCCCAACATGGTGCCAAAAACAATGCAAAGGGTGATGCTCTTGAAACGAAGGGGTGGCATATACCCACCTGCGGCGAAGGTGCCATCCTTTTGCTGAAAAACAGAGACAAACAGAGCAAAAGCTGTTACTAGATTCCAGACCTGCATGGAGTTCTCCAAGCCTCTGTTATAGTTGAACAAGTAAAATGCATGTAAGGATATTGGGTTTGGCATGCAAGCTTCATAAACCCCCCTCTGCTCAGTTGTCAAAATGCCAGATTTAACGACAGCATAAAACCCTTCGCCCGACCGCGAATCCAGCCGTGATTTGAGCTGATTCAGCGTGGCAGCGATGGTGAGACAGCGAGCTGAAATCTTGGCTGCTTTATAGAGGAGATCTGGACCTGTTCTCATCAATCCAGCCCCTTTTATTTCCTCTTGAATCTCTCAGTGCCCCGGCAGTCTTGCTGTCCGTGGAGGCTGGATCACTGGTGTCTGAGTAGTGGAAGGAGACTCAAGGAATCTCAAGGGATCCATACCGAGGGACAGAGCATGCAAATGCATGCTGACTGAGACCAGACTAGGGGTCTGACATCAGCCCTGTGTAAATCTGTTAGACTCAATGAAGTCTTTATGGAGTCCATTAAATTTAGCAAAATACTTCTGCAGCTGGTGCACTTTATGTGCATCAGTAAAGAGGAGACACCTGAGTTTGTCCAGACGGTGCAAGGTAAAGGATTTTAAATGTGGGCCAAGAATTTTGGCATTAAAAAAAAAGGGGATGCATATTAAAGGTTAATTTGGTGTGGATAAAACGGGATGTCTTTGTTGATATGTCAAGCCAGTCACAATACACATCACTTTTAACAGTTCTTTCACATTTCTACTTCAAAATAGGTCAAAACTAATTTGCACTGTTTGCTTTCACAAAAGTAAATGACAAATGCAATAAAAACAGAATCCAGAACAGAAAGCAAGCAAACAATGAAGTGCTGGGGTTAGAAAAGGGGTCATAAAACTGGGGTCTGGGTAGGGTTGGGTATCATTTGAACTTTAACGATTCCGATTCCAATTCCGCTTATCGATTCCTATTATTTGTGTTAAATAAAATTAAGCTTAAATAAAATTAAATAAAAATATTAGTTCAAAAACTTAAACTAAACGAAAATGAGAAATGTTGCCTTGGCAATAAAGTTGAAGCACTAAAATGATAAATAAATAAAAACTAAACTACAACTGAAATAAAAATAAATTACACCTACCGGTAAATAGCAATATTTAAAATATACATAAAATGGTGAAACGAAATTACTAAAACTTTTACCTAAAATTAACATGAAAGCTTTTATTTTTATATTTTTAGTTAATAAAAAATATGAATAAAACTATAATAAAACTAAAATAAAAACTAAAATCCGGTTAAGTATAAGATTAGTGAGAAACATTTTGTAAAAATTATTTATAAATAAATTAAATAATAATAAATAAATAAATAAAAGTAATTCATTTTATTTAATAGAAAAAACAAATTTCACAAAATAGAAAATACATATTTTACATATAATATTTTAAATGTATATATAATATTACATTATACAACAAGTTACATTTTACAGTATAAACTTTTTTTTTATTCATGAAAGTAAACAGCTGTCTTTATGTTTTAGGAAGGTGGTCGGTCACAAGGGAAACATCATATTGAGGGGGTCCATGGCATCAAAAAGTACAAAAATAAATAAAAAACCTGTCTTTGTAAGACTGTTACCTGCTGCTCGAATAGCATTGTGTTGATGGCCTGTCTGCAGGGCAGGATCATCATGGGGAAGCCCACAGCCACAGACATCATAAAGCCCACACGGATCATCTCCGTTACCAGATTAGATGGAAAGTTCATCAGAACGTTCCCAGCAATGTTATCTGTGAAGCTCACATAGCCGAAGAACCCCACCTGGAGGAACACGGTACGAAGTACAGTTGATCATTTGAGACTTGTGAAAGACAAATCTGCATAACAGACAGAACAAAAAATATAAAACAGCATTCAGTAGTGATCCATTTTCAATTCGAACTAAAAATTAAGCAAAAATGAATGTAGTGTAGGACTCTGTTTTGTTCATCAGGATTTGATTGGAGAGGCTGAGAAAGTATTTTATATTAAAAGCATCTAAAAAATGTTTTGCTAATGTACTTTTGTGCATCATGTGTGATAAATTATTTTGTGATGATCATTTTGGCACAGTCCTAGTTTCACTGCAGTTTTTCAATTTAAAAAGATGGATACTCCATACTGAAGTAATGTTTGTTTGGAGGCAAGCAAGGAGAAGAATTCTGTTACATTGACTTTCCACTTCAGTATGTGAAGTGTATAATTTCATATGGGGTCACTTGATCCTGCTTGAAATGATCAGGACTAAAACTTCTTATGGCATTATACAGAAGCGGCCTAACAGAGATCCATGTCTCTTTCCGTGTCTCTTTGATGACCTCACAACCCCTCCTGACTGTGCAATGATATTGTTTTTATGCGATGAAAAATAGCGAGCTGCTTTTCAAAGGTCTTTAAAGCCTATCGGCCCCCTGAAGGCCCTCTCTACAGAGAAACAAAGCAGTGCTTTCCCTCCTTTCCCGACCTTGCTGGCCTTGATCTATCCGCAGAGGAAAAGGTTCCCTTCAGTAGCAACACCAGGCAGAAGTCCTTGAGCCTGCCACAAAACTCCCTCTCTATTCTATTCTACAAACCCTCCCCTGAATCAATTCAGCTTTTGTTCAAAGAGAAAAAAAGCAAAAAGATGATGAAATATAAAAGCAGAATACAAAGAACACAGTTGAAAAAAGAAATCACGAGCAATATTATCTCTCAAGGTAACGTTTATACTTTAGCTTTCAGAGAAGAGAATAGGGACCAGAAACATTCTGACGATGTCTTAAAACACATTCCACACAAAGTGGCCCTGAAAATATTTATGAAGGAATAAAAGAGACAAGGCATTTGATGTTGATGGAGCGTGTCAGTGTATGTGGGTTATAGAGGAACGTGCCAGTGGGTCTGACCCCATCGTCTGCGTTCTTTCTCTTCCTCTAAGCTCCAAATGGGAATTGGAAGGATTTTCCAGGGTATCAGCGTGAACCCAAAACCCACAAAAGGGGAAGGGCAATCACCTGTGGGGGACGGATATGGATCTAAAAGCAAGAACGTGAGCCGACAGCAACTCTACCATTCTTGAATCCTCATTTCTTTCCTGTGTCTGAGGGCACAGGTTCCCAGGAGCCAATAAGGACAGAGCAGCAACAGAGCAAGTGTTATACGTTTTATATAATTGCTACAGTTTGTATAAACAAAAATGCATGTTATACACTACCGTTCAAATGTTTGAGGTCAGTAAGATTTTATGTTTTTGAAAGAATTATGCTCACCAAGGCTGCATTTATTTGATCAAAAACACAGTAAAACAGTAATATTGTGAAATATTAAAAATGTTCTATTCTAATATATTTTAAGAGTCCTACAGAAATCATTCTAGTATGCTGATTTCCTGCTTAAGGAACATTTCATATTATTATCAATGTAGAAACAGTTGTGCTGCTTAATATTTTTGTGGAAAACATGATATATATTTTTCAGGATTTAATGAATAGAAAGTTCAAAAGAACAGTATTAGTTTGAAACAGAAATCTTCTGTAACATTAAATGTCTTTACTGTCACTTTTGATCAATTTAATGCATCCTTACTGAATTAAAGTTGTTACTAATCGATACCCTTTCAAATGACTGAAAAACATATGACACGATGTGTTCCTAATATTATTATTTATGAAATAAGATTATAATAAGTATGAAATAGAGCACTTCTCATTTGTCAGAAAATGAATAAGCTAATACTTTTTAGTTAATCACTCCAGAAAAGGTTAAAACAGAAGAAAAGGCTAAAATACAAAAACAAAATGGTTATTGTTTTGGCCTCAACAAGCTGCAGATGATCAGTTATCAGTTGATGAAGTGTCTCACACACTTACTGTGATGTAGAAGGTGGTGACCACGTTGAGGGAAGAGGTGAATATTGTGCTCATTCTCTTCACCGAGGGCTCATCCAGGCTGTCATACGTGGGTAATACTTGCCTATGGAAGAAAAAGCTTTTTTATATACATCAGGCTCAAGATGCATACGTTGAAGTGGGACAATACAAGTTAAGACTATGACATACTGTTGATTACCACAGACAAAAACTCAGTTGGAAATCATATTTTTCATAACGTTTATATTAGCTCTTTCCCAAATGTCTGATATTTAAACTGTAAAGAAGTCTAAATCATTGTTTAAAAGTGTTCTAGGTGGAAGAACATTTGGTTGTGCATAACTGATGTAATTATTGTGGATGAATTTTTCATTTTTTCGAAAAGTCTTTGCAAATATCATGTCAATGTTACGGGGTCTACCAGTTTTACATGGACTGACGTTTTTTTTTTTTTTTCAAACTGAGGAACACGATGTGGTAATCGACAGCACGTCACTGATAAATTCATGCATCAAACCCAAAGCATTCCTTTAAAAAACTAAAGGACACATTATTATAACAGATGCACAATTTTTGCAATGTCAGATTTATAGTAACGTTATGACAAAATATAAGAAATATGACATTATGTGAAATCACATAAATGCTTATTTATGGGTTAACTCAAACTGACCAGTCACAGTAGAATCATCATTATTTAGCATAAGGACATACTGAACTGTGCATTTGAGCTCTAGAGACATAAACATGCAAGAGAGCAAGAGAAGCAGGAATTTAATATAGAAAGGCCATCACTCATTTCAGACATACAAAAGACAAAATGGAGGGAGGGTGGGAAGGAGGGAGAGCCGAATTGGATGAAACGAGCACTGATAAAGGGTTCAGTATCACAGAGAAACAAAAAAACAGCTACAAAAAGAGCAGGAAAAAAAAATCTATGTCTGTCATCAGGACAACTAATAAAACCAGACGCCAGCAAAACATTAAATGGGGAATTTACAACGGCTATATATTATCGACAAGTGCTAGTCAGACTTTAGCATGTTATAAAATTTCCTGGCAGTATGGGCTTTTGTCCGGGCTCTCTTGCTCTCAGCCCACTCACAGCTCTTGTAGACACAGTCGGAGCCCATTCCTGCTTTTATTGGGATATACAGTACCACGTTCTGGGCTTTTTAAGCCAACGCCTGATCTCACACCAAAGGCCAGTCTGTCTCATAGCAGGAACCCACTTGCAATAAAAACCAGAGAAGGACATCTATGTAGACTTACACATTTTAAGTGTATCTTTTTCACGTATCCATTACAGTATTTGCAACACAGCACTGTTATGATATTGCTCAAACAATCATTTTCCATTCAAAGTCCATTTGAAAATCTCCCATTGACTTGGCCTACCATTCAAGTTTTGTTTTGTTTGATAGGAGAAATGAATACTTTTATTCAACAAGGATGCATTAAATTGACAGTAAAGACATTTATACATGTTATAAAAGATTTCTATTTAAAATAAATGCTGTTTTTGTTTTACTTTCTATTCATCAGAGAATCCTAAAATGTGTACCTAAAATATTAAGCAGCACAACTGGTTTCAACATTGATGATAATAATATGATGTTTCTCCAGCACTAAATCAGCATATTAAGGTACAATGATTTCTTAAGGATAATGTGACACTGAAGACTAAGGTAATTCAGCTTTGCCATCACAATAATAATTACATAAAATAAAAAAATATTAAGATAGAAAACAGTTTTTAACTATTTATTGCATTTTTGATCAAATAAATGCAGGCTTGGTGAGCATTGTATAAATGTCTACAAATGTCTCCAGGAAGACAAAAAACGTGATCTGACTGTGGCATAATTTAGGATTTGTATTTTAAGGCCAGTAAATGCTACCTTTGTTTCTCCTAGGAAATACTTATTAACTGACACCATTTAGAAGCCAATGGTTGATTCTCATATACTACTGACAGAAAACCAGTCATATATTGAGTCTCATGACAACGAAATGTGCAACACGTGATGCGCAATTTACCCTGAACCCAAATCTAAAATCTGACTTTATTTTAAAAAATCCTTCAGGAAATGCAAATACAGTTTTATAATTTCCTTCAGTGTAAGTTTATCTTCCAAGTCCTTCCAATAACTTTCATGTTGCCAATATAGTTCAAATTTAATTTTGAGAGAGAGAGGAGAGAGAGAGGAGAGAGAGAAGAGAGAGAGAGAGAGAGAGAGAGAGAGAGAGAGAGAGAGAGAGAGAGAGAGAGAGAGAGAGAGAGAGAGAGAGAGAGAGAGAGAGAGAGAGAGAAAATGGGGGCATATGTTGCATGGCCAATTAAATGCTTTTACAGCCATGACATGGACACAAACTGGAATTCAAACACATAACTATAGAATTATATAGATTTGTAGAATTCAGTGTCATAAGATGGAGAAAAGACCCCAGAAAAGCCATTCTTGATGAAATTTCAGTGTGCGTGAAGGGGGAAGATCGGTGATGCTACAGTCCCACTGCAATTTCTCTACACCTCTACCAAGTGTTGACACAGTAATTATTTTGTAATACTACTAAAATGATTCCGTCATAACACCTAAAGCTGTGAATCTGTGACTTGATGCTGTGTAAGCTCACATGACAATTTTACGATAGGAATAACACTATTATGGTGTTTACACATTACAGAGGTATTTACACATTAAGCAGGAGCCGTATAAGGGCACCAGTGGACCCAGAATGCTGCTCTTCAATAAACAGTATCTGTTCTCCAAGTCAAAAGAGCAAACAAGTCAACTTTTCTCTAATGACTCAATTTGGCATCAAACAGAGCTCACACTAAATGTACTAAAGTAATAAATGTAAATGGATGGATAAACGTAGGCGATGACAGGAACTGTTTGTGGTCAGATCAGAGGTCATGTAGCACCGTCTCGCTCTTCTAATGATCGGGTGTAAGTGGCATTGTGTGTCAATGCTGGCCAAGAAGTCACAGCCAAATATCACTCATCACCCTTCAGAGAAAGAAAGTGTGTGTGTGTGTGTGTGTGTGTAAAGGGAGAGTTACAGTAAGTCTCAAGAACCACATTACCTCATCCACACCAGAATCCAACACTGACACCTCCTCCACCCCAACACCCTTACTCTCACACACTCACACACACACTCACACACACACACACAAATTCTATTCACTTCCAAACACATAAAAACCAAGACACACACAAACATGCACCATTTTAAAGATAACAGAAGGAACCTTATATGTATAGGCAATATTTATTTCTATAAAGTTACTTTTTTTTTTTTACTCCTGTTTTTGTCTGTGCATTTTTATCTCAAAAACATTTGCAAATCTTGCATAACCCAAACTTTTGAACAGTAATGTTTAAATATAAACATTTATATGTAGGAAAATGATTACATTAATGTAGTTTTCTTTAAAACATCCCTTGATGTTGATCATTTAATTGTTTTTAAAAAAAAACATCCATTTGACAGACAATATTAGACAGGTCAAAACTATGATAGCCATATGTGTATTGTAGAGAATAGAGATTTTATTTAATATAATGTGGATATAGAAAAACTACAGTAAGAATGATCTGCACAATAAAAAAGAGCAGAAGGAACTGTGAGTGGAAGTGAATGGACATGGCGTGGTGAATGGTGTTAATGTTGTGAAACATTAGAAACAGAAAGCAGTGAGTGAATGACCCTGCTCCCTGCCCAAGCTTGAGAATACCTGATCAGGTAAACACTGAGATTACCAACCCCCTTTCGTGGTTAGTATATTTGAGCTAGCGGAAAGGAAAGAATAGAGACATGAAATTAGTTCAAGACAGAGAAAAAGAATGTGAATTCTTATCGATGTAAATAAACACTGGACAAATGTCTTCCAGCAGTATCAAAGAGCAGTAACAATGTTCACTGTGATCTCAACATTAGTTGATGGTACTCCCACAACATATCAGAGTTTCAACATAATATAAACAAAGACTGTGTCAGTGCACAGTGGTTCAGGGGAAGATCCGGTCACGGTGAACTCCTTATGGAAGAACTATGAAAAGCTCCAAAAACTCATTTATGCTTATATCAAAATGCACTTATAGTTCAACTGTATGCGGATCTGACAAGATGTCAATGACAGAATAAATTAAGACGACCTTGTGGGTCAATCTTTTATTGCAAAGGAAACCGAAGCTATTCAAACATGTTAAAAAGGGAAAGAGGCCTTTCATGGTAAGGAATAGTTCACTCACAACTGAAACGCATTCTGCCATTATTCACTCACTCGCTCGCTGTTCCAAACCTGTATGACTTTCTTCCTTTTTTTTATTTTTTTTATGCACATGTGCGAAAGATTTAAAAGCTGCAGTTGAAGCAAGACAAACAGTGAATAAAATCTTAAATGCAGTCTTTTCCTCCATGAAAGAAAGAATGTCATACAGATTCGGAAAGACATGATGGCGAGTAAATTATGACAGATTTTTCATTTTTGGGTCAACTATGCCTTTAAGAAACAGATTTAGTGTTAAGAATAGGATAAAAACAGTACGCACAAGGCAACAAGTTAGGCATTCCACGCAGATTAGAGCCACACAACTTCTCAGATATTTGATAAAGAATATAGTAACGACAAGCTAAGCAGCTTCAAAGGTCCATTTTCTCAAAGCAAACACACTTGTGTTAGATGCATCTGCTCTTGGATGTTCTTTTGCACCATTAAAATGGAGCCTTAAATTAAGCCTAACTGGCGACAGAAAGGAGGGGAGAGGCAGTGCGAGGATTGGGGAGTACTTACGACTGACAGGCAAATGCCATGCCACAGATAGGGATGCAGCGAAAGACGCCGTCCCACCGAACGTAAATGACCTTGTTCAGCCACTGGCCAGTGAGGAGGCCGTGTTTGAAGGAGGAGAGCACCATCTGTGGTGGAGGGGAGAGCAGGAGGGTTACAGAACATCCCAGAAAGAAGGGGGGGGGGGGGGGGGGGAGACGAGGAGGGCAGTGATGATGCTGTGATTAAACCCTTAGACTGACTACGAAGAGTGCATGGAGACGATATAATCTGTTTAACGAGATTTAAAGACTTCACCCTAAAATTAAAATTCTGTCATCTTTTACTCACCCTCATGTCGTTCCAAACCAGTATGACGTTATTTTGGAAGACAAACTATGAAATTATGCTTATGCTCAACAAAGCTACATTTATTTGTTCAAAAATAGAGTAAAAGCAGCAATATTGTGAAATAGTATTGCAAATTGTTTTCTATTTTAAAATGTAATTTATTCCTGTGATGGAAAAGATGAATTTTTAGCAGCAATTTCTCTGTTCATTCTATTATGCTGATTTAGCACTCAGGTATTATTTCATATTATTATCATCACGGATGAAAACAGTTGTACCACTTCGTATTTTTTGTGGAAACATTTTTTATTTATTTTTTTAGGTCTTTATTGTCACTTTTGGTCAATTTATTGCATCCTTGCTGAATAAAAGTATTAATTTCCTTTAAAAAATATCTCACTGACCACAAACTGACTTCAGACTGCTTTTTACACAAAGCTATCACATGGGTTCAGAACAGCGCATTAGTTGTATGGATCACTTTTATGGTTTTGCATCCTTTTAGAAGCTTGAAAACATCAAAACAGCGCAGACTTTTTTCTTTTGTGTTTCATGGCAGAAAGAAAGTAATCAGGTTTAGAACAATATTATGGTGAGTAAATCATTACAGAATTCTTTAAGGGGAGAAACAAATTAATTAATTTGCCAACTAAATGGGCAACAAATTGCACTGATCAACTTCCACACATGATTTTCAATACCAGTTCATCTCTAAAGAACAGGAAAACTGCAGTTTCATGCAGAACAATCTTGAAGGATAAAATCTGATTGCTGCACACGTTTGCAGAAAAACTTCCCACGCCAACTCACCACTTTCAAAATCAAGAGCGCCAGCCCATGTAACCATCAGAATCACCACCAATCCCAACCCTATCAGATCTGCTTACCCAGTCACAGGGTATAATTAAATATAGCAGGGGACTCTGGGTATTACCAAAGAGTCAAGACATCTCTGACGACCCACAATTCATATGAATTCTGCCACGAACGCATTAACCTCACACCTCACATACACACACAAAGACACACACAAAAATACCCGGAACCAGAAAGCGCCGACAAACAGAGCTTTGGACTGGATGAAGGTGGACAGAGGAAGAAGGGGTTTTTGGGTAATGTAGCTGAATCCATGGCAGTGGAGTGGTCCGTTCTCCGGGGCAGATTACTTACGGGTGGCAGCAGAAGGTGGTGGCGATAATTGGCAGACACTGTATGACACCCTTGAAGCGCCACAGATGTACTTGCTCCACCCAGGAGCCACTGATTATTCCGTAACGCAGAGACGACAACACTATCTATAGGCCGGTGCATCAGATGGTCAGTCAGAAGTCAGCATCAGGAATGGGGGCGGGGCAGAGGTTCAGATGGGGGCAGAGGGAAGACACATAGATGGTTAAATGCTAGACTAATAAATTTGGTTGGGGGAAAAAAACACACCGTGGAGCTGGATAAAAGGTATATAAACTCTTAAGGTGATTACACTGTGATGCAATAGACTAAAGAACTCCAGGAACATCCATGTTTGCAATGTCAATGTTATAAAATATACAGATTACATAAAGTTGGGTCAAAAATTTCGATATGAGGACCTTTAGTAACCATTAGTGCTTCTATGTTGTGAGGAAAGTGGCTTTTTGTCATTTTATTATTTCAAATTATATTATCAACACAATTCAAGTGAAATCCTGTGTAAAACCTGAACTTCAAGCATTTTTTTTGCTTCAATGGAAGAAAGAACACCTGACCGTCTTTACAATGAGGTTGATCAATATCACATTTATGATCAATAAAATAATTTATCATCAATATTACATTTAATTACTGACCTAGAATGCAGAATCTTAATCTGTCTTATTAATTTTTTAAGTTAATTTGTTTTACATTTCTCAAAATTCTAAAACGTATACGTACAGGATAAATTACAGAATTTCAATATGATCTCAGCAACAATTCACTGAGTATAACTTGAAAACGTTTTACATTGAATGTTCATTGAATTTGATTTTAAAAAAAGTTCTCCACCGCATTCAACATCTTTTCCTAAAAGAGTTTTATAATGTTCTGTGACGGTTCTCTTTAGTTCTTCAAGAGCTTACGCTTCACTTTTAAGCTTCCAAAAAATCCACAGACATTGAAGTCCTGCTGCCATGGTGATGCATATTCACATTGTATTCACAGAAATCAGCCAATCGCCACAGAAATTGGCTAATTTAATAATAATAAAAAAACTATAAATGAATTTCACACATACTTAATAAACTACATAATTGAAGTGACTTTCAAAAACATGTCCTTAAAGTAACCATAATGAGGAGCTGTAATTTGAAGTTCTTACGCTTTACAAAACATTTTATATAATTTAATTAAATATTCTAAATGCTAAAAGATCAAATTACTCCTTTACTTCCTCTTATCAATGCCATATATATATATATATATATATATATATATATATATATATATATACATATATATAAAGTAACCTGCCTACATTTGTATGAAGGTGTGCTGATGGGATCTGATTTTACATTTTACAGGGTTGGAGTTTGGAACGGTGGAAAGGGGAACGACTCACCGTGAACATGAAGAGTGTGTAGAAGATCAGTGCCATGGCTGAGAACGACTGGATGGATGACATCATGTTTCTCTGCAAGCTGAGGGGTAGTACGACTAACAGCGAGACTGAGATCAGTAACACGATACGGAAGCTACGTGTCACCTGAAAAAGCAAAAGGAAAAGCAGTTACTGGCAATATTCAGGGCAACAAAACCCCCCAAAAATTATATACATGTAATTACTAGTGGTCAACCGATATATTTTTTTTTATGGCCAATGGCGATATCTTAGAGAGCAGGGTGGCCGAAGGCCATTATAAGGTTGATAAGCCGATATATTCGCTTTGGCAATATATCGTTCGACCACTAGGAAGATATATTTATGGCCAGTAATATTTCTCAATTCACCTGGTGTGATAAAAAGTTCATTTTCACACAGAAACTGTGATCTAATCTACTCTAGAGTTATAAAAAGTCTATGAAATGTTATTTTTTTATTAGCTCGGCACTTTTTATAGATAGTGGCCTTTGAATTTATCATTATTGTGAACAAGGGCAATGATCAGTTCTGGGAACTGTGTATCAACAATTAATTTATTTGGAAGAAATGTGTTGGAGTAGCAACAGGAGTGTAACTAATTTTAGCCAGGTGATAACCTAAAAGTAGGAAGGTTATTTCTTACCTGCAGCCCAAGCAGCTGAGCAAAGAAGTTGGACCCCAGATCTGCGATGACGACATAGAAAGCAATGCATGTTCCCAGCATGAGTCCAATCATGCTGAAAAGAGAGAGAATGGAAGTAGAAAATACAAGCAATAAGACCTTACTTCATTTATTAGGTCGAAGCTGAAAAAGTTAAATCTCCACAAAAGCATCTTACCTCAATTCCACAAGTGCTTTGCCTGGTTTTCCATAAGCATGAAAAGCTGGGAAGGGAGAGATAGAGAGAAAAAGGTTGCCAAATTTCAACACCAAAACCAAAAAAGGAAGATTCTTGCAAAAGTGTCTTATAAAAGTTAATTTCTTCTTATTATTATTTTCCTCCCCTTTGACAATAAAGGTTGTATATTTTCTCTTGAATAGCATTTTGATTTGACACTACTTATCACAACACGGATGTGGCAGGAGATCTTTCAATCTGCATTAACGATGAGTTTTAGGTGTAGCTTTTGTGAAACTATACAAATTAAAAGGCCTATTTGTTTAGATTCACTTGCATTGATAAAGTTCTTCTTTTAGCTGCCTTCTCAAACTTTGTAAATGCATTTCATTTCATGATATTGTTTCATAATGATCTCTTACTCTTCAGCAAAGAAGTGAATTAAGTTAAATAAAAGCCTAAACTCAATCCGTTCATCATATAAAGCGATCGATTGAGTCTCTTCAGAAAATTTGGACTAAACCGCTCATAATATGGATTCGTTTTACAATCTCTTCATGAACCTTTTGAAGCGTCAAAGTGCTAGTTGCATAACTGTTAATGGAGGGGCAGAAAGGTCTTTTTTTTTCATCAAAAAAAACTTCATTCGTGTTCTGAAGATGAATAAAAGTCTTCCGGGTTTGGAACGACATGAGGGTGAGTAATTAATGACAGAATTTTTGGATGAACAATCCCTTTAACTGAATTGAATGAATTATTCCACAGTAATCCACACGCAGGACATTCTAAAACATTGTTATTTGGTAAATGATGGAAAATGAATGCAACCTCTGTATGTTTGTTGCTTTTGTTCACTCTCACCTAGTCCCGCATAAGTCCTGCGTTTGGTGTTACTGGCTGAGTGGACTAGAAACATGCAGGACTGGTGGGTCATCCACGAACAGAAGAACAACAACAATGTGCCCAACACAATTCCACACTGCAGAGAGAATGAAAAATAAATATTTCTATAATTGAGAGATAATAGAAGAACACGTATGTCCTACATGTTTAAAATCAAAGTCACATGGTTACATTGATTCTTGTACTGATACAAAATAATGTGGACAAACTAAAATTGCAGCTAATCAATTTCTGATTCGCTCAGATTACAGATTATTAACCAGCAAAGTTGTGTGTAAACCACTGTAATTGCATTTGGCAGACCTGATCATATGGAAACCTCCTATCAGCACACAAAACCGCACAGCACACTTTCCCATAACCATGTGTTTACCTGTTTGAAGCAGAAGGGCATCGTCAGGACACTCACACCCACAATGCTGTTTACAACGTTCATGATTAGACCCGAATTTGACGCAGTCATTTTGGCTCTCGGACAGCTGAGATCTCCAATGTCCAGACGGGTATGTGTGGTGCTCCTACACTGGCTTAAGGTTTAATTGAGATAAGTGGGTTAACACAGATGTCCTTTAACTGTTCGCTATGATGCTCTGTGGAGACACAGAAGAAAACAAAAACATCAGCATTATCACATTCATAGTTTATACTAATAAACCAACTCCAAATAAACTCTGAAATAAAGAAAAGATGCTAAATTTAGAAGAGATTCCCTTCCATACTGAAGGAAAGCAGATCATCACAGAATGACACCTGGAATACATTTTTCTATTGTTGGTCTACAGACAAGTTCAACTAACCTGATTCCTTGAAAACATTAACAACGGCATACATCTAATTCCTGCACTGATTACAAACAGCAAGTGTAGTTGTCAAATGTGTTTTTGGTTTGCTTGCCATATGGCAACAGTTGTGTTGTCAGAAGCACTTTGGGTACTATTAATTATACAACTCATAGAAGATGTTGATTGGTCATTTTTGGAGGAAGTTTTTTTTTTGTGGTGGTGGGGGGGGGGGGGGGGCAGTTTACAATAATATCACAAATGGCAGCATGTTTGCATAGAGAGTATACACAGAAAATATGCAGTGTTTGCTTTTATCTTGAATCAATGGCGAAAATAAACACTTTAGTCTATCAGATTAATATTAAGAGTTCATGTGACTGTATGTATAACACTGAATGCTATACAGTAACACATCAAGTAGTTGTTCTACACTATATATCTAATTTGCCAATTTAATATGCTATTTATATTGCAACAATTAATATTTCTCATAACTAACCACATTGACAGTTCATAAAGTTTCCCATTTCAGGACTAATGATGCTATAAAAAAAAGTTTGTTTACATACCACGTCCACACTTTTCCCATCAGTCATTCATTTCTATGTCACCATCGGTTCATAACTGTTTTAAAACGATTATTAATAAACGTCCGGTGATGTTTATGCCGTCTGTAAAAAGTTAAAAGAGACGCAACAAATATTTAGAAAGATATTTCCCGAAATAGGCACAAAAAAACCTTGTTTCCACAGTCTGTAACCAGGAAGTACGCGCAGTGTTGCCACAGTGTGGCGTTCCCAAAGACACTAGTGCGCCCTGCTGCCTCCAGTGGCCAGGAGTGGAATTACATGTTGCCTACAGCGTCACAACATGTCACGGTTAGTCAGGTTCACTTTTCATTTGACAAATATTGCTGAAATTGGAAGTTGACGGTTTGTTCATTTTGTTTTCAAAGTAACCAACACCTGCAATATCTTTGAGTCCCGCAATGCTTAACTTTGACACACTGTGTAGGTTTTATGCATGCAGAGATCACATCAATGGCTCTGTCTGTCAACAGCACCTACACAGACGAAACACGTTGTTGTTTCATTTGGACAGAGATTTGAGCAGGAAAGGGAAACAGGAACAAGGGATGTTGATCTGCAACAGGAGCTCCGCGGATTCCGGGCAACATAGGCTTCTTTTCTGTTGCTAGTGTTTTTGGTGGAGAGGTTGGGACCAGCGTGCCCCAGTTAGGCATATGCTCTCCTGGGAGGGGATTTTAGTGTGTTGTTTTAGGGGGGCTAGTTTTAGGTAGGAGACAGGAAAAGTCTGGCTATTGTGTACCACTGGCCTTCGAACCTAACTGACAAGTCAGCCTATTGGCCCGAGGGTCTTGTCACTCCACACCTAATCCCTGAAGATTGGAATTAGGCCCAAGCAGCAGAAGGGGAGACTGTGGGCAGATTGCGGGGCAGATTTGGCAGCGGGGGGAGAGAGATTCTGTAGCCAGCAAGAAATTAGACACAGGCACCCGATTGAACCGCTGACCTCCAGGGGAAACCCCTGGTCAGTGCGAGGTCACGGGAGCACAAAGCGGGGCGATGAACTGCAAGAGGTCAAGCATGCATGCAGCTGAAAGAGAGCCTTTGTGAGCTCAGGCATGCACAAAATTTCCCATCAGCCACCAAAGTCACAGGCTCCTCAGGAAGCCAAGGAAGGGGGATGAAACCTGGCGACGGAGAGTTGCAGCGCTTGATGTGTGTGTGTGTGTGTGTGTGTGTACGCGCAAGTGACCTCAGAAAGGACACACACAGACTGCGGCTGTAATCACATTTAATTACACATCAACCAGCCTTGTGAATGAGGTTTTTAATGCAAACTCTCCCTGCACACAAAAAGACTGACATGTGCAGCTAAACATTGCCTACCTTTGTCCTCCTAAAATCTATTAAAGCCCTCTCCATTAACCATCAGAATTGCTAAAGGCTGCAGATAACGACCATTATGTTGATAATAGTGAATAAAAGGAACAAAAGATGTTTTTTGTGCAATGAGAATGGTATGCCTCAATCAACCGTTCAACCAAAGGTCGGGCCTATTTATAATGGGAGCCTGGTTGAAATTAAGGACTGATTCAGTAAAAGAAACAAATACCTGTTCCTGTGCCAATAATCTGTCAACGCTTGTAGTCACCAATCAATGGTTTACTAAGTATTCTAAACAGCCTGTCGGTGTTTGTTCACTCAGTGTCACCTGTTTTAATATGATTTGCTAAATTCAAATCATGAGTTTCAAATCTATTTCAAATTAATGTTGGTGTGTTTAAATACAATAGACTCGGTGATGAAGATAAGAAAATCTTTTTTTTATTTTTTATCAAATGACCATAAATTGTGATTGGTTTAAAATTGCAACATTTAAAAAAATTGTTTGAAAGTTTTGAAAACAGTTTAAAAAATCATTGAAGTTTGTTTATGGGGATAGATAGATAGATAGATAGATAGATAGATAGATAGATAGATAGATAGATAGATAGATAGATAGATAGATAGATAGATAGATAGATAGATAGATAGATAGATAGATAGATAGATAGATAGATAGATAGATAGATAGATAGATAGATAGATAGATAGATAGATAGATAGATAGATAGATAGATTGATTGATTTCAGGCCAGTTGCCTTACAATTATTAAGTAAATAAACTTTGTGTAATTGAAAAAAAATTAAGTTATGTAAACTTGACAATTTCACATAATTAAATTTTTTCAATTACACATTAAGTTTATTTACTCAATAATTTTAAGGCAACTGGTTTCCTCACATTTTTAAGTTGTCAACTGATCTCTTTTTACGGTATAGAGGTAGATATTTTAATAAATTAATTCATATGTAATAAATTAATTTTAGGGTGGGGAACACTTCATTTCCCCAAATGCATGTGTTGAATTTCAATTCAGTGAATTCCACTTCCTGTCATTCCAACTGTAGGTGTGCGATCGAAAGGGAACCAATTCTTCAGTACTGAATTTGTCATAATCCTGGTGGTAAAGTAAATAAAACAACACAAAGCACAAACACTGAATTAATTGACTATTTAGTTAAATCGGTCAAATACTGTATATAGTGGTTTAAAAAAAAACAAATTCAAGATTGAGGGTGAAAGTTTAAGAATTCATTCTTGATGAAAATATCAGGGAAGACGTGACCCCTTCAATGCCTTTGCTGGTTACAACTCTGCTTTAGGGAGAGCATTTGGGAGATGACACAGAATATTAGCTGGTGCTTGAAAACAGTGTTCATTGTTTCATGGATACTTCTTGTTAAATAAGCAGAACACGGCCTCAGACACATCGACGCGTCACTGCGTGGGGGTCAGCAACATTGCTGGGAATTTTTCCCGCAGTAACACATGCACAGGCAGCTCTTTGGCATGTGCATGTGGACAGTAAAAGTGTCAGAATGACATTTACACCATTAGAACGACTAAATCTCTCTACGTTACAGATACTGCTATTACGGCTTGGGGCGAAGCACACACACACACACTCAAACACACAAGATGGCAATTGTGAAGGGAAAAACTGTGCATTCAGTATTTACTTGGCCTGACAGCTATAATTTCGGTTTTCACACAGCTTAAAGATAGGGGGTAATTAAAGTGAGAATGTTTTCCTTTCAGATTAGTTGTCCTGTCCATTTATCAGTTGTCTGACCACATGTGTACAGACGCTGGTTGCCTCTGAAGCACTCACTGAAAGTCAGTCTTTCAGAAAGAGCGCCAAATTGTCTTTCCCCATTAAAAACTGCTCTCCACCCAAACATGGCAAGCGTCTCGGCTTGAGAGGTGGCTATTTTACAGGCCTAAAACATTCCTCTGCCTCTTTCCTTCCGTCTTTTTCTGTACCCGACCCATCCCTCCCCCGTGACTGCCAACTACAGTAACGTCTGTTGGTACAACTCAATCAGGTCTTCATGTTGAATTGGGCTTAAGTAACCCCTCTCAAACACCCATGAAATAGCAGAGAAAAAACTTGTCATAAATCTTTACACGAGAAAAAAAAAACCTCAGACTCATAAAAAAAGGAGGGTGACAAGGGTTGCGCTGATGGGCTGATCTATGTAGCCTCTCCTCTCAAAGTTATGCACAGCCATCCTCATACAAGCCCGCCGTATATCAGCCACGGGGGATGGAGGGCCAGTCAATGGCCAGGCCTGTTACATGCGACGGGCACAGAAAGGGCCCCTGAGTAGGCTCCCGTCGAGCTCCTCCAATTAAAATCCTTTTTTGAGACATGGTTATGTGCGAATGCCGACACTTGACTGATTTTTTGATATACAGTCTTGGTAGGTGGGTCCGTGCGGAGAAAGAAGGCACCTCATTTCTGTGTGGCAGAGGGGAGTGATTGGGCTGGTTTTAGGTTTCTGTAAAACTAACGGATCATTTAGGGCTTGCTTGATGAAAGTGAATTCTAAATATAATATATTACTCCACAAATGCTTTGATTTGGCCTCAGTTTACACAAGCAACGGCCACCGCATGCCTCTGGAAATCTTTCTATGCCATTTTCGGGCCTCTCAATAATTCTTTGAGAAATCTGCGTCGGCCGTTTCTCACTAATTATAACCCTCATGGTAAAAAGAGAGGAGACAGTGGCAGCTCAGTGCCTTAAAAGAGAAACGCATAGATCATAGATCTTTTTAGTGGCCCCTCCCTCTTCTGCCCCTCCCACTGAAACACAGCCAATCACAGGCACAGTGCTCAGACCAGATGCTGGCTCACAGCTGCTGAGGAATTAGTGGGGTACAGCCATTGCTCCCCTAACATTACTAATGAATCTCTTTTAGATGACTTTCATGGCTTCACATGCAGCAAGTGAGCTACCCAGCCCCTGCCCTCTGATTGACCCCATCCCTGGCCACGTATATATTCTTCATAGTGACTGAGGGGAACAGATGGGGTACAGGAATACCCCCCTTTCCTCACCAGTTTTTCAGTCTTTCGAATAACCACATAACCCCCACCCCCATTTTTATGGACCATGACCCCATAATCTCTCTCTCTCTCTCTTCTCCATCAACAGTGTATAGCTTTATAAGGCTCCTGTCTTCTAGGGAAGTGAATGTTGCATATTATATCAAAGAAAAGTCTTTGTTGACGTCAAAACAAAATTCAGTCTACAGGAGAGCTATTGTTCCGTTTGCCACTTTTCAGGCATCTTATTATTCACTATGCTATCAAATATGTTTTATACAGCCAAATAGGCTACATTTAAAAAAATATATATTACATAAGCCATTTTACAAAAACTGATTTGGTGGAATGAACTGAGTTATGGAGGCATTTCTTAGGCCTTAATGTGGCATTTCTGTCTTAATGTGTAATGTTATGTCTTACTTTTTTAAACAATACTTAACAATGCTATAATATTAAGATAAATAAAAGGGTGTATTAACACTTTCTGCAGATAACATCGATACGCCTTTAGGTGGCAGCAGGTATCTGTCTTTATGATATAGGCTACGTTTTTTGAACAATTTATTCAGCCGATTTGTTTAAAAACGCGGATTCATTCAAAAACAGACACAAATGACGTGCTGAATTAGGACTATTCTTTACTTATTTTTTTTTAACCATATCTCTCTATGGCAGAAATAGTAAGAGTAGTATGAATGCGGTTCCGAATTTAGCAAAGGTTTACGGGTGATTCATTGAATCATCAATTGAACCGATTCATTCGAAAAGACGGAATCATTCCAGGAACGAAACGCTAACTAGGCTACATTGCTCTTCTGTTGTTGTTTTTTAAAGACGTATGAAGACGAATTGAAAGACTTGTTTGAACAGTAAGTTACTCAATATTAACTTTCTGTTTATTGGAACTGTTGTATAAAAGCAATATCACACAGTTGTGCTTAGACCTAACATTTATTTTGCGCCTCAAAAATGGCCAAACCGTCATTGCTAACGTGACGTTTTTGAATTAACGTTAGCTGCTAACGGAGTCGGAGACCTGTTCTAACGGAATTGTCCTTATATGTTATTAATCATATTTATAAGAACAAAGTAAGTACCTGCTGTGCTGATAAACGTCCATAACACATATTTAGCTACAGGTGATATTGTTAATGTATTTTTTTTATGTGCCCACCATTTTTATGTATTTTCATGAAAGTGAAACACACACACACACACACACACACACTCACTCACTCACTATATACAGATACTATTACTTTAGGATTATTATAAGCTAATGGGGCAGCTTGAGGATGAACCTTTTCTTCTTTCATTTTTTTATATGATTAAAATAGCTTCATAAAATAAGCCCACTAGCCCAGTGGAACTACCCACACTTCTATATGGATTTCTTATATTCAGTGTCTCTCCGCTTTCCAGCATGGTTTTCCTTTTTGATCATTTTGTCAGATCTAATAGGCACATACACGTACATGCACAAATGCGCACAGCACACATGCAATTCAGAAGGAGCACAGCAGCTGAAGTGAACAGGAATCAAGGAGACTTTGGGGATTTTTAATGGCTCCAAATGGCCATACAGTGGTGACAGTGTAGAATCAACATCCATCCATTATCTCTGCATCTGCTTCTAACTCAGCCTTCACGAACACATGCTCAGGAACACGCACACACTCACACTCACCACACACACATACTTGCACTCAAACACAAACAAATACCGACAGGTACACACTCACCCAGAGAAAGTGTGTCACACTTGCTCCGGGTCCTCTGGAATCTCAGACCCTCCCGTTTTATTGCCCCGTTTCCTCCTCCTCCTCCCTCGTTCTGTGCCGCAGAAATGCGTGAGGATCACCACAGAGCAGCTGCTGGCAAGAGCCGCAGGTTCGGGCCAAAGAGAAACACATTATCCTGTTCTAAACAGGAAATGTCTTCTTAAATAGCCATAAGTAAGGGCTTCACTGCACAGTTGGGCCCTGGAAACACTATTTTTTATTTTATGTTGAAAGCCAGCATATGTAAACATAATCACACATAAATCTAAACAGTTATTAGTTCACAGTCTGCCTTTTATATATCCTCATAGCACAGAGAACATTTGTGGCATATATATACAGTATATATATCCTACACACACACACACACACACACACATACAGTATACACATACACTATAGGCTACAGCTACAGTATAGGCCTATATTCGAACAAAGTATCTGCTGTGCTGATAAATGGCCATATACACACATATTTTACATGTGATATTGCTTTAATGTATTTTTTATGTGCCCACCAGCCGTGATATTTTACTTACAATACTCAGCAGCATATATATATATATATATATATATATACCAGGTATATCCAAATAACATCCATTTAGAAAATAGATTTGACTTTAGAAATTAGAGATGACTTTAAATAAATGGCACTTAGTTTGATATTTTGTGCAATGACATTTTTATGTATTTTCATGCAAGTGAAGCCTAAGTGTCCAGATAGTTTTTGGGGCTTTTGTACTTGTATTTTTTGGTTGCCACTTGTGTGTTGTGAATGGCCCGGGTTTTGTGTCCGCCTGCACATGAGTGAGGCCTGCACACAGACAGTGGCTATCCACATGAAAGCCTTCACTGTCCCCACAATCTCGCCTTTGTTCTTACACTGGTCTGATCAAGGGCAGTCTTTGTGAGCTCCTTGTGCCCTGCCTGCGTGCACTTTCAAGGGGATATTTCTCTTCCATGTCTACTCCTTTGCTTTCTTCTCTCTCTGAAATTTAGCTCCGTAATTCATGCCTTTTTCCAGGTAAATGAAAAAAGAGGGCCATGCGATTGATGTGTTTGGCGGCTGTAGGGGATGCAGTGGTGTGGACAGAGGAAAGTGGTTGAGGAATAAAGCCATGTCTTCCCTTTGTCATTACATCCTCCTACCCATTTGTTTTTTTTCCCCCAAGTGTCTTGAAACAACAGCGCTGCTCCTTATTTTCTGTAATAGTGCTGCTTATTTGCTGTGAGTCATTGACTTTGTGCCAAAGCCACATTTTCCAGTGAGTTTTGAGCTGTAAACCGCATCAAAACGAGGGGTGGGGTGGGGGTCATTCCTGCAGTGAGTGTAAATATTTGGGCACAGAACACATAGTGGGTGGCACTTTGTGTTCACGAGAGAGGAGTGGCATTGCCCTTGGACACAGAGAGATAAAACTGTTCCCCTCTGTGCAAAAGCGCAGGAACAAACCCTTTACCCACCTCTCCTTCACTGCTTAATTAGCTCTTATGAAATTAGATGAAGCCCACAGATAGACTGCAAGGGGAATTACTAGCGTTCTGGGTCTCATTGCAGTGACTCAATATTCTGATCAGGTTTATTGTCTGTATTAGAGGAAACAGGTGGTCTGGTCAGACTCAGGCAGGAATGAAACTAGATTTTTTTTTAATTTTCTGAAGAAAAAGTCATACTTGTCTCTGCATATCTCGCCATAATGCTAGAGTGTTCTGAGTGGTTGAGAGCGTCTATGGGAATTTTCCATCTATTTTATCATCTCTCAGATGGACTTCATAAGTCCAGTTGTTTAGAAAAGTAATAGCACACTCTCCTCAACAAGCCGGCCACACAATTTGAGGTGTCACTCTTGTCTGCACCACAAACTGCGAGACAATTTTACGTTTAAAAAAAAAGATCTATATTGGAAAGCTTCGCAATTTGAAACGCAAGCAAGTAATTAGTTGCATCAGAGTTTATTACTTGAGGTTAGAGGCTTAGTATGAGCAATTGTAGTAGTGGTGCTATACATAGATAACATTATTAATATATGTAAGTTGCATATCGATCAAAAAGTATTCTGAAAACTAGCAATGTGAACATTTGTGCCCTGAACATCCCAAAATTGATTCAACCTCACCCTAAAGCAATGCTGTACCCAACCACTACCATAGCCTATATCTGGACAAAAGGAAAATCAGAGCTCGGTTTGTCCACAGGGAGTGTTTAGCGCAGTTGGAGGCTGTTCTGTCAATAACTATGATTATCAGCTCGCTGAGGTCATGCTACAGAGAGAAGAGAGGCCTCGGGGTGTCAGAGGTGGGGCGCATATGCCCACAAGGTATAAGGACCTGCACTTCTACAACATGTGGGTGTACTTATATACGACCTTACCAGAGTCACCCCAGCCCTGCCTACCAGGGCTCTAATCATAGTCTCCATGTCCTCAAGCTACATGGTGTGGTCAGCAGACATTCTGGCTACAGCGGAGAAACTTCAGCTGCCCGCATAATTTTCTTTTTTAACTGAAATGCGCCGGTGACCCCGGCCTGGCCTCTCGCTCACCCCGGCCTCCGCACGTCTAGCACCCGACCAAAACAACTTTTACGCTCTCTCCTGCTCGGAGACTGCAGTACAACGCAGACTTCCAGAGTTCAGCCAATCGTTTTGTTTCGAGGCAATAAATTTGAATTGTTATTGTTCGCCCAACTATTTGCAAGCGAGTACGTGTCTGTGTGTCAGAGCGGCGCTGCATGCGCAAGCCACAGGTTGCACATTTGGTTTTAATTGTGGCCGTTTCAGTCCAGGGCAAATGGAAAGCACATGGAAACCCCTCCACCTGCCTTGAGTCAGCTACTGACAGAAACACAGCAAATCACACTGACAAGAGGTGGGCAGAGAGAGAGAGAGAGAGAGAGAGAGAGAGAGAGAGAGAGAGAGAGAGAGAGAGAGAGACGATAGCGAGTTGATCGAGGGCGTGCAGTGAATAATTAATGATGGATCCGAAAGGAAAATAATCTTTAAAAGGTAACGGAGAACAATTAAGACTTCGAGACTGAGTTGCAAGCAGACAAGTTGTTGCAGGTAGGGGGCGCTG